>NC_140484.1:117477994-117917994 GCF_964271855.1 Acomys minous | reverse complement strand
CCCCCTGTCCCTGTTATTCCTACACCACTGGTTTCTAGAACCTAAAACATTTTTGTAAACTTACCTTTATTTTGGCATGGAACCTCTGCCTCCCCTGGGCTTTCTCCAACATAACTCTCAATCTTTGAAAAGGTTATTAAAGTTGCAACTCTGAAATGAGGGACAATATTTCCTTCTGTATAAAAACAGACTCTTAATTCTGCAGGGTGGCCAAAGCCCATTGTCTGTTCTGGTCTTTCCAGCTTGGAAGCTCTGTGGCATGCGTTGCTGAGGATGGGGCGAGTGCGAACTCTGGCTAAGGCAGTGAGGATGGAGGAGGCACCATGTGTGGGGATCGATGCAGGAACAAACCAGCAAACTCCCCCCAGCAGCCTTGAAAAAAACATTTTCCAAATCAAGCTGTCAGGTCTCGCTGTGGTTTCGTGGTCAAATGAAGTAGGACACCAGAAACTAAACTCACCCCACTTTTTACCTTCTGCATGGTTCTAGCAAAGGTTGTCATTCTTAGAACTTGACCAAATCTGACTGTGTCACCCCCACAGACAGTGCCTGGTTTTCAATGGCTTGATTTTTTTTTTAACTTGACCATAGTGAGAATATAGCACTCACTCAGCACATACTGTACTCCCTGAATTTGAATGTCCCTTTGGGCCAGTAAGAGGTGGCCTGGTCCTCTTGATGCTGAGTAGGGACTCTGAGCTGCAGCCCCTTGAGTCCCATGACCACACTAGGCGAGGAGGGATGCTGCAATGGGCAGCACTGCTGACTTCTGATGGCTGGCAGGTTCCAGTTAGGATGCTTTTAACTTCCCGAATGAGGGCGCCAATGGGATTAACCACACAAACCCACAGGAGCACCAGACCCACAGGAGGCCACCAATCAATGCAAGACGTGCGCAAATGCAACCTTAGACCATCATCTCAAATCAAAGCTTGCATGGAGCTGAGGGTGTGGTGTTGGGAAAGAGACTTGCCAGCATTTTATACGTTCTGGGTTCCATCCTGACCATCACAGAGGGTAAATAAAAAATAATTCTGGAGATCAAGGGACAATGGTAATCCTAAAACCTATACTGTTTCCGTTTTCAGATTAATAATAATAATAATAATAAAACTAGGCACAGAGATTCTCTCATTCACATCCCTAAAGGACAGAAATGCTGGTATGGAGATCCGTCCTGTACCTTCTACGTTCCCATGCTTTTCCATTATTCTTGGGAACATCGAAAGTTCCTCTTTCTAAAGGGTCTGAGGTTGGGTTCCTATTAAAGTTCTCATGACCTTCACTTTGCCAATGAGAAGTGGGTCAGTGATTCCTGTTCAGGGAAAGAATTAACTAATGTCCTGGTAGAGAAAGACTGTGGGTCCAGGAATCTGTATGAGGAGTAAGCCAGAACCCACAAGTGAGCGCGAGCAAGCAGGGGTCATACCGAACAGTGTGGATCCAAAGCTCTGTGTGTGTGTGTGTGTGTGTGTGTGTGTGTGTGTGTGTGTGTGTGTGTGTGTATGTGTGTGTTTGTGTGTGTGTGTGTGTGTGTGTGTGTATGTGTGTGTTTGTGTGTGTGTGTGTGTGTGTGTGTGTGTGTGTGTGTGTGTGTGTGTGTGGTTAGGGCAGTGGCCATAGAAGATGGGATTCAAGGTTAGAGCCAAGGTCACAAAAAATTTGTATGTTACTAATGAGTTGCACTGTGATCCCCAGTGATGCTGAAATTACAGAATCCCTAGTTATCTGTAACCAAGAACTTATTTGCAAATAGCTTTTACAGATGGTTAAGTTAAGGGGTGGCCATAAGAGTGGTCCCTAGACAACCTGAGGGGTATCTTACGGTAAAAGAGGATTCTGGACACAGGCACGCTGAGGAGAAGCAATACAAAACCACAGGAAGAATGCTCTTCACAAGCCGCAGAATGCTGGAGGCTGCGAGTGAGGAGAGAGGCCTGGAAATGAGTCTCCTTCCCAGCCCTCAGAAGGAAGCAGCGCTGCTGCTGACTCTGTGGTTTTGGACTCCGTGCCTCCAGATCCGTGTGATGATGCATTTCTGTTCTCGCAGCCACTCAGTCTACTGCTTTGTTAAGGCAGCCCCAGGAATCTAACTAAGCCTTAGGCCAACTAAAGAAAGTGGATTTAAGTGCCCAGGTAAAAGAAAGTCAACCAGAGGGCTCTACATGAGGGAGTCACACTGTGCTCACCCTGCAAGTTAGAACAGAGACATCTCTCAACTCTTCTGCCCTTGTTGAGGACCTGGGTTCAGTTCCCAGCACTGACGCCAGGTCCTAAAGCCCACATCAGTCAGCTACCTGTAACTCCAGATCTAGGGGATCCATCACTGTCTTCTGATCTCCAAGGGCACCTGCACTCAACAGTGTATACACCTCCACACACACATACAGACTGTTTTAAAAATAAAGAATTTTGTCAATGTTCTGGGGCCTCCTTTCTTTCTGTGATAAAACACATCACACTCAGAGGATGTGCCATCAGGCTGTGGAACATTCTGGTTTTATTGGTGCCTGGTCTACTTGCCCGTACATCTTCCCTTTCAGCGTCCTGGACTAGAAACAGAGAGCAGAGTCCTGCTGAAAACTAGCTTCATGCCAATCTGGAATGATATTTGAATCTAGAGAGAAAGTATCCCAGGGTCTTGGGTTGTCTTTTCTCCTTTTGCCGTCTCTCTAGACTATTTCTTTTATATCTATTAGAGAGAGAGAGAGAGAGAGAGAGAGAGAGAGAGAGAGAGAGAGAGAGAGAGAGATTATTGAAGAGAGAAGTGATGGCAGGCAGCAAAGTTTCTCTGGAAACTAAGAGATTGGTTCTGCCAGAAGCAGCTTCCTTTCTGTGGTTTGGAAAAGGCAGAGTTTGGACTAGATAGTATTTAATGAGAAATCTCCACTCTTGTATTTGACTTTGTACCATGCAATTTATTTACTGTATGTTTTGGGGCAAGTTACCAACAATCTAAAAACTCACAATTCTGTTCTCATATTCAGAAACCAAGGTTATTTATATGTTCCATATCCAACACCACATTTCTAAATAGATGCGAAGTTATTGACTAAAATAGCAGAGAAATGTATGATATAGCACAGACAGTAGTTACAAATTCATTCCTCTGCTTAGCTTGTTTAAAGTCCATAGAAGATTTCTGTATGTGCTGTGAGACCCCTAAGACTCCTCTACTGAGCTCTGATGCACAGATAAGCACAGTGTGGGAAACAGGGCTATGCTCTGAGCATTTCTGGAAAACACTACAGAGATGGAGTTATCTTCATGGCTACAGACACAGAAGCAGACTCAACTGCATTTATGAAGAAATAACATTTTTGTCTATACACAGTGAAAGGGCAATAATGTCTCCATGGGTTCACAGAAAATCCCCACTTTCCCAAAAATATTTGATTCAGATTTCAACATTAGAATGAGAAGAAAGCTAAAAAAACATGGATACGTTTCTTGATCACTAAGGTTTGCCTGCCTAGTACCAAGCAGCAATTCTCTGAGCACTCTACACTACCCCAAATAAAGTCACCCTTTGTGCTTGCAGCAAGCACTCCGAGACAACCTCCATCCCCAGAAGACACCCAAATTCATGATGGCCCACGTCCCTTACATAAAGTGGTGTTGCCTTTGAATACCTACACACGCCCTGAGGCACTTTTAAGTCATCTCTAGGTTACCCATAGTACTCGGGACAACGTGAACACTGTGTGAAGAGTTGCTATGTTATACAATCAAGAGAATAATGACAGGAAATAATAAGCCTGGTGATAAACACTGTGGCCAAGAGCACAGAACTTGGGGAGGAAAGGGTTGGTTTCATCTAAACACTGTACAGTCCCTCACAGAGGGAAATCCAGGGCAGGAGCTCAAGGCAGCAGGAATCTGGAAGCATACACTGAGGCAGAGCCCATGGAGAAACACTGCTTCCTTGCTGGCTTGCTTTCAAACTACCATCAGCTACCCACTCTCATGGCGCCCAAGCTCACCTGCCTCGGGGTGACACTGCCCCCCCCCAATAGGCTGCGCCTTCCTACACCAATCAGCAATCGAGAAAATGCTCCACAGATGTGCTCGCAGGCTAATCTGATGGAGGCAATTCCTCTACTGCTGTCCTTTTTTCCTCAGGTGGGCCTAGCTGACAACCAAGATTAGCTACCACATTTGGAGATGTGTGGAACAGATAAAACAAATTCTCACAGCGCTAGAGATCAAACGCAAGGCCTTACATATGTTAGGCCCTTACATAGCCCTCTGTACTGAGCTATATACTCCTGGGCCATTAAAACAATTCTTTTGTTCATGATTGGTTTGAGTGTGCAATTGATTTGAATGTTGAACCCTTGGGCACTAAGAGCTGGCTGTGCTTGACACTCATGGAAAACTCTGGATGTGTCCTGATTGGCAGTGAGACCACACTTAATGAGTACTCTAGTGTGGATTACCCTGGAATGCAGTCACTGAGGTGTGACTGTGAGGCAATGGGCAGGGACTTCCTTGTGCTGCCTCTGGGCCTCACCTTGCCTGGCAGTATGAGGCCATGGGCCTTTACTGCATCATGCCCTCTGGGTCCAGAGAGGTGGCTCTGAGAGCAGCCAAGAAGTTCCTAGTATTTATGATGGATACTCAGAAGGTCAGAGATGTAGGGATGGACGGAACCACTGTGTCATCTTGTCGCACCAAGCATGAGGCATCTGAGCTGACCCCCTCCTGAGACAGCCCCTGTTAGAGGACAAGGCTTGTGGAGGAAGGACCACATCTCTAGGCCGCAAAGGACCTGGGAGACTGGAGTGGTCCAACCTCCTTGATCCTCATCCTTATGCCATCAAGGAAGGATGGGCAACATCATCGCCAGCACATTTCACAGAGGCATCAGGAGAATTGAAGCACAACTTATTTCCTAAATGCTCATAAAATGCACTTATGCTTTCTCGACATGGCAGACAGAGGACACAGTAACCTTCCACCATCACTTTGAGTCCTAGACATCACAAGACCTGCCTTTAGCAAGTGAAGGCAGCTTATCGGGTGGACAGCATAATTACTAAGGTTTCAGCAAAGAGAGTGAGAGGTGATGGAATGGGATCTAAGTTTTTTGGCATTTAATTTATTGCAGAAGAGTGCCTGACATAATAAAAGTAGACAAAGGGAAAAAACGGGGCTAGACTGGGAAACGTATGTGCAGCAAACCAATGGTGCTGAATTAAAATCATCTGTAGCCACACCCCAGCACAGAGGGCCCAAATCCACAGGTTCTTACAAGAACCTGGGCAAGGAAGCAGGTCACCTTTTAAGGTCAGCCTTTCAAAGCAAGGTGCCCCTCACCTGCTCTTTTGGGGTTCTAACATTTCAAACTCCACAATCTGACACCCAAGGCAGGGAAGAAGTAAAGGTGTCTGAGTGTGTGTGTGCTTCATTGCTGCTGTGACAAAACATTGACCAAAAGTGATGGGGAGGAACTGGCTTGCTGCCTATGGCTTGCTCAGCATGCTTTCTTATACAACTCAGGACCGTCTGACCGGAGTTGCTCTGCCTGCAGTGTGCCGGGCCTTCCCACATTAGTTGTTAATCAAGAAAATGCACCTCAAACATGTTCCCAGGCCAGTCTGATGGTGGTAGTTCCTAGTTGGATGTTCCCTCTCCCTGTGTGACTCTCATTTGTGCCAAGTTGACAAAGACTAAGCAGCACACAGAGGTAGCAGCAGATCTGTGTGTTTTAAGTAACAAGTAGACCACTGACTCATCCACAAATACAGATGATGCTCCTGCTGTGGGACCATGTGACCTGCTTCCTCAGGTGCTATATCATCACAGGGAGAGGTTCTTTTGAGGAGACTGTATACTGGAAGTTTTGGTTTCATCGTAAATATGTGTGGTTTCTGTGTAAATATGCTTTGGTTCTAATCCCAAGTGTGGGACTTTAGTTTGAGCTTTAGTTTATCTACACATGTTAATTGTCTTGTGAGGGGTGTGGCTTTTGCCAGCCTTCCTCCTGCAGCACAGAGAGGGGCGTGGTCTAGGGCCCTGAGGATATAAATAAGAGCGCACGCGCGCACACATACACACACACACACACACACACACACACACATACACACACACTGTCATGACCTGCAGTGTTGGTGTGTGGCATGTAGCAGTTGTAAGAGACCAGAGATGGACAGTAATGCAGTTGGAAGCAAACAGACAGAGAGAAATGCTTTGGGATACAGTGGCTTGGAGGAGACGGCCCACTGTGTCTGCTGTTGTCATTGTTGGAGATGGGTATGGCCCCCAAAGAACCAAATTAACCCTAAACATCCAGGAGAAGTAAAGGGGGCCCCTCTCCCCATTAACCTTCTTTCTCCTACTCAGGGTTGGGAGGTTGGAAGGAAGGTTGAGGCCTAAGTAATCCAAATACAGTAGAGTATAAAAGAGCCTCAGGAGGAAGAAGGGAACACACTGGCTGATTTCTATAATAGCAGGATAGTTTATGTCCACTGATGTTTGATGCAAATGAAAGGCTTAAGAGGAATTCTGCCCACCTTAATTGCCCTTGAATGTACCCCGAAGAAACTGGGGCCACAGCATAATTTGAGCAGATGAGAGAGTTCTGAATGGCTTGGCTGATCTGCTTCGAAGAGTCTCTGCATCTCTATCCATGGTGCGGTTCTCTTTGAAAGAGGGCATTACTGTCCAGAGAGCATTTCTAGCCTAGCTGCATAAGGGGGCACATACCTGGGCGGGCAGGGCTCTGTGTTACAGGCCTGACTCATTGCGGGAGGACGATGAAGCATGTCACACAGGCTGTCATTGACCGTCTGCTGGGTCTGGATATGTAAGCATACAGCTATGGCCTCTTGATGGCCTGGAAGGTGGAAAGAGAAACCACACATATGCAGAATAACTTACCATGCAAAGAAAGCAAGCAGGGTCTTTACGTCAGCACATGTTGCCTTGTTGACTACATCAGAAACCATCTACTAAGTACGCCCTCAATCCCAAGGCCTTAATACCCCTTCATTCCCACTCTAAACCCAACCTCTCTACTCTCTCCGCCAACGTCTACTCACCTGGAAACGTTTAGGAGCAGCCCATACTCAGAACCAGCTGCTTCCTAAGGAACTCAAAGCTGGGTGCGCCTCCACAGTTGCGGTGCTGCTTCCCAGCATGCACAACGGTTTTTCTAAGGGAAAACTACATCCTCTGCTAAAGATCATTGTTTCCTCTACATCACCGCCACTGATGAATCCAGTTGCACATGAAACCATTCCATCGTGGCTGGAGCTCCCCTGCACTGTTCCTGTAATTAGTGATGCTTCTTCCATTAGCAGAACTGCCTCCCACCACACAAGGGTGTGATGTGCCTCCATCCAAGTCCACAACAGCCTGGGAGGCCAAGTAAACGGCATCCGTAGAGAGAAATTAAGACTGAAGTGGGTGGTAGGTTAAAAACTAAAGATTTGGCCTGGGGAGATGGCTCAGTAGATAATTTGCTTGATGCACAGAGTTTAGACTCCCCAAGCCCAGGCAATTGCTCAGTGGCCACTCATCTGAATTCCAGCCTCAGAAGGCAGAGAGCTGGGATCCCCCACAGCAAGTTGCCTGGGGGAAACTAGCTAAATCCAGATCCATGAGCTCTGGGTTTGATTGAAAGACTCTGCCTCAGTGGATAAGGTGGACTCCTGATGTCAAGAATGATTCTTGACATCACTTAGGGCCTCTACAGGTACCGCCACACACGTGTGCACATGTCTGAACACGCACACACACACACTCATATTCAGCTTCTGCAGTATTTTGATAAATGTGTCATTTCTTAGTTACATACACACACACACACACACACACACACACACACACACATACACACACATGTCATATGCCAATATGAGGAACTATTCAAAGAAATATGTTATTGGGTAATCTTTTTGTGAAAACATACAGTGTTCTTGCACAAACAAGACAGGAGTGACATTGCTACATGATATCACATCATGAGACAATCATCAAACATGGCCACATTTATATGCACACATATATACAAATATACTCTCAAAGTCTTAATCAGGAAATAATATAGCAGGCATGATAAAATGTAGCACATTTATCTAATACCAGCACTTGTGAGGCAGAAGCAGGCAGATGTTTGTGGATTTAAAGCCAGCCTGGTCTACACAGTGAGTACCAAGCCAGCTAGAGCTACATAATAGTGCCCCATCTCAAAATAAGAAAACAAAGAACAAATACTTTTTTTCTGTTAGTTTAGATCAGTTTGAACTTGGGTTGTTGACAAGTTCATATCACACCTTCCCAAATAAGGGGTGTGTGTTGTGTTTGTGTGTGAGATATGTATGTGGGGGGGTATGTGTGTGGTATGTTGCATTGGGATATGTGTGTGATATGTTACACTGTGATATATGTGCATGATATATGTGTATGTGAGAACCTGAGATTATATTGAAAAGATTCGTTAATATGATTAAGTGAAGAGTACTCCAACCTTTCAGGCAAAGAGAAGAGAGGAAACTGAATGTTATGGACCCAGAGAAGTCCAGGGAATAGTGCCACACCTTAGCACTGTGCACATCACTCAGTGTCACACACAGATAGATTCAGGAACCTGTGAACATGGCTGATAAAGGTTAAGGCTCGTTGAAGGTTGTTTGGCCTTATGAAGGGCATCATAAACTTCACTGGAGCTTGACAGGAAGTCACCAATTATATCAAGACTAGCTGCATTAAAAACTACAGCTTGAGGCTTCTCAAGATTTGAAGGGATTTGGAGACAATAAAACAGTGATGGTTAATGTACCGTGTCAGGAACACATCTCCTCAGGGAGTATGTTAAAATGAGCCCAGAATGAACTGATGCAACTTTTATTCTCCTTCACTGCTTGTAGGGCTCATCAGGAGAAAAGCTGCTTTCTATGTGCCAAGAGCACGCCAGTGCTAAGGTTTTTTAAGGCATGTGAGAAGAGGTATCCATCCGGGGTCCTGAACTTAGACAGAGAGAAGTTATGTTTGGGGCAAACACATGACAGCACTGGGGGATGCTGAGGCTATGTGCTCTGGAGGTAAAGGGCATGGCTTGTGTTTCAGGCCCAAGTAAACCAGAAAGGCTAAGTTCCTAGGAAGATGGAATGGACTTCTAGGAACAACAGAGCAGTGAGTGAGAGGGAGAAAAAGATGGAGGCAGCTAAGGGCTTGCATGGAACCCAGGCTGGCCTCAAACTCACTAGCTGCGGATGGTCTTGGAACTGCTAATCTCCTTGTCCTGACTTCCCAAGTGCTGAGATTCCAGGTATGCCACACTGCACCTGACTCGGCTAAGGATTCTCTCTCTAGAAATCACATAAGGCCAGCACCACACACAAAACAGTAGCATTGCTGTAGCCTGGAGTAAGGCACATGCCACTTTCGCTGGGCTCAGTGCCAAGATGGCAATGTTACAGAACAGAGCTCAAGGATGATGTGTTCAGAGACTGGGACGAGGAAGGTAGAGATGGCCAGGGACACTGGAGAGCGAGGATTGAGAATTCAGTCTCAAGATTTGAGGCACAATGGTTGGCCTTGAGTTCTAGGACCTACTAGGGCGCTCCAAGCCACCAGCTCAAGACACTCCAGGAAGAGTGGAGTCAGCTCATCAGCCAAAGGCTCAGATGCATGAGCCACTGGCTCGTGGGCAGCAGTTTTTGTTTTCTGACCTACTTCAGGGATTGATACCAGAAGGTGATCAGGGAGTAAGCCCACTGCATAGCAACAGGCAGCTGAGTCAAGAGTCACAAGACAGGGTTCAGGAGTCCAGGGTCACTGGAGAAACCAGGGCACTTTTCTTGTTAGTAAAAGAGCTATCTTTCCTGGTGGTTATGCTTTCTTTTAAATTAAGTGTGTGTGTGTGTGTGTGTGTGTGTGTGTGTGTGTGTGTGTGTGTGTGTGTGTGTGTGTGTACGTGAGTGTGCATGGAATGTACAGGCACAAATGCCTGTGAAAGCCAAATATCAACCTCGGGTATTGTTCCATAGGAACCATCACGTTGTTTCTGAAACATGGTGCCTCACGGGCCTGGGGTTCACTAATTAGTTGGCCAGGAATTCCCGGGATGCACATGTCCTCATCAGCCACACCATCATGCCTGGTTTTACGTGAGTGCTAGGGATCAAATGCAGGTCCTCACACTTGTTGGCCAAGACTTTATTGGCTGAACCATGTTCCCAGCCCCTTGCTGGTTCTTTGCGTCCTTCCACTTTAGGCAGAAAGCTTAAAACAAGCAAGTAGACAAACAAACAAACAAACAAACAAAAACAAAACAAAAAACAGCTCTTGGATGTCTGCTCCCTGCTAATCCTTATTACTTAAAAAAAAAAAATCCTACAATGCTTAAATGATTCCAAGGCCCACTTTCTCCTCTTAGGAGAACCTGGCCATATACACTGGTTACATCCTATGCCTAGCCTAGCTCTGCACATCACCTGTCCATGCACACAGCTATCATCATGGGGGCAAGTGTGCTCTGGTTGCTGGCCCAGCACCAGGCATGAACGGAAATGCTTTCTCAGGCTGTGTCTTATTCACCATTGCAGTAGCTAGAAGCAATTCCATTCGGTGACGCCGATGTCTACATAAGATTGCTTCACCCCATCTATTTCCTAACTTATTCCATATTAATCAGTGAACCTCGTTCCCTCTCAGTGAAGCTGATCTTAGGCCAAAGGTACAGTTTTAAGTCACTCTATAATCATAACTCCCAAGTATGAAAGAAAGAAAAAGCATCGCTTTGCTATTAAATGAATCCAATCTCGACCTTGTAGACTTTTTCTAATTTGCATATGTGGCTTAGGTGACATGGTCATACCCTTAGCGACGGGCCACATATCTATCTTTTAGGAAGGGACTTGAATACCTCCCAAACATGTCGCAGTGCAGGGGGTAAAGCCAGCGTATTCCCAGTCGTAAGTCATCTCACTGTTCTCCTGGAGAGGGCCACCCAGCTCTTGAGAAACAGGGCTCTGGTCACCGCAGGCATCAAGGAGGCAGGGTCGCTCGGTGATTGGCTTGGGGCCTTCACATTCCTCCTCAGGGAGCTCAGTCTCCGTCTGTGTGAACGTGAGGAGCACCCGACACCTCACATCACGGACCTGAATGCCGGGCCCACACGTGGTACTGCAGGCCGACCAGGGCCCCGGGATGAACCTGGGCAACACCAGAAGCCAAGAGATGGGTCACACACGGTGACTGTCAATGACATAGTTAGCATGCTTTAAAATCTTACAACCAACAAAGAGAACTCTTCGTTAAGGACACACCGCTTTTGCCTTCACACAACAATCAAATGCTAAGACCCGTATAAAGTATTACAGTATTTCTTAAGACATGATAAATAAACCCTCGTTTAGAGATAATCACGTGATTTCATTTAAAACACGGGTAGTTTTTGCTTATCTCTATTCAGCCAATCTTTGGTGAGCTTTTCCTTTGTAATGGAAGGAGTAAGTACTACAGGGTAAGGCAAATGTGTTTGCAAAGCACGTGACGCTGTAATGTTCTTTCATGTTTAACAAACACCTGGCCTTCTGAATGTTCTTGAACATGGGTGTGAGTGCACAAACTGACCTTTGAGCGAAACATTTATTCTTTACCCTGAATTATTACCCACCAAGTCGCAAAGGTCTTCAGACTGGGCCTCTCAAACGAAATCTACCCTGCAACTGTTCTTGTAAGAGCTCATCAGCTACAGATGATTTTTATAGCTTGGAACTGTTGGTGGTGAACAAAGATACTATTTTGTGATACATGGAAATTAAATGGAATCCACATTTTAGTGTCTAGAATGAAAAATTATACCAGGAACACAGCCACACTCATTTGCCAACCTTTCATTTATGGGTGTTTTTCTGCTACTGGGCAGAGTTGAGTGTTTGAAGCAGATTAGTTATTCTGTCTAACCTAAAATATTTACTCTCTGGCCTTCTGTAGGAAATGTTTCTAATATTTGTATGCACTCATTAAAAATAGGTTCAGTAGTGACATGCATATATAAGATACTCTGAAACAATACTTCATATGTCAGATATTAATACATTAGCAGAATGAGGATGGGAAGAAAGTTTAGTGAGTAAAAGTGCTCGTTGTGTGAACCTTACAACCCAAGCTTGATCCCCAGAACCCAAGTACAAAGGTGGATGTGATGGCAGAAAACTGTAACCCCAGCATTCCTATGGCAAAGCAGAGAAAGGAGAATCACCCAGAAGTTCACCCAGAATAATCTGAAATATGCAGCATACTGTCAGAGACAAAAGGGACGCTGCCTCAAACAAGGTACTGGGCCCCCTTAGCCCCCAAAAGTTATCCTCTAAGCATCACACATACTTTTCAATATGCATACTCATACTGAACACACACAGACACACCAATGCAGGCATACACACATGCGCATCAACCTACACATATGCACAAATAAATTAGCAACGTTTTTTTTTTTTAAAGGAAAATAAAGTGATAGGTGAAAGAATTCAGTGGCAGCTTAGGCTTGGAAGACTCTGAACTGAGTAATGTTAGTCAATAGGTTTATTTATCATAACACTTCCCCTAAGGCTATGATATTTGACTTCACACTGTAATAACTGAAATAAATACAATCAGAATCACTTTATAAGCAGAACGCTGTGCATTGGCTACAGTGCTAGAGAAGTGAGAAGCTGCTGCTGAGATGCGGAGATGCGAGTCCTCACATTAATGTTTCTTTTTTTTAAATTTTTTTCTCCTTTATTAATTTATTCTTGTTACATCTCAGTGGTTATCCCATCCCTTGTATCCTCCCATTCTTCCCTCCCTCCCATTTTCCCCTTATTCCCCTCCCCTATGACTGTTCCTGAGGGGGATTACCTCCCCCTGTATATGTTCATAGGGTATCAAGTCTCTTCTTGGTAACCTGCTGTCCTTCCTCTGAGTGCCACCAGGTCTCCCCCTCCAGGGGACATGGTCAAAGGTGAGGCACCAGAGTATGTGAGAAAGTAATATCCCACTCTCCACTCTACTGTGGAGAGTGTTCTGTCCATTGGCTAGATCTGGGTAGGGGTTTAAGGTTTACCACCTGTATTGTCCTTGGCTGGTGCCTTAGTTTGAGCGGGACCCCTGTACCCAAATCTGCCTATCATAATGTTCTACTTGTAGGCTTCTAGGACCCTCTGGATCCTTCTACTTTGCCATTCTCCCATGACTCTCTCATCTAGAGTCCCACTAGAGTTAATGTTTCAAAGCCACTGAGCAGTGTGCTTCTAAGAGCTCCCAAATCCTGTAGGCAAGGACTGCTAAGATGCTTGAGTGACTCTCCCTCAGAGTGAGCTGCAGCCATGCTGGGATGCGGCTTATTCCATCCCTCAGAGGATTAACATCTCAACCTAATAACTCTCAAGCTTCCATCTACCTTAAACTCTCGCCTCAATAACCTCCAGCTCCACATCAAACTAGCTTGTACTGAAACTCTTGTCTGCTGTGAAAGAGAGTGACTTGCTTCACTTGAGGATCCATCTCTGAGGATAATTGCTGCCTCTGCCTCCCACTCCACTGCTACAGACATGGGCACCTGTCAACACTCATTGACGGTTCACTTCAAACAGGTAAGACTCACCTACATGCTATATCCCTAACACCAATTATTAAAACTGCTGTTTTAGAGTCATAGCAAGAGGGAACTTAGGTAATCTGATATTGAAGAGAATTTAGACAGCAACATGAAATAGAAAGCATTTTCCAAAAATAAAATAAAGACGCACCTTGGAAAGGTGTATTGTCTTCTAGAAAGATGTGATGTAAAGAAATGTAACATTGAAGCCTAAAGTTGTAGGCAGAATAGCAGCTCTTGCTGCTGGCCCAAAGGTGGAAAGAGGCCACATGCCACAGAAGGCAGGTGGTCTCTAGAAACTGAAGACACCTTTAGCCAACAAGCAACAAGGAAATAGGGATTTCCATTTTATAACCTTATGGGACAAAGAAGAAAGGAGATAGAATACAAAGAAAAATAAATATAGTAGAAGACAACTTTCATGAGCTCCAGAACAATCTGGATCTGTACTCTAAAATAGCCCTGATTGAGCTGGCAAGATGGCTCAGTGAGTACAGTCACCTGCTGCGAAGCTTGACGACCTGAGTTCAATTCCTGGGACCCCTGTGGTAGAAGGAGAGACTTAACTGCAAGTTGTCCTCTGACCTCCACACTCATGTTGTGGCACATGAGTGCGTGCCCAGGCATAAACACATACACAAAAAATAAATTATAAAAATTAAGCCTATATTGTTTGTCAATATTATTGAAATATAAGTAGTGCCTGGGTTTGTTTTAGAGAAGTACTATAATTTTAATTATATGGGAAAATATACAAATATGAAAATATCTAAAACAATAAAAGAATAGCTGTCAATAAAGGTAATAAAGGTAGAAAAGGCTATTTAATATAGACATAAAATAAAAGGGCAAAAAAATAAGCGTAAAAACAATCAAGAAGAAATGAACAGAGGTTGGGCATGGTGTTACACATATATAAGACCAGCATTTGGATGGTGGAGGCAGGAGAATGGTGAGTTTGAGACCAACCTGGGCTTTATAGTACATTCACTCTGCCAATTGACACCGTGTCTCAACAAACAAACAAACAAACAAATTGTTCTCTAACCAAAGAATAAACCCAATAGACAGGGTATCTGGTTTGAAATTTAATTGATTGCTACAAAACATGAAGTTAACTGAAAACTTTTGGGGAAAAAAATCAATAAACTAAAATCACAAGTATATTCATGTATAAATATGAAATATAGATATATAATGTAAAATGCCCTATATCCACAAACTTCAGCTGACACAATGTTAGTTGTCAGATCCTATACTAAATGTATTATATATATTACTTAATATAATTGTTATATTACCTCCTTAATTTTATAAGTGAGAAAACCCAAGCCTTAGAAATATAAGAACATTTCCATAATTTTTGTTTGTTTTCTCAAGACAGGGATTCTCTGTGTAGCCTTGGCCATCCTGGACTTGCTTTGTAGACCAGACTGACCTCTAACTCACAGAGATCTGCCCGCCTCTGCCTCCCTAAGTGCACTGGGATTACAGAGGTGTACCACCGTGTCCAGCTTATTTCCATAATTCTGTGAGCTTATAAATGTAAATTTTATGCTAAATATGTTGGTCTAGTATAGCTAAAACTATGAGATGCTGGGTAAGGGGCCGATAGGATGGCATAGCAGGTAAAAATGCTTGCTGCCAAGCCCAACTCAACCTGAGTTCAGTTTCTAGGAAGCATAGGGTGGAAGGAGAGAACTGACCTCTGGAAGCTGTCTTCTGACCCACACACACATGTACTATGGCAGATACACACACACACACACACACACACACACACACACACACACACACACACGCATACACGCACACACGCACACATATATATATATACACACCCACACCCACATATATGTGTGTATATATGTGGGTGTGTGTCCATGCATGCACACTAATAAATAAATAAAATTTAATTTTAAAAATTGAAGTGTCGACTAGATTCTGACCACAAAGATCTAAGAAGACTTTCCAACATGGAGCACAAGACTCCGAGCTATAACAACTGTTGTTCTCCCCTAAACTTGTCTAAATGTGGACCTCAGTCTCTGAGGTTGTTAGAACTGGGGGCCAAAAAGACACCAAACAACTCTAAAGATTTATGGGAGATGGAGAACAGCCAAGAACATCTTTAAAAGAAGAAACAACCGTAGAATAATTGCCTAACCCTGAATTCTACTCTTAAACCAGAGTTAAAAAGTTAAAATTGGGAGCTGGAGAGATGATTAAATAGTTAAAAAGCACTTATTGCTCTATAAAAACAAATTTACCTTTATTTTTATTTTATGTGCATGGCGTTTCACCTACATGGTTCTGTACCACATGCGTGCAGTGCCTACAGATGCCAGAAGAGGGGATCATATGCCCTGGTGCTGGAGTTGCAGGTAGTTGTGAGCTGGCGTGTGGGTGTTGGGACTTGAACCTGGATCATTTAGAAGAGAAGCCAGGGCACTTAACAGTTGAGCCATCTTCCTAGCCTCCAATTTTATTTAATTCTAATTTAGCTCTAGGTCTTGCAGAGGACCAAATTCAGTTCCCAACATATACATGGTGACTCTGTAACCCCATCTGTAACCCCAGTGCCAGGGA
The DNA here is from genome assembly GCF_964271855.1 of Acomys minous. Classification (NCBI taxonomy): domain Eukaryota; kingdom Metazoa; phylum Chordata; class Mammalia; order Rodentia; family Muridae; genus Acomys; species Acomys minous. The sequence continues at coordinate 117,901,808 of NC_140484.1, read as the reverse complement.
ATCAGACACAGTCTTCTGGCCTCCTCGAGCACCAGGTGCACAGGTGACCAACAGACACGCACGCAGGCAAACACAATCAAACACATAAGCAAATCTGAAAAAAGTATTTCAAAAAGATGAAATAGTTAATATGGTACTGGCAATGAAACATTTACTTGGTAATGATATTTAAACATCAAAGTGGGTGCATGTTGAACTATCCAACTGTGCTCCAGCAATTATTTAATTTCTTGAAAGAAATTAAGTTACACTAATTTTCACAGGTCACATGGTAATGTAAATCTCTCCATTAACCAAAGTACAGAAAATAATAAACAAAAAAGAATATTTTCTTCAAAGATGATTTCCCAGTGCTAACCAAATGTGAGAGTCAGTGTTTCTAGTGCTGAGGGGAGGGGACATTGGGTTTCTGAAAGGACACTTGACAGCAGGAACACTTTTAACAAGCCTGTCTTCTGGTCCACAAATCTCACCCCAGCAGGGATGTCCTAAGAAGGTAATGAGAGACACGTTATTTGAGATTTGCTCCACTTTGGTTTATCATGGGGAATTAACTAGAAGCAAATGCACACAACCAGAGATCTTTACCATGAGAACAGTAATGGTTATGCTGTTTTCCTGGTCAATTCCCTTCAACTGCTTCGGACTCCAGAAAACGTCTACCATCTTTCCCGAGTCTATGCTACCACCAACATCTGTTCCCTTCTTCCAGTACCAACCCCCTCAATCCTGCAGGCTTTTCTCTATAGACAAAGATCTTCAACATGCAGAAAACATGGGCCAACCACCCGACACATATCCATGTTCCACGTATCTGCCACATGGCGCCTCTGACACTTTTGGGACATCTAGATCTCAATTCACCAAGTCATCCTTCTCAGGAAGCCATCCCTGACACCCAACAATTCCCCAATGTACACTTAAGAGTTCCACAGTGCAATCACTTAGGATGGAAGGAACCTGAATTCCTGTGAGGTGACAGGAGACAGAAGCTCTTCCCCTAGTGCAAGCCGAGCCTCCGTACCCAAAATACTTGGCATCAGAAGTTCCTCAGATTCTGAATATTTTTTTTTTAAATTTCAGAATATCTTTATATACATTATGAAATATCCTGAGGAAAGGGCCCAGGTCTGAACACAACATTAATTGATGTCATTAGTCCTGTCTTCTGCATTAAACCTGAAGGTTATAGCACATAGTTTTAAGTGTGTCTGAATTTTGACTGCAGCCCATCATAGGTCATCAGGTGTCATATTGCTGCTTATACACTCTCAGAGTTTGGATTATTTTGTAATTTATAGATATGGACTAGAGGGGCCCAACTGCTATGACAGGCCATCAAATCTCTCTGTCCATCACTGACACTCTCTGAGATACTGGGCCAGTCCTGGGTCTTTTGGTACGTTGGCTTACATGGCCCTCAAATGAAGGCAATAACAACACCCTTCTGGGACATTTGCAGGGATTAAATACTCCCCACAGCACACTTGGAATGCGATCTTCCCTTTAAAAGAAGGCCTCAGCGCTGGCTGTGGTTAGAAAAGCATATTCCTGAAACAGCCTGACTCAGGTTTAGCAAATACAATTTCCACTCACAGAGAAGCCAAAATAGCAGTGAATAAAACATGCAGTGCCTCAGTCTGTTCTGATTCTTCCATATTCATATATGAAAAATGGGAACTAGGTTAAAAAAAAACAATCAAAAAACCACCACCACCACCACCAACAACAACAACAAAAAAACCCTGATGAAATGTTGGGAATCCCATAGAAGTACAGAAGGCTCCAGGGTGGACCTTAAAAGAGAGGTGACAAATGACAAAGCAATAGCCATACCATCTGAGAGAACACACTCCCCGGCTGACAACCAAGAAGGTCAGATCACCAGTTCCCTTGGCTTCGCTTTACAAACTCCAGCTTTTTGTTTTCCTAATGAAAAACAAAAGCCTTTGAACAGCCACACTCTGTGTGTATTCAGAGCTCACCCTCGGTAGACCACAGGGGTGGGAGTATTTATCTTCTCCCGGCTGGCTTGGCAGGCTTTCCTTGAGGGAAGTGAACTACAGCTGGGATCATCCTTTCAGTCATTGTCAACAAGCAAGCATCCCAGACCACAAAAGACGGTGGCGGTAGGCGAGGGAGCTGGAGGCTGAGATACGTGGCGGGTTTGTTTGGAAACGGAGGGCACGACTGGAATCAGAAGTGGCAGGGAACCAAAGAACTTCGCACCGAGCAAGAACAGGCCAGTAAATGCCAGGCAGTGTGAACGAGAGTCTTACAGGAGGATTGCATCGAGACCCTCAGATGAGGAGAGTGGTAGGTAGGGGCCAGGCAGCCCACCCGTGCAGGCAGCTCAGGGTTTCACAAAGCCGGGAGAACACAGAGAGTATCTTTAGAAACGAAGAGCACGTGACCTTTGCTCTGTGGTTGAGAGAAGGGGGACCCCCATCTCAGTCAGATAAGGCTTGGAAAAGACACGGGGGCGGGGGGACCCACTATAGCACAGCCACTGTTATGGTCTCCTAATTCATTACTATAAACAGTGTTTCCTGAACTTTAAAGGGACACCTGAGGGGCTGCCTGTCCTGTTAGTGCCAAAATTTGCATCCACGGCCTGCTCTGGTTTGTTTTCGATCTCAGTGAAAACACACCAGGACCGAAAAGATACTTGGGAAGGAAAGGGTTTGAGTTTCCATGTCCCAGTCCCAGTCTTGTCACTGAGGGACAAGGCAGGAACCCAAGCAGTGCAGGAATCCGGAGGCGGAAACGGAAGCAGAGCCTCTGAAGGAACGCTGTTTACTGGCATGCTTCTCATAGCTTACCCAGCTTGTGTCTTTATACAACCATCCAGGGTTAGCACTGCCCTCTACTAGGCTGAGCCCTCCCACATAAATTAAAAAAAAAATCAAGAAAGTGCCACACAGGCTTGCCCACATACCAGTCTGATGGGGACATTTTTCTCAATTGAGGTCCCATCTTCCCAGATGACTCTAGCTTGTGTCCAGTTGACAAAAACCTAACCAGGGCACACCACCTACCCCTTGGAGGAGCCTGGAATGTTTGTTTAAAATGCAGGTGATGCCGACTACAGCAACACTTGCGGAGCAGAGAGGATCACGAGTTCAAGGCCAGCGGAAGTAACAAGATACTCCTGATAGAACTCCTAGACAAAAAGTAGAATAGAAATGATCAGAGTCTGGGGCCAGGTAGGTAACTGGGACTGCCCAGTAGACACAGAGTTCATGCCAAGAATGGTGAAAACACTCTGGACAGGTCGGGCAGCACCGTGAATCTTCTTAGTGTCGCTGAACTGTATGTTTTCAAATGGTTAAAGAGCCAAGCCCTGTGGTATGACTGTAATAGCACAGGAAGAGGAAAAATACATTACTATTGTAAAGGAAAAGAAAATGGCGATACCCCACTTCCAATATGCCTGGCTCAGAGTTTATTACAACTTTTGTTCGTTTGTTTGTCTCTAGATTTTTGAAACAGAGTCTCACACTGTAGCTCAGAATGGCTTTGGAACTCACTATGTAGTCCAGGCTGGCCTCAAACTCATGGCTATCCTCCTGCTTCAGCTTCCTGAGTGCTACAATTCTAGATGTGAGCCACCAGACCTCACTTTATAATTATATCTTAAACATAGCCCATTTGAGCTAGATGGAAGTGACCTGAGGACATTCTTTTTTTAAAGCTTGTTTCCCTTTTAGAGAGAGAAAAACTGAAGCCTGCAAGAATTCTCCGATGTGCTGCACTGTGTTTGGTCAGTGGGGTGGGGCAGCACTATTGGGGCAAGCAGAGTACTGAAGGTGTAGAGAAACCAAGTATGGCTTTGAGGTGCTCGCTACGGATTCACTGTGTTGCCCTTCTGTGTAGGTCTGGAACTTTATATAATAAAAACACTTAAACCAGTCAAGTGGAGTGTAGCTCTGATGGAAAGGGAAGGCTAAGAAAGAAGGCCGAGAGCAGTGCCAGCCTGCTGTATGTGGGTCGGTGTGCTAAGGATCCCACGCAAACACCACTTCTTTACTCAGAATTCACTGGTAGCATCCACAGGTCCATCCGTGACTCCATCCCCAGGAGTCAGGCCTGCCCATGGGGAAGCATCTGGCCAAGGCTGAGTTATGACATGCCAGTGCTCTCAGCCTGCATCCCAGGGGCACAAGTAAAACCCGTGCTCCTCTAGGCTCACCGTTGGCCTGGATCACGCTCGTGAGGGACAGACGGGGGCATGCAGACAAGAGGAACAGATTGGTAAGGGCCCTGAAAACCACTGCATGTGAAAAGTGCTGAGATGCTAAGAATGATGGACTTGGGGGTAGGGGGTGGGGAAACAAGTTCTTAGGACCTGTGACCGCTTTCTCCAACGTTAGGAAGGCAAGGGATGTAGCATAGACTCATCTGTTTCAGAGAGCGGACACTAGAAGGAGCTATGTTTTGGATCAAGAGGAGAAAAATATCAGTTCAAATGTGGTAGTGGGGGACGGGGCTAGAAGCAACTTGAGTTACAATAAAGTAATTGTGTTGTTCAACCACAGTGAGCTGTGCCTCAGTGCAGTGACCTCCGCCCACTGCTGAAGGCGTTGAGTGGTTATAAAGAAGAGTCCCAGGGTGCCGTGGAATGGGAAACAGGCATATGGCGCTGTGAGAATTGGAGCTGAGAACCGCCATTATGAACTACAGGCCTTGCCTTTCCATTCAATACTCTTTATTTGTAAAAAAGAAGCCGTTTGGAGTTGACGTCCCAGGGAAATGAGCCAGATGGCTGTTGAGATCCTCCTTCCTGTCCCATCTGTGAATTGCTCTCTTTGCAGCTAGCTTGTCAGCACTCCAGACTCAACTGCCCACTGTGGGATCAGCTGTCCTGTCCAATTACTCCAGCCTATCACGGGGGCTGCTGTTCTGATGGACGCGTGGGCCAGACGTCGCAGAGTCTCTTTGCTTCCTTCTCCTCTCTATGAGTCTCTCTCGGCCTCAAGAATGCTCCTTTGATTTGTGCTTGATTCTGCAAGTCTGTTGACACCATTGTAAGCGGGCCTCACCACATAGCATGCAAGCAGTAGCTACTGCTTCCTGAGTTATGATGGGCCCTGGAGAGTAAAGCCCATCCTGCCCTTTCTGTACAAAGGAAAATGAGAGGCCAACACTAAACAGTGAGGTCGCTAAGCAATGGCGTCTGGTGGTGGTTCGAAGCTCTAATCCACACAGTACTACACCCTCTCTGTTTCCCCGTGTCCCACCAGCCCTGGGACTTCATCTCAGGCCACCCTGGTGTGTTTCAGCATCATTAGTTTTACTGAGATTGGCCATGATGTAAGCTCAGGATGATTGGTTTATTTGTACAGTTCTATGATGGTCCTCAGTTAAACCACATGTGCACATCCAGGAACTATCCCCACTTGTCCCTGCAAGAGAGCAGGGGTCTGCTTTGCGTTAGAGAACACGATCTTTTCCATGCTTCTCACACATACTGCCAAAGTAGGACTGCTGAATTGGGAAATGCGGAAAATTCCTAGCCAACCCTGGCTCTCTGGAGTCCGTAAATCCAGGTCATTTGGATACTAAATGTATCGCTGAACTCCAATGAGTACAAAAACGACATATATCATGTAAACTGGCTGTGCCCTGATTGCACTCATAAAAGGCCCTGGACTTACTTTGGTTCTTCTGTGGCTATTCTGGTCTCTTCTAGCTCTTGTGCTTGTTTTAGCCAAGGTAATTTAGCTTCCACTGGACCTTTTTCTGAGGGGAAAAAAAAAAAAAGGAAAATAAACCAGTGAGCTTAATTATTATCAATCATTAAGGACTTGGATTATATGCTTGTTATTGGCTGCAGAGTTCATTAACACTGAGGTTTTACTTTTCAAATGCACAGTACATTCGCTTCTGGAATGAATAAAATTCCTGCTATTTTTTTTTTTTTTTAGCATTACAAAATGCAACCAAAGTGATCTCTGTGATACAGCTGAATGTGGTTGAACATCCAAAAGTTAAACATACAAATGCCTTAAATAAATCAACACCCTTTTCTGCTTTTTTGTGTGTTGAAGCTCTTATTCCAACAAGATCATAGTTTTTCTTTTGCCACAAATTCTTCTTGTCTCTTGAATTAATAAATTAATAGAGGAAAGCAAATATCACAGAGGCCAATGAAGTGGAAAGATGAGATTCCGTGTGAGGTTTACTCAAATTCCATCATTAACCTGGCAAGTGGAAACCTTCTGTGTGGGCATAGAAGGGACAGTTGCTACTCCCTTCTGTCCTCTGTCCTTCAAAGCTTCCATGACAGGAGGAGAGAACTAATCCAGTAGGGAAGTGAAAACTTTGGAGCCACTTCAGGGAGATTAGAGACCCTGAGAAAATGTCTATAGAAGCCTGTTGATGACAGATGCAATAAGCAAAGGCGATCTATGACTGTGTATGCCTGCCATGGCAACACTGATCTTTCTATGCAATGGATTTAGTCAGATGTGTGGACTGATGAACTGTGGGAGCTATCTGTATAATCTAGGAACTGAGATTCCATGAGGGTGAATTTTACCATCCTCCCTGAAGGACTAAGGAAGAGTCTTTACAAAGGGGCAAGAACAATCTTTTCTCAGTTCCTTTTATCACACTTATTTTTTTTTTATTTATTTGGGGAGTGGTGTGTGTGTGTGCGTCTATGTGTTTATGTGTGTGTCTGTGTTTATGTGTGTGTCTGTGTGTGCATGCACACACGTCACAGCAGCCATGCATAGGTCACAGGACAATTTGTAGGAGTCATGGTTTTCTGCTTCAAAACCAGGCTGTCAGGATTGGTAGCAAGTGCCTTGGCCTGGTGAGTCAGCTCTCCAGCTGTCTTTTTCTATGTTAAGAGGATATCTGTCATAAGGAGAGGCATAGGAAAATCATCATGGAGAGGGAACAAATATCTGAGAGGTGACTCCAAGACTTGCTAGTCAGGAATGGCTGCTTGTCCACAGGGAACAAATGAGAAATTCAAAAGACACTCACAGGCCCAGGGTGACACATTCCTCTCATCCCATGCATTGTGACACATGATAATGTCATCGTGCCTCTCTGTCAAGGGAGACTGTAGTAGAGAGGAACCCACACAATTTGAGAACAAAGAATGGTGAGAAGAGCTATTCTTGGCATGAGAACAGCGGACTTTCCCTCACTCGCCCTCCTTTATTGATCCTCTTTCCCTTATTCCCTCTCTCCTTTTTCTTCTCCTCCTCATCTTCCTTTCTCTTGATTGCAGGAACCACATAAGAAAAAAAAATTTTATGTTCACCATGAAATGTGAACACAAACTAGACAGATGAGAACCACCCTGTGTGATTTACATCCTAAAGCACATACGTCCAGCGTCCTTAGCAAGATCCCTTGCTAACCTGCCAACAAAAGCATCTCTATAAGGAAATAAGTGGGGCTGGAAGTTGCCCAGGACTGAACGAGAGCTGGAAAACCCTATTCGATTTCAATCACCACACACCTCCAGCTTACCTTTAGGCTTATAGCATGGGACGGGGATGACACACTCCTCTTTGATGTGCAGCTTCATCTGTGGGTTGCAGCCCCCCACGTGCTCCCCACGATGGTTGATACACAGAACCACTCGGTAGCGCAACCCCCGGCCACACGTCACGGTGCACTTTGGGGAAAGGTGGGAGACGCCAGTGAGTAGCTTTACCTAGACAAGGTCTACAAAGTCACCGTTTTTTAACATCGAAGGGAGCTGTGGATCTACGTGCCTATTACGCACAAAGACCTCTACATAATACGTTGTCTGAAGAAGGAAATGGACGCTGATTCTCTGAGATGCTTATGCTTTGGGGACCTCCCTTACACAGCCCGATTCTAATTTTCTCAGTTTTAATTTATTTTCATTTTTATTTTGTTTTATGTGCATGGATGCTTTTCTGCATGTGCCCAGTGCCTATGGAGCAACTGGTGCTCTTAAGCACTGAGCAATCTCTCCAGTCTCATATAATTTTTAGTTCAAAGGTATTTAGGATGAATGCACAGGCTCAAAAAGAGCAAATGTTCTGAATTTCCTGTGCTCTGAATTAAGTATGAAAGAAACTTGATGCAGGCTTTCTAAAGCTTAAACTTTTCATAAGACATCACCCAAAGCAACTTGTGAAACCAAAAGAAATTCTTCCAAACAATAAATCTAAGAAATCTCACTTCAAGCAACCACTCCAGAGGATTAAGCTGTCTGTCCTGCCTACAGTGATCTTGCAGAGTTGTTGTCATAGAAAGAGACTGTTGGGGATTATCCAGCCACATGGTATGAGTAAACTACCAAAGAGGAGGAGGAGAAGGCTCGGCAAGTAAAGGCCCTGGCAAGCGTGAAGAGCCGAGTTTGAGTCCTCAGTACCCATGTAAATAGTTGGGCACAGCAGGGTCCCTGTACTATTAGGCAGACACAGGAAGATCCATGAGGCTTGCTGGCCACCCAGCCTCACCCAGCCTGAGTCGGTGAGCGCCAGGTTCAGTGAGAGAAACTTGATCACAAAGTAAGATGGAGAGTGATTGGGGAAGACACCTAACAACGTTGATATTTAATCTTCACACACACACACACACACACACACACACACACACACACAAAGTGCCTTGGGTGTATTGGGAAGTTAAAGTCATGAAACATCATGCTTTATTTTCCCCCTGACTTTCCATGGACTTTGCGTTGTTAGCATTTTATCCCAATGCATTATTAATATCTATTTATAATTTGACAATTACTCTTGCCTATAAATCAACTCTTTTCAAGTCATGTGAAAAATCTAGTAAGGCTTTTGAGTTTATCTGGATGTATTGATAGTACGTATGTGAGCCTACGTGCTTCTTTGATAGCATGTATTTGAGTATATGTGCCTGTTTACGTGGTTAGGCTTTAAAATGTTTTACTGGCACTGTTGATTGCACAAAGTGGGGGCCTTCCTTAAGACATTTTTATTCAAGTGTATCAGGTACTTGGCCCACATTCACTCCCATCACCCTCTCCCATGTCCTGCCTGCCAGTCTCCTTCCTTTATGCAAATAACCATCCTTCTATTTTATATGTGTGTGTATATATATGAGCATACATGTGTATATGTGCTCATACACGTCTGCATGCATGAGTATATGTGTGTGCATTCATGTGTGTACATGCACGAGCGTATGTGTGAAGCCACAACCTGAAACTCTGTTCAAGTTCCCACAGTTTTTGAAAGGCCAAGAATCCTCGCTCTCAACACTCCTCGCTGCCACACTCCAGAGCCCAGGGTGTTTTCTCCTGAGTTTCTCGGTGCTTTGTACCCAGCCCTGTTGAGTGCTCTCCCACTGAGCTACGTCTCTAGCCCACCCTGCCATTTGTGAAAGCAGCAGGAGGCATATTCTGCAGTGAAGGGTATGGTTTGACCTAGACCCTGCTTCTGAGAAGTTGACTCACTCTCTTTTGAATATCAATTCGAAATGCATATGTCTGTATATGACACTGAAAAACTTTATATCGTGAACTATAAAACCAACAACAAAATGATTGCCTCACCCACATCTCATCCCAGCAGTCAATATATATATGCACGACTCTTGGAGCCCCATTTCACTTTTCCAGAAAGGTTGATTTCAAATGAAAATTTACTTTTTATGTACAATGTTGTTTCTTTTTAAATCGTAATTTAAAATATATTTATGTTGTTTTGATTGGACACCAGAATGGAATTTAATAATAACTGAATTTGAGAGAACATTGACATTTAGAACCCTCTGGCTAAAGGAAACAGAAATGGTTTTATTTACTGTCTACATTTTCTTGGAGAATAGAACAGTGTGATCGATAAGAGGCTTTAAAACATAAAAAATACATTATTTTAAGATCGAGAAAAAAAAAAGATCGAGCTTCATAGAAGAGTAGATTGAAAAGTGAGTTCGAGAGGAGAGTTACATAAATCAAGCAGTTACAGAGCTCAGTCCTGCTACTTATAAAAGATGGAAGGGACAAAAATGGTCATGACATTTAGATTCCACTGGGCATAGGTTTTAAAAAATGCTGTAGCAGCTTTATTTTTAAATGTCAGCATTCACCACACATTGGAAATGATACTATTTGAGCTTAAGCTTACCATAAAAAATGTATGTCAACCTAAATACAGAAGAGGTAACTCATTTTCCAAACTTCTTTTGGGGAAATGTGGATGCAAACAGAGTGGATACCAAACGCCCTAAAAGTGCAGATGGAGTTCTCCGGGCTGACATTTAGAGTAGATATCCAAGGCAGACCAGGTGGCTCTCCTTCCGGCCAACTTATACATCTTCCAATCCCACTACAAGCGAAAGCTCCTTCCTGACGCATTCCTGGACCCTTCAAATGGAGCGAACCTCTTCGCCTTGTGGCCCCAAAGTACCACACACAGAAGTCACACCACTCATGACCGACCACGGAGGTCCACTGTAGTCCAACTGTCTCCGTGCCTGGCTGTGGAACTAGTCTGTAGGCCTTTGTGAATCGGGGGCTCGCCCTCTCTATTTCCAGCATGTCAGCTGACACACTACACAGCTGAGTATCTGTATTAATGCATGCATATTATTGTTCCACCCAAAAGAGCTATATAAACTTTAATTCATTATGCCTTCCTCTCTAGAAACTTAAGAGACTAAGAGTAACAGATTAGTGCAGGCACCTGTGCTGTTTACCTTGAAGTAATCTGTGTTTCGATTGTTCTAGAAGCCAACTCTCTCCTTTCTCCAGAGAGCTAATCTGACATGAGCTTCTTTCACACCTCTAGGATCCTTTCCCTCTTCTCTACTTTTTCATGTTCCCTTCATGTTTCCTAAGAAAGCACCTGTCTCTAGAACCTTCCTGATGCTCGGCTCTCTTAAACTATATAATTTCTCTCAAAAGGGTGTGCAACTTCTTGACTATGAATCAGGATGCATTTCTAATGTAATGTGAACATTTCTACCTTCACTTAACCAGGGCTTAGAAACATGATCTCTCTTTCATCTATATAAATCAGGGCTCTCTCTCTCTCTCTCTCTCTCTCTCTCTCTCTCTCTCTCTCTCTCTCTGCCTCCCTCCCTCCCTCCCTCCTTCCCTCCCTCCCTCTCTCTCCCTCCCTCCCTCCCTCTCTCTCTCCCTCCCTCCCTCCCTCCCTCTCTCTCTCTCTCTCTCTAACAAATACCTATTTTTGTCAGGCCGTTGAGACTCTCATATCCTGTAGTTTGAGTATAATCCCTCTCTCCTACCAACTCCTGCCAGATCACCTTCCACCTTCTAGACCCATCCAACTTGGGGGCCTCATTTTTTAAAGCCACCCCGCCCCCCACAGGCGCAATGAGTGCTGCCCACATTGTTGGGTGTGTGACCATCCTCTGGAGCACGTTAGACCCACATGCTTAAAGAAAACTCCATGACCGTCTCCCCACCCCATGCTGGAATCTTGTCTAGCTTAAGTGTACATGTCTCTATCCATGCTGTCACACTGGCGTGAGTTCATGTGTGCACCTGCTCTGTGCTATCTTTTTGTTGTTGTTTTGTCTTTGTTTTTTGAGATGAGGTTTCTCCGTGTGGCCTTGGCTGTTTTGGAACTCTCTCTGTAGACCAGGCTGGCCTCAACCTCAGATATCCACCTGCCTCTGTCTCCTCACTGCTGGGATTAAAGGTGTGCACCACCACCACCAGGCTAGCCCCAATGTGTCTTAATAACTTAACATTATGCCTATAGGTAGTGGATCTCTCTCCCCTCATCAGAGAAGCTTCTTTCTATAGTACATGATGATTGGCACAGAGATCCACAAGTGGTCAGGGCACAGAGAAAAGGTGGCTCTTGAGTGCTCAGCACTAAAGGAGATGTCTGCAGCATCCCTCCCTCCTTCCCCCAAGGCTCAGGCATCATTGCGAACAAGGACCAGAAAGACTTTAAGACATGGCAAATGACTACAACAGAACAGTGTTTTCCAGACACAACAGTGTCTTTTTCAACTTCTAGTTACACTATTTCATTGCTTACCTTTGCTGGACAGTATCCTCTTGGCCATCTGCCACAGCTGTGTTGTCTCTAAGCTCTTGCTTGCTCAGAACCTACTATCTTCAAAGTGGGTTAAGCGTTACATTGGCAACAATGACTCCCCGACTAATGGCTTTGGCATCTGCTCCTTCCACATGTACTACAGTCCACAATCGTAGTAATCCTTACTTGCGTTAAGGTGACCTCTCACCTTGTGACCTCTCTTCCGTTGTCCGTATATATATATAAACACACATATATATATATATGTTTCTGTTTTGTGTGTGTGATATGTATGTGTGCATGCATGTTTGCGTGTGAAGGTTTATGTGTGTGCATGTGCACATGTATGTAGAAGCACAAAGCTGACATAGAGTATTGCCTTTGATCACTTTCCATTTCATCTACTGAGGCAGGGTCTCCCTCCCAGAAGGCAGAGCTCAGTGCTTCAGGCTGTCTGTCTGTCTAGCTTGCCTCTGGGATCCCCTCTCTCCTTCTCGAGTGCTGGGATTGCAGGTGGCCGTTAGGACTGCCTTGCTTTTTAAAGAGGGGTCTGTGGATGTGAATTCTGGCCCTCATGCTTGCATGGCAAGTATTTTACGCACTGAACTGTCTCCTCAGCCCCTGACACACAACTTTTCTAAATCATGATGCCCTGGATTGTTTCAGACACACAGCAAACTGTCACTCAAATCTCAGCTTCAATAAAAGTGGCATGTTGACCAATCTTACCTGAGACCACTCCATGGCAATCCACTTGGGGCAATCAAACAGGTTGCAAGTTTGCATCACCTTGGGCTTCGGTGCATACATGCACTTCCATTCTTCCACTTGCAGTATCTCTGCATGCATAGATTCCTCCACACACACGAAGCTCCGCCTCTGAATCCCTCCTCCACAGGACACTGAACATGCAGTCCACGGATTATGTTCCCAGCTCAAAAGCAAACAAAGAAATTTACATTATTTATTTGATGAATGCTCTCTTGTTTCAAGCATGCAAGGGGTTTTTTAAAAGGACGACTTCGTTGTATCAAGTCATGATTCCACTGAAAGATCACGAGCCTTGAATCTCCTGGGACTTTAATTTCAACTATGGTTATAAGGAATTCACCTTCTCTCTGAACATGAGTTTTCTATATGACAGGAATAATACACCCACCTTAGTTATCCTTCAAGGGCCCATTATGAAGATTAGGTAAATTAGAATATAGAGTATGAGAGGGGCTTAAAATCGTCTCTCAATTATAAAATACTAATGGACCACATTACTGAGGATTCTAGAAAGTCAAAGCCAAAAGAACCATACTAGCCAGGCATGATGTTACATCTTGCATTTGAGGGTAACCTCAGCTATATAGAGGCTGAGTCTAGCCTGGACCATATAACATCCTGTTTCAAATTAAATAGCAAGGAAAAAAACAAAGGAAGGAAGGGAGAGAGGGAGGGAGGAAGGAAAGAAAGAAAGAATGTTAATCATCTCGCTAGCAAAGAGGATTCAAGTTTCTAATAAACAACTCTAGATCAGTGATTCTTAGCCTGTGGCTCACAACCCCTCTGAGTTCAAACTACCCTTTCACAGGGCTAGCATATTGGATAGCTCATACATCAGATATTTACATTAGATTAATAACTAGCAAAATTACAGTTATGAAGTAGCAACAAAAGTTATTTTATGGCTGTGGATCACCACAACATGAGGAGTTGTATTGAAGGGTCACAGGCTTAATCTAGCTTTTTTTTTTTTGTACCCAGTGTTCAAGATGAACTTGATGTCCTCAATGACACAGCCTCCTTCATACAACCTTTCAATGGCAGCTTGTTCCATTTAATTCTTAGACAGATCTTTCTCATCATTGAGCCTGTTGACTTTTCACTTTATAAAAGGGACAAACAAACAACAACAAAAAAAAACCCACAAAAGGTCTCTTAGAATCCGTTATAAAAGGAAAGAAATATTTAACTCACCGAGGGAGAGGTTGGAAGTGGTCATAGGGCATAATCTCTTTAAATCCATCACTGCAAAGGAACCCAGGGTGAGAATAACTTTCTAAATCCATCCACTAGTGTGGTTATTCACTAACACATCTTCACTGTGAAAATCTAATTTCTAATTCAGCTAACATATTTGTCAATTGGCTAATACATATTTGCTATCTCGTAAGACAGAAACCTTTCACATTGAAAACTGAAATTGCCAAAATGGTTCATCAGCCACTGAACCACAAAATTCACACAGCATCTCTACAGTTTTCAAGAGAAACATTCATGCAAGTCATCTCTAGTTGAATATAAGAATATAAAAAGAATTCATATGAACCAATGAAACAGTCTCTTCATCTAGGTAAGTCTGTTATTTCATTTTAAGCATCACTACTACAATACGGTGGTACTATGAACACATCATTGTGGGCAGACTCTTAAGAGAACCACTCTGCTTCCCAGACTCTGCCCTTTTAAAAGGCCTTTGTTAATAATGATGTCTAACCAGAAATTACAGGAGATAGGTAGTACAGTGACAGGAAATGTGACAGGAAGACAAGACTGCTTTGCCCACTTGCCTGCTGTGGGCGTGGCCAGCTGGAGGACTCAGGGGAGTGATATTGGGCTGATATTTTAAGATGCTGTAGGAAAGCCAGGAAACTTGCCTGGACAATCCTAGTCAGCAGGCACTAAATTATACAGTAGGACAATTTCTGCATAGCTTTTCTGCTTTGGCACGAAAACTGCTTGCTTCTTTGCACAGTATATTATCTATATGGAGTTAGATGTGAACACTTCAAAAGCCAACATGTACTAATTGGTGACCCAGTTTAAAGTGGGTGGGAAATATTTGTGACTGACTGACATACTATGCATGGGATTCTGGCAGATCCACATATGTATGTATCTTTAATATATGTATGTGCTAGAACTTCTTCGTTAATAAAGATCTTATATGTACATAATCTCATGACGAGAGAGAGCTAGCCTGAGGAACCAGATCAGCGAAAGTGTCTTAGTTCCTATTAGCTGTGGTTATGAATGTGATCTGCCACGAGACGTGCTCAAAAGTCAGGAGCTGGAAGCATATCACCCTGAAAGAATCACTGGGTCCCAATTGGAGTCGACTTGGTTCTCTGAAAAGCATGGGCAGCAACATGGATGTCCTCTGAGTCTTAACTCAGGAGGGGTCAGGACAGATGCTGGGACTCACTATTGGACTCCAGGAGAGAGTGGCATGGAAGAATGGGGAGATAGCAGGATTCAGAGGGCCCAGGAACCCCACAAGAAGATCCTCAAGTCTGACAGATCTGGACCCGCTGGGGCGAGGGGAGGGGCGCTGCACAAACTGCTCTACCAACCAAGGACAATGTACATAGTAAACCTAGACCCCCCCCACTCAGATCTAGCCAATGGACAGCTCATTCTCCATGGTTGTGGGGGAGAGCAGGGACTGCCTCTGACATGAATTCTGGTGGCCCCTGTTTGACCACTTCCCCTTGGTAGGGAGACCTGGTGGCACTCAGAGGAAGGGGAAACAGGCTATCCAGATGGGACCTGATAGGCTGTGGTCATATGGTAGGGAAAGAGGTCCCCTTCTGTCACAGGTCTAGTGGAGGGGAACAGGGAGAGAAAGAGAGGAAGGGAGGAACGGGAAGATACAAGTGAGGGGATAACAGTCAGGATGTAATGTGAATAAATTATTTTTTAAAATAAATAAAAAGTAGAAATAAAAAAAGCACGGGCGGGTGCACCAACCTGGATGGGCAAGGGTCCATGCTGCACTCCTTCAACTTTGGTTTGGGCTTCACGTTTTCTGGGTAGTAATGGCAGTAGTGGTCAGGGACCACCCTTTTCAAGCGGGTATCCATGCACTCTGCAGAATTGAGCTGATAACCTAAAGGTGTATGAGAGGAAGGGAGGAAAGCTGTTTCATCTTTGCATCTGGGGAGGCAAGGGCATGTGGCACATGCTTGCTGTGTGCTGTGGGTAACCTAGCTCAGTGGTCTCTGTGGTATTCAGCTCTGGGACTAACAGAAAGTGCAAGGGAGAGTTACCAAACATGGGTACCAGGCCTCTCCCTGGTACTTAAGCCAGAAGCATTGCCACAGTGGTCCAGGAGATGAGGGCTTTCTGTAGAGGAGTCTCAGCTCCTTCTGAAATGGCTAAGACCTGAGGCCAAGCACAAATACTTGAGCTGACCACTGTTTACGGGAGCATGCTATAACTGGCTCCTTTTGGGGACTGTCTGGACTGTGAGCACAGTTTGGCTCTTCGTGATTCTCAAGTTACTGCCTGTCTGCTCCTGGTCACTGTAGCTGCCCCTCTCTCCCTCCCTCCTTCCCACTTCCTTGTTTCCCCCCTTTTTCTTTTATGACGTACTCGTTTCCATCTTCCTCTCCACAGATACCTGTTCTGACTTACTGTTGATATATCCTCAAGTATTGTTTATATATTCTTAACTGTCTTGCATAACATTGTTTGGGGTGCATGTTTTGAACTCAATTCACTATACATTATATATATATATATATATATATATATATATATATAAAATGATTAAATGTATAAACTCAATTAAGTTAGAAAACATATCTGTGGGCTAAGGAAACAAACTTGGGGCCTCGGACATGCCAAGTAAGACCACTGCCCTTGACCTAGACCTCTAGCTCGGATGAGGATTTAAATCTTGGTCTATTTTCCACTTGCTAAGTTTTTTTGTTTTGTTTTAGCTCTACAGTATGTTTTGAGAGCTGACTCTGACTATTTCCTTAATAGTACTCTACTGTTTGCCTCTGCTCTGTTTACTCATCTTGTTCTCCTGAGGTAGCCAGGGTACTTTCAATGCCAATAACCTTGCTGACTGGGGAACTGGCAATGTCAGTGGAGGCAGCAGCAAAATCCATCTCCTCACTTCCTCTGCCACACAGGCTTTCAACAAGGAAGGAATGAAGACTCCTGGTTTTAGTAAATCCAATGTGAACCATTTTTCTTTGAGGAAAGCGAATATTCCAAGGTACTGAACACAGTAAACCTAAAACATAAATCACGACACCACCTTTTCCTGATGCCAGCTTTCCTGTCACATAAATGTCATGTTGACTAATATTTTTTTCCAAAAAAAAAAGTAATTTTTTCAAAGCAAAAAGAAGCTTTAAAGATTTTTAACTGAAGCTAATCTCTCAATGTCTGCCAATTGGACTAAAGGTATAAAAATATATTTGAAGACCTGCTGGCAGAGAGGAATCTGGCTTTATATGCCACCAGGCAGCACTCTACAAGACATGCCTTGGAAGTAAACTGAGCTCAGAGCACCAGGGGACTGACTGGTACCCATTACAAAAAGCAGCCGCAAGAATGAGAATGCAAATGGCATCAGTAAAACAGTCCTCTGGTGCCAGCGTCTGCTAGAAAAGCTACACTATCCGATGACCATAGCAGTCCCAGACAATCTCGGTATATTGTGTGGATAATTACAGACAAGAGCAGGCAACCCTTCCAGTACCCTTGGTGCCTCAGAGACCGACCAACTAATTTTCTTCGTTATCCAAAAAATCTCTGGCATTGCCAATTCATACAATCACATAGGTTTGGTTACTAATATAATTAAATTTTGGCAGTGCGTTCTGTATGGGTTTGATGTGGGTACTTTTATTTCCCTCAAACAACTACAGACTAAGATTACGGTTCCATGAGTCAGAGAAAATCCGTATCCTAAGTGGAAACATTCCTCTAAAGGGACACGACAGGGGACGTACAGGTGTTTATAATTTGAGAGTGCGAGTTCATTTTCCTCTTCAATTTTATTGCAGCTTAGAGATTACCAAGAGTAAAGAAATGAGGCAGATTGTCTTTCGATATTGTGAACAAATGCGCTGAAATCCTGCCAGTGTGTGGGAGAGGCCAGACAGCCTCAGCAGCCTCTCTGTGTCCTTCACCTCCCTTCCCATTGGGGCTGATCTCACTGGGAGGTGCCCCTGTACACACTCATGGCTCCGGAAGCACGGACTGTCGTCTTTCTGTGGATACCAAAACGTGAAAAACAGCTCTCCTGCTCCCAAGAATATAATCAATGGGACCATGCCGGATCCTGCTATAAAAGTCTGCCCTGGAGAGAGGAGCTTCTCTATGGTTTTATGAGTCTGAACAGATCTGTGTCTCTGAAGAACTGTGTGTGGGAGGCCGCCAGAAACAAACAAGAGGAAAGAGAAGAAGCCCGTTTCTCTGCAGAGTGAGAGTTACAAAACCCTCCACCATGTCTTGGTGATCCATCATTTCGGAACCCATGAAATACTGCTGTCTTCTCTGCGCCTGTGACCTACCTACCTAAGGATGTGGGACTCAACACGCTACACTGCCCCGCTCTCTCAGGAGCCTTCCTCAGGGTCCATGTAGTCAGCACTGCGTGCAGGGAGGAGAGGGGCACCCAGGACTATTTTAGCTTCGGACACAGCAGATGAGTTTGAGGTGCTCACTAGGTTCTAGGTACCACATGACATCCTGAGGCATGTGCCATTGCATTTCGCTACACAAGGTGCCACCAGGAGAAGAGAGTCCTACCGACCGATGAGAGACTGAGCTTCAGAGAGGTCTAGTTAAACGAGAGACAGATGAGTGAGCCCTGATCCTCAAACTCCAACACTGTGCTTAGCCCACTAGGCCTGGCTGCCCTTTTTTTTGTGGTGGTTGAAATAAAACAAGAGCCTGTATACGCCCGGCAAATATTTCACCACCAAGCTGGATGGCCAGCCCCAACACTGGCTGACCCTTGCTGTGACCTTGGCGTGCAAATGTCAGAGAACAGGATTGGCTCACTAAGGCCCAGGTTCACTCAGCTCAGAATTTCCATTCCTAACGGGTTTCTCCTCAATCAGCTTAGGGAGAGCTCAGGGGCTCTGTTTCCTTGGAGCCTGGAGCAGTCACTGACCCAAACGTCAAAGGAGCTTCTGTCCCATATAAAATTAATCATGTCAGGGTAGAAGAAGTAGCTATCTCAGTAAAGTGCTTGTTTCACATGCACAAGGCCCCAGGTTTGATCCCCAGTCCTACAAAAATTGGCCATGATGGTGCCTGCCTGTAACCAATCCAGCACTCGGTAGGTAGAGGTAGAAGGACCCGAAGTTCAAGGTCCCACCTGCAAAGCAAGTTTGAGGCGAGCCTGATCTACAGGAGAACCTGTGTCAAAAACAAAACAAAACAAAACAAAACAAAAAAACCCAAAAAACAAACAAGCAGACAAAAGTTTCATATCATGGCTGACAAAACTCGGAAATCAGAATAAGCCCAGAGAAGTTTGAGCTGGCAAAAAGTTAATATTTTTCCTACGAGAGTTCTGTTTTCACTGTATTTGTCCTTGTGGTTGTATTCCATGCGGCTATTATCTCATACATCAGGTGTCATGATTACATTATTTTTCTAAGTATGTTGAAGTTTTAAAAAAAATTCTCTTTTGCCAGGTGGTGGTAGTTCACATCTTTAATCCCAGCACTCAGGAGGCAGAGGCAGGCACAGATCCCTGTGAGTTAGAGGTTAGCCTGGTCTACAGGGTGAGTTCCAGGACAGCCAAGGCTGTTACACAAAGAGAAACCCTGTCTCAGAAAGAAAGAAAGAAAGAAAGAAAGAAAGAAAGAAAGAAAGAAAGAAAGAAAGAAAGAAAGAAAGAAAAGAAAAGAAAAGAAAAAGAAAACTCCTTGAGTCTCTAATAGTATGGTGGTAACACATACAAAGCAAAAATGGTGATGCCACTGTGGCTCTAGCCGATAGCCAAAGATGTTACTTTATAGAGTAATTCTCAAAATTCAGAGTGCACCATGAGACCCTGGGAAACATAACAGACTCATCCTCAGAGTTCCGGCGCAGGGAGTCTGGACTGGGACCAAGAATATGCGTGTTAGTAGGCTGGTACTGGGGTTTCCGAAGGATGTTGTCCTGGCTAGTTTTATGTCACATTGAGTTTCCTGAGAGGAGAGAATCTCAATTGAAAAAAAAAAATGGGACCAGGCTGTAGGCAAACCTGTAAGGCATGTTCTTAAGGGGTGATTGATAGGGGAGGGCTCAGCCCATTGTAGGTGGGCACACCCCTGGGCTGGTGATCCTGGGTTCCATAAGAAAGCAGGCTGAGTAAGCCATGAAGAAAAAGCCAGTAAGCAGCACCCCTTCAGGGCCTCTGCATCAGCTCCTGCCTCCAGGTTCCTGCTCCATTTGAGTTCCTGCCCAGGCTGCTTCTATGAAGGACTGTGACGTGGAAGCATTCGTGAAACAAGCCCTTTAGTCCCCACGTTGCTCTTGGTCGTGGCCTTTCATCACAGCACTAGAAACCCTACCTAAGGCATTGCCTGTAGGATCATAATCAAGGGGCCCGTCCCCCTGCATCTAAACAAACTGGCTGATGCTCAGAAAATTTCACTTTTTCCCCCCTTTCATTCTAGTGTCTTGACCCATCCTCTGGCTGTTACTCTAACATTCCTAGGACACGGGTTCCCACTGGGATGTGGGCCACCCTGGGCTGCAGGGGAAGCTTAAGGCCAAGATCTGACCTGCAACGCTCATGAGGCCCCAGCACTACCTGAGGAGCCTGCCTCAGTGTGCCTGGAGTTAGGCCAGCAGAGGCCAGCACAGAGGGCCTGTTCCCTTCCTGACCTTTTGAATGGGCACTGTTCTGTAATCTTCAAAGGATTGCTTCCAAGAAATGATTTGGGGCTGGGCTGACATATTCTAATGTTTCAAGCAGAACCCCACCCAGCCCAAGTGGTGTCCCTTTCGTAGAAGGCACAAAGGGGAGAACATAATGGAAGCCTGACTGGACCTTGCTACGTTTCACCTAGCCGTGCATAGATCAAACACCAAACAGACTTTCTCAGGCTGTGAGGGGCTTGACAAGTAACCCTCAGTGCCAGCATCCTGTATCACTGTCTGCTCCTCATAGGGAGACTCCCTAGGTGATCTGAGAAGCCCCACAACTTAGGACTCCTTGGGATGGCACTAGTTTAGAGTCCCTTACTCTATTATTTTAAAAGTCAGCTCATAAGATGAGTCACTGGCTGCCAATAGCAGGCTATCATGTCGCCACACTAAGTAGACCCGGGTCTACTGAAACCCCTTTACTCTGCCTATGTGGCAGGGTATGTGCTCTTTGGTTACACGTGACCCCAAACCGTCTCCAACTGTCTACCAGGACCTTGACTGCAGCACACACAAGACACTATCTTTTATTCCAGTTGTAAAATCTATCTCAACTAGGCGTGTGCACATCCTGATGCACAGCTCTGGATATCCAGGAATAAAGTCTGAGCCTTACCTCCTCCACACGTCACAGTGCAGGGAAAGAAGTCAGTCTGCCTCCACTGATGGCTGATGGGCTGGTAGAAGAAGAACTGGACCACGCTGCCTTTGGCCACCATGTACCTGGTCTGGACAGAGAGAACGGTGATGGTGATGGCACGGCATATTCCACACAGGGAGCCTCGGCTCTCTCTGCCTTCTTCACTCATCTTAGGCAACACTGACGAGTATGACAATCAGCTAAGCTACAGGAGGACTCTAAGGGCTTTCGATGGGATAGCCTGTCACTCGGACTTGGGCCAATTGGGGGTTCAGGCGATGACTAACAAGTCCCCCCCCCCAGAGTCATTTCTCCATATAATTCTGCTTGTGAGCAGAGTCACAAAACAGTGTGTAGACTTGTTTGTTTACTTAGTCAGGGCTTTTCCTCCCTGATGTGTTAGGCTCAGTTTCCATGACACCAGAAACTGAGATGTAATCTGAGTTGGGTTTGCTTATAGCATAACGTATAACTAGGACTCTAACCCCAGTAGTTCTTACTTTGCCTTGAAAAAGGAGAAAACCACATCTTTGTCTCAAAAGACACATTGAGCTTTGATAAATTCTATACTCTGAGAAATTCATATCATGAAACAAGTTTCTTCCACCAGGCAAGTTAGCTTCAGAAGATATTACAAGAAACTTCATATAAACCACACACACCAGAGAGCTTTGCCCTGAAATGGTAGGTATCAGAAAAAAAAGGCTTCTGTTTTCATTTCCGCTCATTGCTGTATCACATGTCCTAAATAATGCAAGATAAAAAGAAAACACAAAACAACAGGACAGAAAACCACAATTGTCATTATACAGATGTCCCGAGCGATACACGTACACTTCAAAAGAGCACAAATGACTGGCAAGGGATATGTTACTACAGTGCTAACACAGTGGGACAGAAAAGTCTATTCAGTTTTCACTGGCTAGACACAAATATATAGAAAATGGGGGACGGAATATTATTTATAAGAACATCAAAGGAACAAGCACCAGAGATAAGTGTAACCTAAAATATGTGAGACACACATACTGGAAGTCACAAATACTAAGAGTAATTTTAAGTAACCAAAACAAATGTGTGGAGATACCTATTTATGAATTAGCAGGGCTGGTCCTGGGAAACTGCTGATTTCCCCAATTAACAGATCCAAAGAGCTCTGCTTGTTTATTTGTAAAAATCATCTAAGTTTATTTATTTATACTTACATTTTTAAATTTTTATTTCATGTGCGTTGGTGAGTTGGTGTTTTGCCTGCATATATGTCTGTGCGAGGGTGTCAGATCCCTTGGAACTGGAGTTATGGACAATTTTGAGCTGCCATGTGGGTGCTGGGAATTGAACCCACATCCCCTGGAAGAACAGCCAGAGTTCTTCATCGCTAAATCATTTCTCCAGCCCCTATTTACTTATCTTTAACCTGAGAATTTATCATTTGAGAATCTCCTACACGACTACCATATATTCCAAGTCATATCCACCCCTCGCTCCCTGCCTCCAACTCTTCCAAGGGGTTTTATAAAGACTGACAAACTGACTTCGAAATTCACAGAAAAAAAAATGCAGACTCAATAAGAGCAAAGATTGTCTTCCAGAATACAGCTGAAGAGCCATCAGCACCGACATTGAGGTTTACTTTAATACAGAACTAGATAAATGACAACAGTATTGGAATAACTCTCCCCACGAAACAAAATCCTTCAGGACATCTACACATTGTGTCGTCTGTATCTAGGGTTAAGAGAAAAGGAGCTGTTCTCCGCGCAGCGGTCCTGTGTTCATGTGATAGTCACACCCAAAGAAATATTAATTCAACTTCACAGCTTACCACACAACTAAGGGCAGGTGAAAGGTAAAGCACTAAAGCCTTGGGAAGCAAACACAGAAAAGAGTCTCCACAACTTGGGACTAGGCAAATATTTTTTGTCCAAGGGCAAAATATTTATTGCCACAGACAGGCAATAAATATGGATATGCCACACCAAAACAGGCAATAAAAATGATGTGCACACTACAAATGGGCAGTAAAGATGGATATGCCACACTGTAAACAAATTAAAACCTTTCCTATAGGGAAACTAACAGTGGGGAAAAAAAAACATGGACCTGAAGTGAATTAAGAATGCAGCTTTAAACTGGGCGTGGTGGCCCATGCCTGTAATCCCAGCTCTCAGGGAGGCAGAGGCAGGCAGATCTTTGTGAGTTTGAGGCCAGCCTGGTCCACAAAGCAAGTCCAGGACAGCCAAGGCTGCACAGACAAACCCTGTCTGGGAAAAAAAGAATTTAACTTTAGCTATAGAAATTCAAGACATAAGAACAAAATTAACCCATAGAAGAAAGACAAACAAGGGCTATAATGTGTATATTCAGAAAGAAAAGTGAAACTAAGAAAAAATAATCGACACAACTAAAATTTAGTATTTAGACATGCCAGAGACACTTCCGGATGATTAGAATAAGAGAAAAATTAGTCAAGAAATCAATAAATAACTCCTATTCTATTCTCTTTTGACAGGTATTATTTTATCTATAGCCCAGACTGCCCTAGAACTTATAGGTCCAAGTCAGCCTCGTATTCACAATCCTCCTGTCTCCACCTCTTAGTACGGGATTACAAGCATGTTTTGTGATACTTAGCACATGCTTACTTTACAAATCCACTAACCTCCAATTGATGCCAGGAGGAGAAAGTGTAAAAAGGGCACAGGGAGGTACGACGCCTCTCCATCTGCTCCTCGTGAGCTGCTCTGATTCTTGCTCCCAGAACTCTTCCCACACATAGGGGAGAAGAGAGATCCCCGAGAACTATACCAGCTATCTATCTATCCTCAACTGCCTTGGACTCATGAACAAAAGTAACAAGCACTATATCTGCAAATGCGCTTGAAGCTGCCACCGTCCCTATTTACAGCCCCGCCCCCCCCACCCCGCCCGGAATCTACTAAGTAGATAGATCTGGCTAACAGGAGTGGTATTGAAGGAGAAGTAGATTAAGAATTCCTGAGATGAGCTTTGTGTTATGATGTTAGCTTCTTGGCTTGGTGGTGGCTGCTGTAACTAGCAGAGAAAATGGATTTTATAGCTTAAGAGAAACATTATAATAATTTTAAAAAATGTTCTCGGGGTTATGGTTCCCTGGGATTTCCATACTCCCACAGTCCTCTGGAACTGAAAAACAGTGCAGCAGGGAGAAAATGTGAGCCAGTCTCTCAGATGCCCTGAAATTGAGGAGCTGTTGGGGGCTGTGACACAAGGTCATTTGCAGCGACACAGCAAGGTTAAGGATGGCTTGGGCCACAAGAACAGATAAACAGAAGATGAGTGAAAAAAAAAATCATGCTCCAGGCCACTTGCTTCTTAGGGATAGTGGGATGAATCAGCAGGCAGGTGTGGAACCAGAAGCCTCAGTGTGATCCCCAGGACTCAGGAGGTGGAAGGAGGGAACTAACTCCCTTATGCAAATTGTCCTCAGGCCTCCGCTCACATCACAGCACACACATGTGCCCACCCGTGCCCTCCCTCCACAGAAAATAAACACAATAAAAATGTAATAAATAAAAAAAAGAAACCCAAATGATCCCATGAGTCTGTTATCACTAAGCCAAAAATACCAACTTGGAAAAAAAACATGATTATTAAAATCTACTTCGTACGCTAAACAGAAAGAATGAAAATGAACAATGTTTTTGCAGACATACGTTCCACTTAAAAAGATCATTTTAGTAATAAGTTTTCGTAAAATTCTATAACATACACTAGTTTCAATAACATGATCTTTTAAAAAAAATTATGCTGTACATCTGTTTTCCTCCAACAACAAAGGTGAGGTTGTACATCCCGCAGGTAGGGGCTAAGGTACCTGGGAAGGGATGCAGAAGAAATCTGCAAACACCACAGAAGAGACTTGAGTATCAGTGAGTCTGCGTGGGTTCCTTATGCACGTTATTTTCTAGACATTATCCAAAGCACCAGAAGCTGAAGGAGACCCCGGGGGCCCTGCTCGGGCTCTGCGGAAGACTGAACACCTCAAGGCCTGATGCTTCATTCTATCTGGCGTTCCCGGGTTCGTGCTGATGGAGGCGGCCACCCTAACGGGCATTTTCAGTTTCAGGTTCTATATGAGAAATATGGTAAAAGCCTCTTTCCTGCCTTTGGCTCTCCTTGGCAAGCGCTTGTTTTCCTCCTGTGGAGAAGCCTGCCATCACAGTCTCTTTGCTATCCCCTCCTACCTGTCCTCTCTGTCAAACTCATGTCAAACACTCACAGAGGCGCAGGGGACAAGCTCTGTCCAGCTCACGACTCGGCATGACCTAGGTAAGGTGTGCCCTCACGATGTCACAGAAGAGGGGCCTAGGATTTAGTCCTTGGCTCTGTCCTTCAAATGCTATGGGAATTAATTCCATTTAGAAACATCTCTTGCCATCAAACCTAACTTTCAAAACAAAAGTTCAAACTAAACTAACAAAAACTTGAGTGGTCACAGCTCTAATGTTAATGCTTTTCTTGGTGGATTTCTGTTGAGCCTGGTCACCTGTTCACCCACCTGAACAAGTCCCCAGGAGCAGACACTTCTATCTTACAACAGCGACAGGCAAGTAAGTGCACACAGAATGACAAGTGAGAAAGTTCCAGGATCACTTACAGCCGTATATTTCCCTGCTCCATTGGGAAAATGATGAATTCACTTTCAATTCCTGACTTGACCACTTTGAAACAATTTCTAAAACTATTTATGCAATAGATTTTAACATAAAATACTCATAATTTATATATACTTACACCTATAACTTAGCTGTGAGTTTTGGTAACAGTGAAAAATGTTCAAACAGATTTGTTCGACATTTGTTTATTTACTTGTGTATGTGTAAGCACAGTGGTGCCATAGCACTTGTGTGAGGATCAAAAGAGCTGGTGGGTTCCAGATACTGGATTCAGGTTGTTAGGCTGGTGGCAAGCAAGCATCTTTACCTGCCCAGCCATCTTACTGGCCTCAGATTTATGAATTTAAGACAAATCTCACTGTGTAGACTCAGCTACCCTCAAATTTGTGATCCTCCTGCCTCAGATGCCTGAGGTATGAGTTAGCATGATCTGCCTGAAGTAATGTCCCTTAGCCGGCCACATTACAGGAGCATGTGAGATTCTTCACAGAGACTCTACCTCTGTGATCAGCATCAAACACTTAAGAGGGGATGAGATTTGGATGGGGTGTGGAAGTAATGAAGTAGTTGAGATCTCTTTCCTGTTGCCACTATTTCAGATTGATTCACATCCCACAAGAAACAACACTGGGCTCAGGCAGTGGTGGCATATGCCTTTAACACAAGCACTTGGGAGGCAAAGGCAGCCTGATGATTGAGATTGAGGCCAGTCTGTTTCACAGAGCAAGTTCCAGGACAGCCAAGGCTACAGAGAGAAAAGCCTCTCTGAGGGGGGAAAAAAATCACTGAAGCCCTAGCCTACAGAATGTCAGAATATCATCTGACTTGGAAACAGGATCTCTGCAGATGCCACGCTGCTGAGATAAGGATAACAGACTGGACTCTAGCTCAATATGCCTGTGTTCTGTGGAAACAGGAGTTGGCCATGGAGGCAGACATTCATGGGGAAAGATGATAAGAATTCCTGAGCTATGTTAAAGGAGAGAGAAGGGTAAGAAACAGGTCCTCCCTCACAGCCCTCCGAGAGAGCCAGTCCCACCAGCACCTTGGTTTTTCACACTAAGCCTCCAGAACGAAGACAGTCCCCTCTCACCCACACACTCCATGTGTGGTATTCTGTTACTGCAGCCTCGGGAACTGGCCCTAAACCACTCCCCCAACCTCAGCTGCACCCCCACCACACTGTCCTAAAGCACCTGGGAACACGTGGGTTTCGCTTGCTGCTGCCACCACGTGGCGAGGCCATGGCATGTTCTCTGGCAGAAAGGAAACCAAGCAGTTTGGTACCAGTTCTCTAGACTCTGGGTAGACAGCAGCAAGATATCAGAGCTAAGCTGAAGAACACTGGAGACAGATTGTGTGCCTGAAAACAAATGGAAAATCAACCAAAATATGTTAACCTACAGGAACACATAATATATGAATCGAATGAAAATGACTCCCCCAAATGACATGTCATAGAGGGAATGTTTCAGGCCACAAAGAAGATAAACATGTCTCTCCCTATGTCTCCTGGAGAAGCTTCTACCACAGAAACATGGTATCTTCATCAAAGTCACTTAACTTTATTTCATAGGGTAATCACAATGAAACGCACTACAACTTGACATTGCCGACCATTTACTCACAGATGCCAATGTTAGCTAAGTTACCACTGGGTGGCCAGTGCTTATAGCTGAGCAGTTCTTAATCTGGGGGTGGAACAACCCTTTTACAGGGTCACCTAAGCCTATCAAAAACACAGAGAATTACATTATGATACTTAGTAGTAGCAAGATTACAGTTACGGGTCACCACAACATGAAAAACTGTATCAAAGGGGTTGCAGCATTAGGAAGGAGAGCCAGAATCTAGAATCAACCAGATGTCGTCCCTCACCTGAAGAATGGATACAGAGACTGTGGTACATTTACACTATGGAATGCAACTCAGCAATTAAAAACAAAGAAATAGTGAAAAATTCAGGCAAACGGATGGAACTAGAAAAGATCATCCTGAGTAAAGTAACCCAGACTTAGAAAGGCACACGTGGTATATACTCACTTATAAGTGGATTTTAGCCATTTAGTGTAGGATAACTATACTACAGCCCACAGTCCCAAAGAAGCTGAGTAACTAGGAGGGCCCAAGGGAGGTTTCTTGAATTACGCACAGAAGGAGAAAGGGAATAGACAGTGGTAGTAGCTGAAGAGAGGGGAAAAGGTAGGAGAGGGAGCACAGAGAGGAATGAGGACGGATTCAGACCTGGGGAGAGCGGGAGTGGAGGACATAAGACCTGCGGAGAAAAGAGAAACTTGGGTGGGGCATCTATCTCTGTGACAAGCTGGAGACCTAAGTTAGGGTAGCCTTCCGGGAAAATATAAGGGGAACTCTAGCAGAGACTCCCAGTAGCAGGAGCCATGGAGACGGAAGAGGACACCTTCTATCTAGACAAGACTCCTGCTGGAGGAAGGGGGAGACCAACCCACCCACAAAAACTTCCACCCAAAATTTACCCTGCCTACAAGACTGGACTTAGGCCTCCTACACAGATGTAGCCAATGGACAGCTAGGATTCATGTGGGTCCTCTAGTAAGGAAAACAGGGCTGCCTCTGACATGGACTCTGTTGTATGCTTTTTTATCACTTCCTCCCCGCAGGGTTACCTTGCCAGGCCGCAGAAGATAAACATGCTCTCAGTCTTGATAAGCTGGGGTGAGTGGGTCAAAGGGGACTCCCCTCTTCTGAGGAATAGGGGAGGAGGGGTGGGGGGAGG
The DNA here is from genome assembly GCF_964271855.1 of Acomys minous. Taxonomy (NCBI): domain Eukaryota; kingdom Metazoa; phylum Chordata; class Mammalia; order Rodentia; family Muridae; genus Acomys; species Acomys minous. The sequence continues at coordinate 117,873,107 of NC_140484.1, read as the reverse complement.
GAGGGATGAGGGAAGAGGGAGAGGGAGTGGTACTAGGAAGAGAGGAGAGAGGGAGCTATGACCAGGATGTAAATTGAATGAATAACTTGATGATATTGATGATGATAATGATGATGATGATGAGAGAGAGAGAGAGAGAGAGAGAGAGAGAGAGAGAGAGAGAGAGAGAGAGAGAGAGAAGGAGGGAGGGAGGGAGGGAGGGAGGGAGGGAGGGAGGGAGGGAGAGAACCACTATTCTAGCTCATCAGTCAGCAGCTGGCCCAAACAGCAACAGCTTAGTCAAGAGTATCTACTGCCCCTGGTGGCCAGGTACACATATTGCAGGAGCAAAATTCTCATACTTCAGGGCAAAACACAGGAGCTTGCTGCAACAGAGACGTGACAGGAGCCACCATGAGAAACTGATGTTCAGGAAACGATTGTATAGTGAGAAACCTACAGAAAGGGGGAAAAAGGGCAAAGTTTCCTGCGGCAATCTAGCTATGAAAATAGAGTTTCTCAAAGGATAGAAAACAGAATTTTTTCTTTTTTCTTGGTGAAGTATGCATTATATGTAAAAATACAATAGTTTTCAACAGTTCGTTTACTAAAAGCCCCGCTTTTATAAAAATCTATGACATAAACGGTGAAGACAAGCATAGCTCAGTACACCCACAACTGTGCTGGCAGTAGCGTGGAGTAGATGGCCCATGAGCTCCCTTGCCTCGGTTCTGTTCTAGGTGGAAGCCATCTCTATGCAGATGTTCTCAGTCAAGTGAGATGGAAAGAGGCAGACTGAAGTACAGGGGCCAGTTGTCAGTAGCCCCACGTGGCCACTTACCCTTCCCTCTAAGCAAAGTGTAGGCGTTGCTTGATTGTGTGATGGTCCTCGAAGAGATGGATGGAAGCCAAGAGGTCTTGTCCTCCACCACAGCACAGCTGGGCAACACTACAGTGCCCCGAACCAAAAAAGAGGGAGGGGGAAGTAGTCGGTGGAAAAGACCATTTCCTAGAAACCCACATTATTTGGACAAGCTCCCGAGTCAGAGGAAAAACATCGGAGTCATTCTTACTTCATTTTAAGTGTCTCCAACTTTGCCAGATTCTCTCCCACCAAGCACGCCACAGCCATGAAAGAAAATGGCTGCAGGCATGGAAATGACATTCTGTTCATACACAGCTAGTTGTGTGTAACACCCTCTTTGATAAATATGTTTTTAAACAACCCTTTCAATCTTGAGAGCCCAAAGCCTTTCCAGGACATTGAAGCTGAAGTCCAGAGCTGTCTCTTCAGTCTGAGAGAGCCAGGACATAGAGACAGGAGATGAGGGTATAGCTAAAACGCAGTGCAGAGAGCATGCCGTCAAGTCACAGCCTATTAAGAGGTGAGTGCATATTTGGGTAAGAGGGCCAGAAATAACCTTTATTTGTGCAAGTGATATGTGAACATATAGTATTAAGATTATTTTAAGAATCGTATATTGTAAATGAGCCTAAGGCCACGTTTGCAACACATGTCTCCTCTGCAATGGTAACTGTGCTTTCACTTTCTGATGTACTCTTCATATAGCAAAGGCACACACACAAACGCACGCGCACACACAAACACACGCACACACACACACACGTGCATGCACATATACATAGCTCACAGAAACGGTTTGCTGCTTGGAAAGGCAGCTCAGTGGGTGGAGTGCCTGCCGTGTAAGCACCTGAGGCTGACTGATAGCCAGTGCCCGCATTGAAAGCAAACGCGGGAGATGCTGATGCTGGCACACACTTGTGATCCCAGCACTGGAGGGACAGTTTGCAGGACAGTCAGCCTGCCCTAGTCAGTGAGCCCTGGGTTGCGATGAGAGACTGCCTTAAAGCACAAGGTAGACCACACCTGAGGAGCAACAGCCGAGGTGGACTTCTGGCTTCCACGTGCGTGAGCACACACATGCACCTACACACCAAGAAATCCACAGTTTATGAGTGTGTGTGATCTCAAACAGGCAACCAACAGGCTCTCTTCAAGCTATCTTTACACGGATACTGTAACCAATATCTTGAAATACTAGTTTGTGTGGGTCTCTCCCCCATGCAATCACTGTCTCTTGCTCAGTCAGAGCCCTCTGTGTTGACTTAAGGGGAATAAAGATTCTCTTAGCAATTAGAAGAGAAAAAACCCTGTATATGTGTGTGAGAGGGAACACTAACAGGAAAGCACAGAGTTCATGCTCTAGTGACAGACCAAAGAGATACATATTTGGGCTTGGCACTTTCAGGATCTCACACAGGACTCACAGAAACCTATGAAAGCCAGGCAGATGACACTTGGAGCAGGATGAATGGTGGCAGACGCCTGTTCATTTAATGGGGGGAGGGGCAACTGAAGACAGTGTGAGCAAACAAGAGAGTGAAGCCAACACCCCCTGGCATAGAGCAAGCCAGCTACTCCTCCAATCTCTTACTTTTACAGCAGAAAAAAAAAACATTTAACAACCAACATTTTTTATTTTTAAAAAGTCTCTTCACTTTCAGCATTGGTCACTGTCTTAGTTTCTGTTCCTGAAGCTGAGATAAAGTATGTGCAAGGGTGACTTAAGGGAGAATGGGTTTGTCCTGGCTCACAGCTCCAGGGTACCACCTGTCACAATGGGCAGGACAAGGAGGCCACAGCTTGACGCAGCTGATCACGTCACGTTCACAGGCAGGAAGCAGAGGCGGGTGAACGCCTGCTTCTTCCTGCTCAGTTCACCTCACCATGCACACAGACCAGGACGTTGGCCAAGGAGTGCTCCCACTATGGTGACCAGGTCAGCCTTCCCACCTCAGTCAATGCAATCAATATAACCGCACACAGGCAAGCCCAGGAGCCCATGTGGATTCTGTCATTTAGATTCTGTCAGTTAAGGCTAACCAATCACACACTGCTTAAAACGCCTGGCTGGTCACACTGCAGGCTGAGGTTGGACCTGAGGGCTTCAGAGCAGTTCACAGATTTAGTGAAATCTCTACCGTCTCTCTGGTATCACAACCAATGTCTCCATAAAATATTCTTTGTCAAATTAATATGTTTAAAATAAGGAGGGTTTTTTTTTAAGGTTTCAGGGGTCTTTTGTGATGACTAACATGGAAAGGACCTAAAATCACGCAGGAGACAAGGCTCAGGACACTTCTGTGACGGAGTCTCTAGCCTAGGTTAGGGTAAGAAGATGCAGCTGGGTGAGGGTCCTGGCTAGATAAACCGGAAAGACCCGCTGAGCGCCAGGGTTCATCTCTCTCTACTTCCTGACTGCAGATGTGGCCAGCTGCCATGTGCTCCTGCCACCGTGACTTGCCTGCCATGGGAGGGGGCGGGGCGGAGCGCTGAGGGTATACCTTCAAAGTGTGAGCCAAAATAAAGCCTGCCTGCCTTCTTTTCTCCCCGAAGTTGCTTTTTGCCAGGGATTTTGTTATTATAGCAACCAGAAAAGCAATGAATATCATTTTCCTTTATAAAGGTATAATTGGCCCTCGGGGCAATTTTCATTCTTCTGGTGAATTTTGGATGATTTTTTCTGGAAATGGAGGGAAGACTCACTCACTGAATTACCATTTGTCCTTTCTTTCCTCGGGCATTTTCTTCTAGACTAGACTGGTTTTTACTTGTGTTGTTTTGTGAATGGATTGGCCTCTACACTTCATCCCTTTCTACAAGGAGAGATGGCTCAACTCTACCTTGAGATGGCTCATGGCTCTGAGTAGACATGGTCTGAACGGATGCTAAAGCAGGGATCCTCACAAAATGTGACCCTGATCTCGAACCAGCTGCCGCAGTACGACACACTCACAGGCTGAAGATGGGAAGGGCAGGCTCTGTCGAAGGAGACTAAGCATGACCCTCTGGCCTTTCAGAGGGCACACTCAGCCAATACCCACCTCCACCAAACTGCACGTGGATTTAAACTGAGGGGATGACTAGAAAACTATCTCCCCCTGTAAGAATGAAGATTGATCTTAACTTTCTACATAGAAGAGGGGAACAGTTCTTGGGAATAGCCTGTTTAGATGGACACATGGATACACACACTGTATGACTACAATCATCAGCAGCTTCCGGCAGAACACCCTTGCTGTGTCTAAACAGGATGCTCCGAAGACGGCCCATGTACCTTGAAGATGAAGTCAGCCATCAGGGGTCCCGGAATCTTGAAGGTTTGTCTCTCAGGACCCTTTTGAAACTCAATCGTTGTGTTTTCTACAACAAAAACCCCAGGACTGTTGAAGCTGTGCTCTCCTTGGCTTCCTTGAAGCGTTTTGGACTCAATGACTGAAATGTTAAAAATAAAATGTAAACATGAGAACCTTCCTAAAGACATGCGATTTTAAATGACACTGTTACTAAGTGCAACATCAGTGTGTGCAATCGACAGATAGGGAACCATCCCCTCCATTGGTGGGTGCTGATTCATATCGGCAGAACAGATATGTGAGGCTTTTAGGCACTAGTGAGGGCTTTTTGGTCCAAATCTACTCTATTTTTTGGAACAATTTCCACGACAAGAATAAAGAGGAACATCTTCTTAGTTTGTGCCTATTCATGAGGTACCCAAAAACAGAGTGAATGAAGCTGAGACTTCTACCCATTCAGAAAAAAAAAAAAAAAAAAGAATCTCAATCTTGCTTTAAAATATTTCTTTTGAAGAAAGTGTAAATTCACGGAAACTAGCAAGGAGATGGCCTATGTCATCTCCTCTCGTCTTGTTCATGGGTTGTAAATCTATGGCACAATAGCTAAACCACGAGCTGATGGTGTTGGGGCCACCGTTGCTTTGCCATGAGGCTGAAGAACAACTTTCCACATCTTCTAGGAACTGGGCAGTAAGAAAGGGTGTGCCAAAATCTGGGGAGATGATCTGGGAGCCCAGGAAAACCAGTTGCTAGGAACACCCACCCACTAAAGCAGGGTGCACTTTCCCTTAGTCTGATTTTGGTGTCTAGGAGAGTGACAGAGGTGAACGCCCTAGTTCTGAGTTCCTGCAGATCCCTCTGTGGCACCTACGGCAGGTGGCAAGATGGGAGACCCCAGGGCTCCATGATCATCCCATCACTGTAAAAGAAAATGTGCACCTGTGTCCCATTGTCCACTGCCCAGCTAAGCTCTCCGCTCCTGTCTCCACAGTGAGGAGACTGGGAGAAGTGAGCAAGTCGGGCCAGCACATTCACAAGGTGGAAAGTGGCATGGCGAACATTTTAGGATGACATTTATCTCATAGTTATGTTTCTGCATGTGAGCCCACACCCCCCAAAAATGTGTGCGTCATGCACATGCTAGAGCCTGTGACAGTCAGAAGAGGACATCCACTTCCCTGGACCCGGAGCTACGGCAGAGCGTGAGCTGCACTGTGGGTGCGGAACTGAACCCAGGTAAGCAGCAAGGAGTGGTGCACATAACTGCTGAGCAATCTCTCCAGCACCTATTAAATATTTTAACCTGTACTTTTAAAAATATGATGGCTTTGAAGATGACGCATGCTTCTAGCTACTTCTAAATAAAGGACTCACACTGAAAATGATCAGCTGTCGCTCCTTTGGAACAAGGCAGAACCGAGTGAACAATAAACTTGCTTAGATCTGTGGTCCTCAACTTATGGGTCCCGACCCTTTCACAGGGTCACCTGAGCCCATCAGGAAATATAGATATCTGCATTATGATTCATAACAGTATAACAAGCTCCACAACAAAAATTACAGTTATGAAGTAGCAATTCAAATAATTTCATGGTTGGGGGTCACCACAACATGAGGAACTGTATTAAAGGATCGCAGCATTGGGAAGGTTGAGAACCACTGGCTTAGACTGAGGAGGTTAGGGGAGCACTCTTAGGTGGCTTTTAGGCAGCTATAGGGCTTCCAGCTGGCCCTACAGTACCATGGCAGATGCATGAGTGCAACATGTACCCGGCATGCTCAGCACTGCTTTCCTTTGGTTGTTATGTACAGTGGCACAGCTCTATTCATGCTCAGCAGTCAGGACTTGGGAGAAAATTGGATCCTTTCAGTCTGTAGAGGTTTCAGCCTATGACACATTGGCCCTTTGGGTTATTGTTAGTAGAACATTTGGTTTATTGTTATTTTGAATTTTTAAAGATTGTTTTAAAAAAGTGTGTGTGTGTGAGAGAGAGAGAGAGAGAGGGAAAGAGAGAGAGAGAGAGAGAGAGAGAGAGAGAGAGAGAGAGAGAGAGAGGATGTCCACCATATGAGTGCAGTTCCTACATGGCCAGAAGAGGGCATTGGATGTATGCCCTAGAGCTGGACGTACTGACAGATAGGGGCCATTGTGTGAGTGCGAGGAACCAAACTTCCCCTGCAAATGCAGCCAGCACTCTTAAACATCGAGTCATCTTTCCAGGCCTTTAATACTTTTAAAATTAAATTTAGTTATTTGCTGGGGTGGGTGTGCTGCCACACTAGTGGTGGGTCTCCCGTCCTATCATATAGGTCCTGCAGTTGAACTCAGGTATCCAGACTTGGCAGCAAGTGCCTTCACCTGCTGAGTCACTTATTTAATGCCATAGTTTTGCTATAATTACAAAACCAATCACACTGTTTTTGCAAGGACTTTCTTATGGCTTCTATTTGGGAAGGGACATACAACTGGAAAATCTGGGCTGTGTGTTCCCTACAATAATGTGGCTAGAATTAGAACATGCTATAAATTCAGGATCTAAACAGCTCTAGGCAGATTGTAAGATGGACATTCTATAATTAAATTCCATTCCACAACAAAGGGACTTGAAATTAACGGCACCAAGCATTCTCGATTTTCAATACTACAGCCATTTGGAAGGTTAAAGTTAATACGGACCTTAAAAGAATGATTTATTACTGAAAAATAAGCTTGATTTTGGAAATACAGCTTTTTATATTTAAAAAATGGTTATATAAAACAAGAAAACAAAACCCCTTCTGTACTGTGAAATTCAGACATGTAAGCTAAATCCTTTGCGAGGCAGCCAGGAGCAGGGTGGCTTTCAGAAAGAGTTCCAGAGCCGCCTGTGGGGCTGTTCAGATGGGGAAAACTCCAAGGGATAGATCTGCCACTTGGACAAGTGGGAGCGAGTCTGAACCCTGGACTCCACAAGAGTGCCAGCCGCCAGTACACGGCCAGGCTTCGTCCGCCAGCACACACCCTCAAAAAGGAGGCTTCCCCGGGGGTCTCAGCCTGCCTCCTTCTGTCTACTGCTTGCTTACTCTGCTTTTATAACAAAAAAAATTTTTTTTCTTAAAGCTGGACATGGTGGCTGACACTGGCAAACCCAGGCCTCAGGGGATCCAGGCAGGAAATTTAGCGCAAGTTCAAAGCCAGCCTGGGCTACATGGTGAGTTCCAGGATTACCTGGACCACATAATGATACCTTCTCTCAAAACACCACCAGAATCTTTCGAAATTGAACTTGGTGTCACTGGGGTAGCACGTTCAAATAGTCTTTCAGACAACTGTTAATATCTAACTACCATGGAACTCCGTCAGTTTATTTCTTTATGGTCTGACTGCCTGCCTGTTTAGTACTGTTGGCCTCAAGCTTCTATTGAGTTCAATGCCAGCCCCTCGTCATCTGTACAAAATATGTTATCTCAACATGCAACCACGTCAGCATTTTTACCACAGGCTAAAATTGCGACATTTTTGCCACCCCAAATAAAATACTTGGCCAGGAAATCATCCGTCTATTTCCCAACTCTGTAGCTTCCTCTGTCTAGGTATTTCATCTGATAAAATCAGGTGACGTGCATCTTTTGGGAACAGGCTTCTTTTACTCATCCAATATTTTCAAGGATCATCTCCACGGTAGCACGCATCAGAATGCCTTCCCTATTACCACCAAATAATGTTCCACACATCCTGATTAGTTTACTTCAACAATTCATAGATATCTTCACTGTTTCCATTTGAAGGCTAACAGGAATACTGCTGCTAAGGATAGTCAGCACTTTATTTATTACTTATTTATGTAAAGAGGTATTAATTGGGGGGATTTTTTGAGACAGAGTCCCACATAGCCCAGACTGGCCTGAAACTTGCAGTGAAGACAAGGCTGGCCTTGAACCCCCATTCCTCCTGGTTCCATCTCCTACGTGCTTAGGGATTATAGGTATTCATTGCCATGCCTGGTGCTTTTTATAGTTTTTAGTCCAAATCATATCTCACCGCTGTATTACGGAGATGATTCACAGAATTTAATTAGGATAATTTTTGCTAGTTTCTAAGTGTCACATTTTAATTTACAGGGAGGGAGATTTGACCCCAAAGAGTGCTAAAGACTTTCAAACCATTTGAAAATAGGTCTCTAAATCAAAGAGAGTCTTGTTTCACTGGTGCAGATGGTGAGAGGCTAGGGAATCGCCCCACCCCACAGAGCTAGTGTGAGGAGATGGCTCAGCTGGCAAACCGCTCGCCATGCTGGATCCCCAGCAGCCACACTGAAAACAAAACCAAACAGACATCGCAGCAAGTGCCTCCAATCCTAGCATGAGGAGGCAGACACAGGCAGATCTGCAAAGCTTGCTGGCCAAAGGTTAGCCAATTGGTGAACTCTGGGTTTAGCGAGCCATCTTATCTCAAAGGATCCTGGTAGAGAATGATTAAGGCCTGATTAAGTGATAAAATGCCTGCTATCCCCCTCTGTCTTCAGTATGCACTCCCACCCCTGTGCACACATGTGCATGCACACAAACACACACACACCTGTGCACATACTTTATACAAACACACACACACACACATACACACACACCTGTGCACACACATTCACACAAACACACACCTGTATACACCTGTACACATACACCTGTACTACATACACACTTGTACACACACATACACACACACACTACTAAAAATGTGAGACACGTCTGGCCCTAAGAAATTCTTATGATTTAAAAAAAAAAAAAAAAACCTATGTGGTGGCCTAGGAAAAAAAGACAACTGCATAGTATTTGGCTCAGTGACCTTACTCTGTGTGGCTTCATGGCAGTGTTTTTTTTGTTTTGTATTTGCAGAGCTGGCCACACCCAATCAGTCAGGGCTGGAGAGATGGCTCAGTGGTTAAGAACAGGGACCGCTGTTGTTAAGGCCCTGAGGTCTATTTCCAGCAGCCATGCTGGGCGGCTCACAACCTCCTGCAATTCCCGTGCCAGGTGTCCATGGAGACCTGCACTCACGTGCACATGCCACCTACACATACATACACATAATTTAAAATAATAAAAATTAACGTTTTAACCCGATAAACTTCTTCCAGCTCAGAGCCCAGTCTGTCTAAGGCCTGTTGACTTCTGCACACAACTAAGGAAGTATTGCCCGAGGCTACAAGGGCCTCTTGGCAGAAAGGAAGAAAGCCTGTGACACTTCCAGCTTCTACACACCTAAGAAATCAGATACTCTAAGGTAAAAGATGCCATCTGACACTGGCAAATACCGCCATTACACTTCTGTAGATACTCTCTGTCTCCTACAGAGCCTTCACTAGCTCTCAGTGACACCTGCGTCAGAAGCCATGATAAATCAGCAGAAAAGCTTGTCCTTCCAGGTCAAAGGTCAAGCAGGACCATTGTTGGGGGAAAAAGGAAATAAGGAGATTTTGCTAAGTGGGTAGAGAACTTTTGTCTTTATTTTTTTTTTAGCCCTAAACTTCTGATATTTCCAGAAGATCTTTGAATCCTTGTAGAAATTATTTTACATAAAATTTTATTTTCTCACTCATGAGGACATTAAGCCCAAATTGGTATCCTTTCCACTCTAAAACATGATAACAGAGCAATTCATAGCATACACACACACACAGAGACACACACACATACACACACACATGCACACACACATGCACACACACACACACACATAAAAAAGAGTAGGAGGGGTTTGAGGGAAAGCATCTGGGAGGGGCTGGATGGAAAAAAGGAGGGGTGAGGTGATATCATTCCATTTCAATTCAATATAGATTTTTTTCATTAATAAATGACTGTTTATTAAAAATAAAATCATCCTCCTTTATAAATAGTAAAATTATATAGATATCAAAAAAGAACAATACCATCTTACAGGGAGTTGTGAAGATTATAAGTAGTTGTGTCTATAAAATGTTTAGCAAAGTTGCTGGCACATGGTTAAGAAATCAATTAATGCTAGTATCACAATTGGTAATTAAATTACCTTAGTAAAATAGCCATCTACAGACATTAAACCCATTATCATCACCCTCCCCTTAGGATCACATAATTATTAGAGACATTTTTCTGAATTCTGTTAGGGAGTGCAAAGTCATCTGTGTGTGAATGCGAGTTATTTTCTGTAGCTGCCTATGCACTGTTAAATATGTCAGATGGTCCAACAACTGCCTATTGCTGCCTTAACGGTATTTCCTCTCTCTGGGCACTACCCCCACTATCATATCACATCACCCCAAGTTCACCTTCGATGTACAAAGATCAATATAGATTTTTAAAGTTCCTAAAGATATAGACTGAGTGTACTGGACAGAAATCCCTACCAAACAAGGAAAGAGGATTTTTTTTTTTTTTGTCTGATTGTGCTTTCAGGACATTTTGTAACATGCTCAGGTGAAATTCTACTTACAGAGCGGGGCAGGTCCTTTCACGGTAATCCTCACACTTCGGCTGCCCAAGGGAACAGCAATCACATTTTCTTCCTCTAGAAAAGAACAGAGGACAAATGTAATGAGAACTGGCGTGCTGAAGACCCAAGAGTGTGAGCAAGTAGATCGAAACCTCAGCAGTTCCTCAGAACATCCAGCAACCACATGAGCAGTGGCTCCACCTCTGTGGTAACTGAGAGCCGGGACTCACAGGCCTCTGGGCATCCATATTCACAGCAGCAGTGTCCACAGTACCCAAAAGGCAGAGGCAAGTGGCCACCCACACAATGACACCTATGTTGTACCTGCAGGTAAAGGTAATTGTGGCACAAGCTCTCATGATCAACCAGGAATGAGTCAACTTCTGTTTGAAAAGATGAAGGACATCCCAGAGACAGGTGACGGTGATGGGTCCCCTAAACCATACACTTAAAAATGATTAAAATGGTGGTGGTGATGGTGGGTGGAAGGCTGGTTCAGTTAGTAAAATGGCTGCCTTGCAAGCATGAGGATCCAAATTCAGTCCTCAGAACTCACACAGAAGCACCAGCTGTGGTGGCACACGCTGATCATCCCAGAGCTGCAGAGGCAGGAACAGGAGGATCTCTGGGGCCCAGTGGTTCAGTAGGGTAGCCTATTGGTGAGCTCTAGGCCAATAAGAGACTGCCTCAGGGGAGGGGAATGCACTTGAAATTATCTGTGGCCTCCACATGAATGTCCAAATACATGTGCATGTATCCCTCTGACACACACATTCACATTAACATACACTAGAAATAGAAGAAGCAGCTTCAGTTTGATAAAGAGCATTAAGAGCCATAGGCACACTCAGTGTTGAGCCACTAAAATTATCCCCATGGGGAAAAAACAAACAATATCAACAAACAAAAATTACCATTATTTTCCCTGTGGACTCTTGTCAATGCAATTAAAAACTAATAACATATGCAAATACATTGTGGGAGGAAAAAACTTTAACATACTGTAGTTACAAAACACAAAAAATTAAGTTCAGGAGGTATTCAGACATTACACAAATTGCTTTAAAATGTCATTATCTAATTATATATTTAAATTTATTTATGTAGGTCAATGCTATGTGATATATATATATCACATATATATATATCACATATATATATATTATGCATTATGCATTGGTGTAGGCACACGCAAACGTAACTTAATCTAACCCAATAGCCGTGAGCATGCTTGTCATCAAGCTGTGCCTGAAGACACCATTTCCCTTTACAAAGAATGAGGCTTTTTAGAGAGCCAATCACAGTTGGAGTCAGAAAATCAGCACTAGCCCATCATGACATCTCTTTGGAAACTCAAGGAAGCCCTTAAGGACAAGCTCTGGAGTTTGGGTAAAAGGACTTGGAGCTAACACAAAGGGTCCTCAGGTGTGCAACAATGTGATAATTACAGTAAAGCTGGTCATACAAAATGCACTGAAAACAGTGAATGCAAATAATGCTGGAAAAGTACTGTTCGCCACATGCAGAGGGTTCTGGGAGCCAGTCTATGGTTCTAAAACTGGGGAGCAGAGAAGATAATGCAGGCCTTTCTATACAAGCCACACTGCGGGGAACCAGATGCTTGATACGTGGGTGGCCCCCTTTGTGAGAGCCTGTGAGCTCCTATTTGAAGAATAGGTGGAGAGTGATCATGTGACTGATCTTCACAAGACAGAAGAAGTGTCCAGAGAGCTTCCTGCCGTGATTCGGTAGTAACTACAGCCATCAGCTCTAATGAACCCAGCAGAACTGAGCACTGAGAGGTCTTTAGGTGACATCACCTAGGTCATGAACACAGGACACAAAACAAAGAGAGCGAAGGCTGGATGGAGCCGGTGCTGAACTGCAGAATAGAGAACGGAGACCAGATGAAAAATGACAGCTTTCGTCACCCAGTGAATGTCAAGGAAGAAGAACAGAGCACATGCAAAGAAGCCATTGTAGTGCACACTTTTTAATCCCAGCACTTGGGAGGCACAGGCAAGTGGATCTCTGTGAGTTCCAGGACAGCCTGGTCTACAGAGTGATTTCCAGGACAGCCAGTGCTACACAGACAAACCCTGTCTCAAAAAAAAAAAAAAAAATTAACAACAACAAAAAAATTCCAAAGAGACTAAAGGAAGCTCCTGGCATTATTTGACGGAATAAAACAACAACAATTCAAACAAACAAACAGTGGAGGAAGGACTTCGGAAAACAAAGAAGGCAATGAGCAAAAATTATAACAAACAGCATTTCCAAAGCCCTGGAAACTAACCAAAGGCTTGCAAAAGTCTGGGCAGTAATTATTCTAAGAAAAACATGGGGGTAAGAACAGAAAAGACTGTGGGATATCAACTTGTTTATTTCTTCCCATTTTCTACCCTCATAGTAACCTTTAAGGAAAAAAAACCCAAAAAACAAAACAAAAAAAAAGCCCTCATAACCTGAGTGGAGGCCAGCAGCTTGCAGACTCTGCAGGAGTTGGAATGGGTTCGGAGCGCCCTAAAAGCCCAATTCTCAGTGGTCATTACTTGGCTTGTGTGGCAGTTTCCTGGAAGATCCCACTCTCTAAGTTGCCTGAATCTGACCTGTGAGCTTGCCCAGTGCAAATGGCCTCCCCATGGGAGCTGGACCAAAGCAATCAGAAGTTGCTGTTTAATGTCAAGGCTACATGAGGTCACTGGCAACTATCAAACCCATCAGTGGGAGAGCTAGAAAGCCATGTTCAATGTATTCCTGGGAGTGGGTGCTCAGATGTACGCAGGGCTGTGTGCTTACCCAGGAAGGCCCACAAAGACCTTGAGCTCTCATCTGTTTACTCTGAAGCAGAAAGTGAAGGTTAGAACAAAGTTGGCAGCTACCTGGTTGCCTGTTGGAAACATATAACATATCCCAACACACACACACACACACACACACACACACACACACACACACACACAAATTCAAAGTATATGTCAATAGAGAAAATAGTCAGACACATCTAGAACATTCTGTACGACAATTAAAAAGAACTCTTTAAGAAGTCAATGCCATAGAAAATGTTTTCTACATAAAAAAGAGTAAGGAAAAAAATTTAAACTCTTTTTAAAAAAGTTTTACAATAATTTTAAAAATAATAACAGTGAAGGAACGGACTGGTTCATGAGTCATAATGTGATACCTGCAGCTTAGTTTTTGTAGGCACAGCTAGAACGGTTGGTGAACGAAGCATGTAGTGAAAAATGCAGCATAAATATTGAAACCAGGTCCAACATCTACAGTAGCTAACTATGTTAGTTAGCAAATTCTACCCACCTCTATTGAAAAATTAAGAGAGTCAACTGATTAAAGCTCAGTACATAAAAGCAAGGTGTGAACATTTTTCTCGTGTGTGTGTGTGTGTGTGTGTGTGTGTGTGTGTGTATGTGTGTGTGTGTGTGTGTGTGTGTGTGTTGTGATATGTGTGATGTGTGAATGTCTATGCCCATCTCTGCATGTACGGAGACATACCCATGGGCGCATGCTCACTTGGAGATGCAGACTGATGCCCACAATCTTCCTAGGTGACTCTTTACATTTTAAGGAAGGTTCTTTCAATCAAGCCAAGAGCTTGCTTGGCCAGTTTGCTCCAGGGATCCGCAACTGGCCTTGTGACAGTGAAATTACAGATGAGGGACCATCCCAGCCTGACATTTGCATGAGGTTCAGGGATCTAAGATCTGGTCTTTTTGCTTGCAGGGCAAACACAGGCTGAACCATCTTCCCAGCCCAGGACACATTTTATATTGTCTGACTGTGCATGCCTCTCAGAAGCATGTGTTTGTGTGGAAGGCTCACAATGCATCATGCAGGTGTTGAACACACAACACTTGTGATATAGGTAACTATCAATAGTATTTACACTGTTGAAGAACAGATCTGGTTAGGATTTGTGGATGAAAGCATGCCAACTTCATAGTATAAATCGCTGATATATATTGTGTGTACTCAATCACTTCACCCCTGCCTAGAAGGGCCCACCAAAGTGATAACCATGTTGTTTCTTAAGGTCCAGGATAGTCTGGACGGTAAGTAACAAGCATATAGAACATTATATGTAATAAAAAATTTTAAATGTGTTTTTGGACATACAAAATAAAACTTTCTCTGAGTTAACAAAAAAAATGCTTGAGCAGATCAACAGTAGGCTATAATACCCTTGATAAGTGTGTGTGTGTGTGTGTGTGTGTGTGTGTGTGTGTGTGTGTGTGTGTGTATGCATGCATGTCCCCACTGCCAAAGTTTCATGTGAAACCATGCAGGCCAGAGGCCGTGACAGCTTATTTTGGGCAGAGGAAAGCAGTGCCTGCGTCTCCCACTGTGCTACTCTTAGAGTGGCCTGCAAAGGCAGCGGGAGAGGTTGGGAACTGGGGCCATCCTATCAGGGAACCCTTCAGCAGAGCTTAAAGCCTTCAGATTCTAGGGAAAGCAATTCACACCATGCCATCCAAGTGCTTCTAAACCAGACTCCTCTGTTTCAGTGACCTAACTGTCTCAGTCTCTGATACTTTCAAAAGTTAGCACACAGACACATGGAGTAAAGGAACAGAAAAGAAAACTCAGAATTAAACCCACACAGCTACAGCTGCCTGTTTTCATTGTTCGTTTGACAAAAATATACACTGGTTTTTTTTTTTTAAAGCATCTTTAAGCAACGGTTCTGGGAAAACTGGACACCCACATGTATCTTTTCATCCTCACCTCTACTCCTTTAAGTTCTTACCTTATACACACACACACACACACACACACACACACACACACACACACACCATTTCATCCTATGTATGAATCACTAGGAAACTGCAGCAGCTGATTTCTGCTTGCTCTCAGGGATCCTGCCCCAGCAGTGTGGGTCAGAACCAGAGTGCCTGCTTGCCTGGCCACCCAAGCGTTGGTGAGGATGCTGTACCATATCATCCCACAGTGCCCATAACAAGGGCAAACTCAAGGACATATAGGGCAGAAAGGAGGGCCCAATGAGATCACAAGTGCTTCTCAGCACTGTGTCTTCACTGATTTGCGTCTAGTGTCACAGCCCAGCTCTGAGGGATGACCAAGTGTGAGCCCTGTTAGACAGAAACATTAGCGGTGGTGGGCAGAGGCCTGAGGGATTGCCTGGAGGACCCAGAGGATGGCTCTAAGGTGCCTTCAGGTGGAGCTGTAAGGGGATTGTTGACGAGTTTTTGGAAAGGCTCTCCATGCTGAGGAGCAGGCTGTCGTGGAGGGAGGCTCTGACCTGTGGAAATGAGCGATGAGGAAAGAGTAAGAGAGAGCCTGTGTAAACAGTCTCTCGGACACTTGGCAGCACAACTCGGTAGAGGATTTGGGCAGGAATAGAGAGAGACCGGTGTGTTTAAAAGAACTTTCTTGATGTAGTGGTAACAGAAACAAATGATGAAAATACATTTCTTGTACTTTAAACATAAAATTATACCCTCATATATTTTGATATGCACATGTACCTATACACACACACACGCACACATACACATTTTAAAAATTATACTTTAAAGATGGGAGAGACCTGGTCACATGAAGCCCTGATGGGAAAGGGAGGGATGATAAAGGACAGGGGCTGATGGGTGGAGTGAGGTCTCTGAGGAAGCAGAGGGGCTGGAGTCCAGAGCCCAGATGGATGGATTAATTAGCTTTGGATAGCGAGGCAAGGCAAGACTGTTGCCTCCACAGCAGGGGTGGGAGGAGTGGGTGCAGCTGCAGGGCGAGGCCTCTTCTGGTGGTTTCTGTTTTTATTGGGATTTTTTTCCCCCCAATACACTTTGGAACCTAGGATATAGTCACTTTCTATTTATTTTTACTTATTTATATCCTTTTCAGTACTGGAAATTGAACCGAAGGTCTTCTGTATTTTGGGGAAAGCCTTCTTGTCCCATGCCCTCTTCTGAGCTCTCACTGTGTTATCAGGCCCGGCTTTGACCTCATGTTGTATCCAAGCCTAGCTTGGAACTTTTATTTCTCCTGCCTCAGTCTCCCAAGTAGCATGGATCATTGGACCATGCCATCGGGTCTAGCTTTGCAAATGCATTTTTATACATATACCATGCATATAGTGCATTTCTTTACATAAACCTGCCTATGTTAGCTTTCTGTCTCTGTAGGAAATACCTGTAGTCAGAAAAGCTGTGTTATGGTTCATGGATTTGGAGGTCTCAGTTCATGGCCCCATTGCTTTGGACTTGTGTTAGGGCACATCATGGTGTTGAGTACACAGTGGAATAAAACTGCCCAACTCCTGGCAGCTGGGAAGCATAGAGGGTGAGAAGATCACAGGGCCCCAGTAGCCCTTTCAATAGCAGGACCCAGGATGAGGCATGGTGCCATGCGCCTGTAATCTCAGCACTAGGGATGCTGAGGCAGAATGACTGTCATAAGTTCGGGACCAGACTAGACTATACAATGAGATCCCCTCTCGAGAAAGAAGGAAAAAAGAAAACCAAAGGGTTGATGACCTTACTCCTAGTCTTCTCCCATTAGGCTCCACCTCCTCACCGTAGCTACAGCCAGAAGCCGGTGACCAAGTCGGGTGTACTCTAGGGGGAAGAGTTGAGGGTCAAATCATAATACTAAGGTTTGATAGACTGCTAGTCAGACAGACAGATGTCCTGGAACTTGATTCACAAATTGTAGATCACTGATGGATATAAAACATTTGTTTTGCTGTGTTTGTTTGTTTGTTTGTTTGTTTAACCTACAAGCTGTTTGCTATGGTATAAGCAGTGTTTCCCATGGCTTATTTGGTCCTCCTGTCAAACTCCCCCCTGGATTTATCAGTAAAGCTGTGGATCAGGCTGAGGTAGGGACTAGGATAAGAGCAGGTTCAGAGAGGCCTCTGGGAACGTCCCACCTTGGCTGCACAGAAGAAGGTGCCAAGCAAGTCTGAGGTACCATCAAATCCCGCACATCCCACCGTGGCAGAATCCAGTGGCAGAAGTGTGTCCCACCGGCCGGAGGCGTCTTCTGTGTTCCACACCATCACATTGATGGCAGGAGGCCCACATCTGGGAACACTCAGATTTGGAGGTGGCGATGGCAGCCAATGGTTCCTGCGGGACACTGATTATTTTGGAATTCTTCCCAAACCCTCTCATTGAAATTTGTCCTGTGATATCCTTGATACTGCCAATGACTGCGCCATCTTCCAGGGCTTTTCTTCTCACTCCTTAGGTGGGATTCGCATCATTTTTACTCCACAAACTAGAGAGAGAGGCAGTGTCGAGCAAAGGTTATAATCCCAGACTCAGGCCTGATGCCTAAAATTAGTGTGTGGCCCCGGGCAGGTTCAAGTCCACTCGAGAAATGGTGCCACAAATATTTGCCTTGCAGTTGCCTTCAGTGATCAATGAGCCGCATTTGCAAAAGGCTCATCAAAGAGCCTGGTGACACTAGAGGCTGGGGTGGGGGGCGACTGAGCACATTGTGCCCCAAGGCACATGCTAAGGAACTTGAGATGAGCCGCCATGCTTGTACTAGTGGAAACCCATCTCTGCAGTGAAGAACACTGAATGTCTTCGCGTTTTTAGTTCACCATGGAGCTGCTAAGCCAGAGATCCAAGGTTTAAACCCAAAACCCTACCATTAGCTCTTCTTCTGAAATCCCGGCTTACCTTGTACTCCAGTGGATTCCCCACAGATTTTCTCTATGACATCACTGTTTGATTTACAATCACTACACAGATTGACTGAGTTTGTAGCCACTGGCTTACACACACACACACACACACACACACACACACACACACACACACACACGCACACACTGTGCTCAAGCCCAGATGTTCCCTCTTATTATTCTTTCCCATCTCCAGTTTCCTGTTGTGGACCATGGCTTTGCTAAGTCATGAGACATACAGGAAATAGAGCTGGGTGTGAGGGTGCACACTTACATTTTAGAGATAGAGGCAAGAGAGTCAGGAGTGTAAGGCATTCTCAGCTACATGAGATTTTGTTTCAAATGAAAAGATGTATAGAAACAATGTTGTCTTCACAATATTAAGGATTCTATAAACATCAACTGCAGCCTCCGCCCCCAGATTATAATCTATACCAATTGCTTATTTTGTTTTTTAATATATATTACAAGACAACATAAGGAAAAGGTGTTTGAGGGACCCTCATAATGGCAGCATCTTCTCTTTCTAATTCCGTGTGTGTGTGTGTGTGTGTGTGTGTGTGTGTGTGTGTGTGTGATCTTTTCTATGGGTTGGAGTTGGTTGTTTGGTTTGGTTTGGTTTTTTATTTTGTTTTTTTTGTTTGTTTGTTTGCTAAATACTCTTTTGTAACATCTTTACCCCTTGTGCTGGTTGATATAAACTTAGACATATCTGGGAAGGGTGGATCTTAACTGAGAAAATGTCACCACAAGATTGCCTATAGGCATTAAATATTTAAAAAAAAAAGATTGCCTATAGACAAATCTGTAGGACATTTTCTTTATTAATGATTGGTGTGGGAGGGCCTAGCTCACTGTGCAGGCTGAGCAAGCCATGGGGAGCAAGGCAGTAAGCAGCACGCCTCCATGGCCTTCGCATCAGCTCCTGCTCCCAGAGTTCCCGCCCTGGCTTCCTTCAGTGACAACGTGTGACCTGAGAGCTGTAAGATGAAACTCTTTCCTCTGTAAGTTACCACCGTAAGTCCTGGTGTTGCATCACAGCAATAGAAACCCAGAGGCTCCCCTCGTCTATACTCTCTTTCTGCTACCTACATACGTACAACGCATGGACACGCACATGGCTCTCACACACAAATGCACATATATGCACCGTTTGAAAGAATGTACAAGTTTCTTTTCTCATAAGGAAAGGTAACAGATACTAGTGTGCATAATAGTTAGACCCCCTAAGCTACAAATAATGCGCTTACCTTTACAAGGAGCTAAAAGGTCTGAAAGTGCTTGTCATCTGAAAGAATGTGGGAGCTGGTAGTGCTCCCACATGACCTCCACCACTGGGCCTGGCCTATACTAAAGGTAGCTCCTTCTGTCACACTGCGAAAAGCAGAGACTGACAGCTTTTCAAAACTACAATTTGAGATCTGTTTTGAGTTCGGCTGTCACTTCATGGTGCAGTGGCTGCCTGTGCAGGAGAGAGGAGAGAGCTGCCTGCCCAGATTCTAAAAGCTTCAGGAAGTTTCCAGGCTGTTTTCCACAAATGGAGCTAGGATAGACGAAATGAGCCAGTGAGCTAAAGCAGGAAAAGCAGCAGTAAGAAGCAGATAGGGGAATACAGGATTTGATTCCATGAGAGCAACCAGTCGCAAGCTGGAGATGGCTTCCTCTCTCCTCTGCCTGGAGCCACACACCTGCTCACTACCCATCCCTGAGCCACAAGGCTACACTGTGGGAGTCAAGCATTGCTAAGTGCCTGGCCTCTGTGTCAGTGTGCTCTGAACCTGGAGACACGTGTTTACTGGCTTACAATGCCTTTGCCTCAAAGAGCGAGGTAAGCAGTGGTGTGTCTAGTCAAATATGTATTGATGCTCACTTCCACAGCTAATTGAACAATGGGCAACCTCAACTAGAAAAGGTCTGCTAAGAATCTGTAAAAAAAAAAAAAAATCTTACTGCTCCTCTTCTTTTTCTGCCTTAATGTGGCATCCAAGAAATTAAGAGTCTAGCAAGAATAAATTTTCAGTTACCTTGAGTGGGAAAACTGAGGCTGAAAGCATAAGTGTTAGCCAGAGGTGCATATAAATACCTGGGGAGTCTAGTTCCTTGGGATTATTTCTCCGTTTGTCAGATGGGGAGGCATCATAGTATGTACCTGCTAGAAGTAAGTCAGAACATTCAGGAGGGAAAATGTGACTGGTACAAAATAAACATGCAACCAGTGGACGGAGGTGGTGGCAACGGCAGTAGAATCATCATCATCATCCACAGCAGCAGCAGCAGCCCCCACTCCTTGACCACTATTGGTACTATTTAGACCTAGCACTTTTATCTGGATGGAGGATGTCATGTCTCCTGGGCGACACTGGAAGTTGTGAGTTTTCAATCGGTGCCCTTGGGAACTGCTGCTGTGAAGTTGTTGGTCCAAGTGGGCTCTTCACATCTGTTCAAGTCAAGACAACACCCTCTCACTGAGGACATACCACGGTGCCAGGGATTAGACCAGGTGTGAAGGGGCCTGACACACCAAAAAGGGAGTTCAATATATCAATAAAACATTACTTCACAGGTATTGACAGTGGCATGTGCAAGTACAAAAGTAACCAAGGATGTTTTAGGATGAAGAGACAATTTCACACCAACTCATTTTGGTGGGGCTTGTAACCTTCCCCAGGCTCTTTAAACCAGCTCCATGAAATCTTTTCATAAAAAATTTTGGGAAACTATCTCATATAAGATTTTTAGGTCCCATTTTTCCAACCCCTACTCAATCCCAAAGTCTATTTTTAAAAACAAGGCATAAGCTGCGTTTATATTTTTACAACTCCAGCCCTAGCAAAGGTCTCAGAGCTCCACTCTGCTAACACTCTGACTGTGCAGATGAAAAAGCCAAGGTCTCAGTCAGCTAAGCATCTTGCCTGTGCTCTCGAGGCTGGCGGCCAAGCTGGGATTATTACAATGGCCTTTGGAATCTAGGCAAAGCTTATTGCACAACGCCATCCAGCACCACTGAACTCATGGCAGGAAGCAGGGCCACGCCTGGCTGTGTGCACACACTCATTAGTTCCATGCTCATTGAGCTCCGAGGGTGTGCTTGATACTGGCCCAGCGTTAGGAATAAAGTGGACATCACAACACGTGTGGTGCTGACTCTTGTAAAGCCTTGCTAGTGTGAGACACAAGCTGAACACACAGTGCTTTCTGCAGCAAAGGCGTGGCAGGAACTAAACAAAGAAGGCTGGCTTCAGACAGACCATCTAAAGGACTGCCTGAGATGCAGCTTGAAGCAAAGACTGAGAACCAGATAGCCATGCTAAGAAACTGAAGAAGCATATTCCAGGACATGAGTGGGTTAGTGCAAAAGAGAATGCACCAAGGTAGAAAGGACCCTTGGCATTCTAGGATCATCCAGAAACCCAGTGAGACTGTACTTTAATATGTGAGAAGTAGATGGCAACAGAGGACATTGAGGAGGTCCAAGGCCACAGGCTTTGGGGAGGGCTGTGTATTTTGGGAAGGACCACATTATTTCACAGAGAAGTGGGAAGTCTATCTCCTTTGCTGTGGAAACATAACCGATGACAATCCTTCTCAACAAGATCCGCATGCCACTTTTCTTTCTCTCCGTGGGAAACTAAAAGATATGTAGAAACTTGCAAATTATACAGGCAAGAATTAATTTTGAATTGCTAGTTCCAAACTATTTGTTTTGTGTCACAAGTAGGTTTTATGAATGGAAGGAGCCATCCCATTAAAAGTAGCAATGCCAGGGGGTCTGGAGGAGAGAGGATTCAATCCCAAAGAGCACTGTTGTTTTGCAGAGCTTGGATTCAGTCCCCCACACCCACATGGTGGCTCACAATCTTCCACAACTAGTTCTAAGGGGTCCAACACCCTCTTTTGACCTCCCTAAGCACTAGGCACACACATACATGTAGGCAGGCAAAGCACACATACACATAAAATAAAATATTTCTTTTTTTAAAAGTAGCAACAACTGTGTTTGGTTCTTTCTTCATCAGCCATGGATCTAGTGTCATCATTTAGTATTATCATCCGAACTTTGCTACAGAAAGATGAATGAGATGGCAGAAAAGCGGTGAGAAGAGGGAAGAATGAAAACCACTCTGTTTATCTGTCAGCAAATCCCTCATCTCGGATTCGGTCTTCCCTGCTGAGTGTCCCATTGAATTTGTAGATTACCTTTGGAAGTGCCCACCAAAGCTTCGGTGTGCAGTGTGTGGTGAGAAAAGCTCATATGCATTATACTGTGAGGTGGCCTCCTGCTCCACCCAGCCCAGCATGTGAGCATCGGGATGTGGGGGGGGGGGGCATGGTTATCAATCATTACAGCATCCAACCTTGAGTGAGGAACTGGCATTCTTGTTCGGACTTAGGCGCCATAGTACCAATAAGCTTAGCTACTGCTTGACAAGATGAATAGCCCAGAATGGGCAAGCTGGGCTTCTTTACTCGCCTCACCATGCCCTTAAGTGGACGAGACCAAAGTAAGGAACAAACCAGAAAGTCCTGAAGTGCATGCAGGACTTCTGATAGATGTGCCTGCTTCTGGGTTGCTGTTCTTATGTCAATCGCTTCGACTTACCCCCACATTATATACATACGTCAAAACATTGCACGAATCCAGACACAACACACCAATTTCCTGTTCGGAGTCAGGCAGGGACTGAACTTACAACTAGCAATAAATAGATTTGCACGTTGGAAAAGAAGCCGGAAGCCACTCAAGTTCCAAGGGAGAAAATTCTGGTGGTCTTTACAAGAATTATGTAAAATGTTTTCAGTGGTGGGGCTGGAGAGATGGCTCAGTGGTTAAGAGCACTTGCTGCTCATCCAGAGGACCAGGGTTTGATCCCCACCACCCTCACAGCAGCTCACGATCATTTCTAACTCCAGTTTCAAGGGACCTGATGCCCTTTTCTGACCTCTGTGGAGACTGTATGTATATGGTGTACAGATATACGTGCAATCAGAAGACCCCATGCACATAAAATATTTTTTAAATATAAAAATAATCCATTATTTTAAAACAAGCAAACAAAACCCCAAAATATTACATTGCCTCACATGTGTAAAGAATTTAGTCAACTAAAATATTATTCATTTGTATCTTTTAGGTTGATTTTATGTTATTTCGTGTGTGCTTGTGTGTCCTCCTCAGAGGCCAGAAGAGGGCTTTGGAGGCCCTGGATCTGGAGTTAGAAACAGCTGTAAGCTTCCAGATATGGGTGCTGGGAACCCAACCCAGGTCCTCTGCAAGAGCAGCAAGTGCTCTTAACCACTGAGCCATCTCTCCAGCCCCATCATTTAAAACATTTTACATAATTCTTGTAAAGACCACCAGAGTTTTCTCCCTTGGAACTTGAGTAGCTTCCAGCTTCTTTTCCAACATGCAAATCTATTTATGCTAGTTGTTAGTTCAGTCCCTGCCTGACTCCGAACAGGAAATTGGTGTGTTGTATCTGGAATCATTTCTGATTTTTCTCATAGCTAAGGCTTTGGCTCCAGGCTCTTACACCTTGTGTCTGCCTCGCTGCATGATGGAACTGATATCCTGTTTGCAGCCCTCTGCACTTTATCCAGCGGGAGTCAGTGCCAATAGTCTCTTGTAGCCATGTCTTGACTCAAGGAGAGTCCTGGGCAACACAGGGATGATTGCTTGGCAAGACATGGGCTTAGGAGCTACGTGGACCCTGTGGGCCTCAGTGATGCACACTCAGGGGAGCCATGGCTTCATTCTCCACATTTCTTTCACACAAAGTGTGATTATAGGGAAGTGCTTCCATATGGCCTAGGGAACTCCCAGCCAAACTGGCTTCAGCTGGCCGGTTTCAGAGCCACAGCAGACAGGATGGGGCCACCAAGAGAAAGAATGAAGAACACGAAGCACCGTGCTTTCATGGGAGCATGCCACCTTTAGCCTTGGCCTTGGCCTTGGCACAGAGGCTGAGTGTAATGCCAGCGCTTACCGTGTCACTCATACCTTATTGCAAAGGATCTGCCTGAGTACCCTGGTTCTCCTTCCTGTACAGAAATTAGATTCTTTCAGGATTATTAGCTAGCAGCATCCCAAGTGGGCAGAAAGATCTTGGAGGACAGGCAGCCTAATGGCAAGCTCCAGTTCATTGAGAGACTCTGTCACAAGGGGGATAATACAGAGCATGACAAAGCAGGACTTCTAAAGGCTTCCTCTCGCCTTAGCATACATATGCCCGCCCAAGTGGGTGCTTGTACCTACACATACATGTACAAGCACATGCACATGTCATACACAAACAAAAGGGAAGAGAGAAGAAAAGAAAACCAGAAGGACAAATCCAGGGCTTAAAGGCACGCATGGATTTTCCGAGAGAGAGAGAGAGAGAGAGAGAGAGAGAGAGAGAGAGAGAGAGAGAGAAACATTTAAAAAAAAGGCTTCATTCATTTTTTGAGAATTTCATACGTTATATTGTGATCATATTCACCCTTCCACCAGCTCCTCCCACATCTACCCCTTCACACCCACATCTACCCCTTCACACTCACATCTACCCCTTCACACTCACATCTACCCCTTCACACTCACATCTACCCCTTCATACTCACATCTACCCCTTCACACTCACATCTACCCCTTCACACTCACACCCACCCAACTCTGCATCCTCATTCTTTCGGTTTTGTTTTGGGTTTGGGTTTTTTGAGATAGGGTTTCTCTGTATAACAGCCCTGGCTATCCTGGACTCACTTTGTACACTAGGCTGGCCTCGAACTCACAGAAATCAGCCTGCCTATGCCTCCACGAGAGCTGGGATTACAGGCCTGTGCCACTGCACCCAGGTGTATCCTCATTAAAAAAAAAAGCAATCAAATATTTTAATAGAGTCTCAAAGGATCTGTACTCTGAAGGCTGACAGTTGATAAGAGGAGAGGGAACAAAGAAAGGAAAGAAAGGGGAAGGAAAGAATGCAGGGAGAAGGAGGGGGGAAAGGATGGAGGGAGAGGGAGGGGGGAAAGGATGGAGGGAGAGGGAGGGAGGAAAGGATGGAGGGAGAGGAGGGAGGAAAGGATGGAGGGAGAGGGAGGGGGGAAAGGATGGAGGGAGAAGGAGGGAGGAAAGGATGGAGGGAGAGGGAGGGAGGAAAGGATGGAGGGAGAGGGAGGGAGGAAAGGATGGAGGGAGAGGAGGGAGGAAAGGATGGAGGGAGAGGAGGGAGGAAAGGATGGAGGGAGAGGGAGGGAGGAAAGGATGGAGGGAGAGGGAGGGAGGAAAGGATGGAGGGAGAGGGAGGGAGGAAAGGATGGAGGGAGAGGGAGGGAGGAAAGGATGGAGGGAGAGGGAGGGAGGAAAGGATGGAGGGAGAGGAGGGAGGAAAGGATGGAGGGAGAGGGAGGGAGGAAAGGATGGAGGGAGAAGGAGGGGGGAAAGGATGGAGGGAGAGGGAGGGGGAAAGGATGGAGGGAGAGGGAGGGAGGAAAGGATGGAGGGAGAGGGAGGGAGGAAAGGATGGAGGGAGAAGGAGGGGGGAAAGGATGGAGGGAGAGGGAGGGAGGAAAGGATGGAGGGAGAGGGAGGGAGGAAAGGATGGAGGGAGAGGGAGGGAGGAAAGGATGGAGGGAGAGGGAGGGGGGAAAGGATGGAGGGAGAGGGAGGGGGAAAGGATGGAGGGAGAGGGAGGGAGGAAAGGATGGAGGGAGAGGGAGGGGGAAAGGATGGAGGGGAGAGGGAGGGGGAAAGGATGGAGGGAGAGGGAGGGAGGAAAGGATGGAGGGAGAGGGAGGGGGAAAGGATGGAGGGAGAGGGAGGGAGGAAAGGATGGAGGGAGAGGGAGGGAGGAAAGGATGGAGGGAGAAGGAGGGGGGAAAGGATGGAGGGAGAGGGAGGGGGAAAGGATGGAGGGAGAGGGAGGGAGGAAAGGATGGAGGGAGAGGGAGGGGGAAAGGATGGATGGAGAGGGAGGGGGGAAAGGATGGAGGGAGAGGGAGGGAGGAAAGGATGGAGGGAGAGGAGGGAGGAAAGGATGGAGGGAGAGGAGGGAGGAAAGGATGGAGGGAGAGGGAGGGGGAAAGGATGGAGGGAGAGGGAGGGAGGAAAGGATGGAGGGAGAGGGAGGGAGGAAAGGATGGAGGGAGAGGGAGGGAGGAAAGGATGGGAGGGAGAGGGAGGGGGAAAGGATGGAGGGAGAGGAGGGAGGAAAGGATGGAGGGAGAAGGAGGGAGGAAAGGATGGAGGGAGAGGGAGGGAGGAAAGGATGGAGGGAGAGGGAGGGAGGAAAGGATGGAGGGAGAGGGAGGGGGAAAGGATGGAGGGAGAGGAGGGAGGGAAAGGATGGAGGGAGAGGGAGGGGGGAAAGGGTGGAGGGGAGAGGGAGGGGGGAAAGGGAGGGAGGGAGAGGGAGGGGGGAAAGGATGGAGGGAGAGGGAGGGGGGAAAGGATGGAGGGAGAGGAGGGAGGAAAGGATGGAGGGAGAAGGAGGGGGGAAAGGATGGAGGGAGAGGGAGGGGGAAAGGATGGAGGGAGAGAGGAGGGAGGAAAGGATGGAGGGAGAGGGAGGGGGGAAAGGATGGAGGGAGAGGGAGGGAGGAAAGGATGGAGGGAGAGGAGGGAGGAAAGGATGGAGGGAGAGGGAGGGAGGAAAGGATGGAGGGAGAGGATGGGGGAAAGGATGGAGGGAGAAGGAGGGGGGAAAGGATGGAGGGAGAGGGAGGGGGAAAGGATGGAGGGAGAGGGAGGGAGGAAAGGATGGAGGGAGAGGAGGGGGAAAGGATGGAGGGAGAGGAGGGAGGAAAGGATGGAGGGAGAGGGAGGGGGGAAAGGATGGAGGGAGAGGGAGGAGGAAAGGATGGAGGGAGAGGGAGGGGGGAAAGGATGGAGGGAGAGGGAGGGAGGAAAGGATGGAGGGAGAGGGAGGGGGAAAGGATGGAGGGAGAGGGAGGGGGGAAATGATGGAGGGAGGAGGGAGGAGGAAGGAGGGAGGAGAGGGAGGGAGAGGGAGGGGGAAAGGATGGAGGGAGAGGGAGGGAGGAAAGGATGGAGGGAGAGGGAGGGGGAAAGGATGGAGGGAGAGGGAGGGAGGAAAGGATGGAGGGAGAGGGAGGGGGGGAAATGATGGAGGGAGAGGGAGGGAGGAAAGGATGGAGGGAGAAGGAGGGGGGAAAGGATGGAGGGAGAGGGAGGGAGGAAAGGATGGAGGGAGAGGGAGGGGGGAAAGGATGGAGGGAGAGGGAGGGAGGAAAGGATGGAGGGAGAGGGAGGGGGAAAGGATGGAGGGAGAGGGAGGGAGGAAAGGATGGAGGGAGAAGGAGGGGGGAAAGGATGGATGGAGAGGGAGGGGGGAAAGGATGGAGGGAGAGGGAGGGGGGAAAGGATGGAGGGAGAGGGAGGGGGGAAAGGATGGAGGGAGAGGGAGGGGGAAAGGATGGAGGGAGAGGGAGGGGGAAGGATGGAGGGAGAAGGAGGGAGGAAAGGATGGAGGGAGAAGGAGGGGGGAAAGGATGGAGGGAGAGGAGGGAGGAAAGGATGGAGGGAGAGGGAGGGAGGAAAGGATGGAGGGAGAGGGAGGGAGGAAAGAATGGAGGGAGAGGGAGGGAGGAAAGGATGGAGGGAGAGGGAGGGAGGAAAGGATGGAGGGAGAGGGAGGGAGGAAAGGAAGGAGGGAAAGGAGGGAGGAAAGGATGGAGGGAGAGGCAGGAAGATTGAGACCTAGACCTAAAGGGAGAGAAACGGAGAGAGGATCTCACAAAAGTGGGAGACTAGAATCTGTGGACGGCTCAGTCAGAAAAACATTTGCCACACAGTATGAGAACCCTAGTTAAGATCCCCAGCACCCAAACCTGCCACTGTGACCCACGCCAGTGTTCTCATCTTGGGCCTGCAGACAGGTGCACATCCTAGGGTTCATTGGTCAGCCGTCCTAGATGAATTGGTCAGTGAAAGACCCTATCTCAAACATCAAGAGCGATGAAGGAAGACACTCGATGATGACCTCTGGCCTCCACACGCATGTGCACACATTGGGATGTACACACTCACAGGAACATGTACACAGGCTGCATATACATACAAAGAATAATGCCCTGGTAGGCAGGCCCCTTAAGCTAACACAACACTCCATCCTGTGTCCTTTCCATTTCAGGACCTCCTCTCCATACTTTACTCATAATCTCCCCCCTCTCCCTCTCTCTCTCCCTCTCCCTCTCCCTCTCCCTCTCCCTCTCTCTCTCCCTCCCCCCCCCCCTCTGGAGTCTGATAAAAACAAAGTCTTCTATGATGAATTTTCAAACCTTTAAAAAGCCACCTCACTCTAGGTGCCTCCTAGCAAGGTGAGTGGACCTGTTTGGTTGTGCTAGTGTTCTCACCAGGAGCCTTCCTGAACCAGCCTTCACAGTACAGTCTGTCTCTTCAAACTGTGTGATCTGCGTTCTTCCTCCAAGTTTGCTCCCCCCCCACCCTGACTCCATTCTCATGTGATCCTTCTCCCACACCCATCAGCAGCCCTCAAAGGGGAGGGGAATAAGGGGAAATTGGGAGGGAGGGAAGAATGGGAGGATACAAGGGATGGGATAACCATTGAGATGTAACAAGAATAAATTAATAAAGGAGGGGAAAAAAAGAAAAAAAAATCCTTTCTAAGCTATTTTCTAGAATTAATTTTGTGAGACATTTCTTCACATCTCTGGTCTTTAAATATCCTCCTCTGTAAAATGGGTTTGACAATATCAAAGCTGGAAATGCAAAAGGCTTAGTGAAATGAGATGACATCATACATCTGAAGCAAACTTTGATAATCATGAAGTAATTTGTTGTCTTGGTACCAGTGATAACAATGGGCTAGATGCTTTAGCACTTGGTTTCTACCACCCTCCAAAAGCAATCGTGTCACGTGCTACAGTTCTGGTCAGTGACACATCAGTCCTGGGGGATGACTTCCATTTCTGAATAAAATAAAGGACACCGAACTGAAAGCCTTTCCTACCATCTCTTTTTATCTTGTGGGTGGATATGATGTCAAACTGTTCAACTCTGTAGCCATGAAGACAAATTCACAGTCGCAGGATAAGGAGAGAGATGTGCTTGAGTCCTGGGAGATGTTGCAGAGCAGGAGAGCAGCTTCCCTAGCCTTGACCATCAGTCCAGACTTCATCTCAGAGGACACATAGAACCCTAAAGCTTATAATCTGGGTTCCTGAGATTTGGAACGCGCGCATTCCTTTGGGCACACCAGCGGTCAGGGTCACCTACTTCATGAAGTCTATGGAATGGAGCCTCCATGAATTCGGTTGCCAACCTGACCTGGCCCGCACCATGATCCTTCTACGTTTTTGCTGTCGTTAGTGAGTTCCACCTTCTTTCCCCCTAGTGAACACATCTCACTGTCCTTATTCTCTGTGACCAACTTTTCCACCTAAAAAAGAGCCAATCAGGACCAAGAGGATGGAACGCATATAACTTTCCACTGCGTTCTCCAGTTTTGAATTCGCTCCCTCCTTATCCTTGGAAGACTTCTCTACCCGTTCTCACCGACCTTCGACTCACGTATGTATCTAAAATCCACTATGTCGCTATGAATATTACAGATCATCTTCAAACTGCCAAAACTTAAATGTGTGTGTGCATGTGCGTGCGTGCGTACGTGCATGTGTGTGTGTGTCCTAGATTGTAGCCATCTTCGCAAGAGCATTCGGCAGAGCTCACCATGACTTCCTTGAGATGACTGGTTCCTTTGGCTTCTGTGACTCCACTCTTGCTAAATTCTGTATTAATCTACCTGCTCCTCTTCTCTGATTAAATGATGGAGTTCCTCAGAATGCAACCTGTGGCATCTCCATGTTCTGCAGTGCTCTCTTTGGGTGGACTACCTACATTCATGACTGAATACAAAGGAAGGGCATCTTCCCTAAGGCCATCTTCCCATCAGCCATGATGGGCTGGCATGTTTTGAACCAACCTCTGTCTAATACCAAAATACACTCAATAGCTGTTGGAAAACGTCATAATGATGCAAAGGGGTTGGCTATCTGGGGAGATAATATTAGTGCAGGGAGCTGGGCTCTTACCCTTGATAGACACCTCCTTTCTGTGGATGCCTGATCTCAGAAGAACAAACGAGTACAACAGCTGCTTGTGCTCATTTAATCCCAGCACTTGGGAGGCAGGTGGATCTCTGTGAGTTCAAGGCTAGCCTGGTCTACAAAGCGAGTCCAGGATAGCCAGGGCTACACAGAGAAACCCTGTCTCGAAAAACAAAAACAAACAAAAATGTTGCTTCATCCCCATGTCTCTTACTATAGTATTTACTCAAAGAACCACAAACTCCAATCCAGAATTCCTCCTCCTAAATAGTCTTCCAAGTATTCCATCCTCACCATCTCTAGCCACACTCCCTCAGACCAAGGCCCTTGGGTGTTTAAAAGTAGCTTCCTATCTGAACTCCCTGCTTCCAGAACGTCCTTGTAAGTGACCTCCCCAGTTGTTCCAGTGACTAAATTATTTTGATGGCTGTCTGGTGACAGCTTTTATGGCTGACTACTGAACACCACTCTGTCTTATTGTCTACTTTTCAGTGTACATTTAGCTCTGAGCAGCGAATGAGTAGGAACTTAATAAATCCTGACTTGTTTGGTATAATGGAGCATCCCTAGAATCCTAGCACTCAGGAGGCCTCACAAGGGTTAGCCTGGGCCACACAGCAAAACCCTGTCTCCAACAAACAAACGAGCAAATATACAAAACAAAATGCAAGCAAGGTGTCAGATTTTTCTCTAGTAGTACATCATACCTAGACTTTATGTTTCCTCTTCCTGGATGATCATGTCCTTTTGGCCTCCCTGCCTCCTGGCCTCCCTGCCTCCTGGCCTCCCTGCCTCCTGGCCTCCCTGCCTCCTGGCCTCCCTGCCTCCTGGCCTCCCTGCTTCCTTCTTGTATTCCCCTTCATTTGTCCCCCCTTCTCCTCTCTTCTATTCCTATAGTAGTTACCTCAACTGAGGATTAAATAAGATCCTAACCTTGTAGAACAACCAGACACTAAAGTTAATAGACAATTTAAGGTAGAAAACAAGAAACAACAAAAATGGGGCCACCAATAACAATACATGTAGTAAACATTGAACCCCTACTCAGATCTAGCCAATGGACAGGACATTCTCCACAGTTGTGTGGAGAGCAGGGACTGACTCTGACATAAACTATGGTGCCCCATATTTGACCACTTCCTCTGAAGTGGGGAAGGCCTGGTTGCACTCAGAGGAAGGGTAAGCAGGCTACCAAGATGAGACTTGATAGCTTATGACCATATAGTGAGGGAGGAGGTCCCCCCTCAGTCACAGATCTAGGGGAGGGGAATAAGGCAAAAGCGGGAGGGAGGGAGGAACAGGAGGATACAAGTGAAGGGAAAACAGTTGAGATGTAATCTGATTAAACTAATTAAATAAAATTTTTAAAAATGGGGCCAGAGCAACGGCTCAGTGGCTAAGCTCACTTACTGCCCTTGCAGTGGACTGTGCTCAGCCCCCAGTGTCCACACGATGGCTCACAGTGTTTGTAACCCTAGTTCCGGAGGATCAGAAAACATGTATGAATATTCTCTTCTTCAAAATCACCACAAGCCCCTTACCTGGGGCTCAACTTCAGCCTGCAGCTTATTATTTATTTTGCATTAAGTTTCATTGGAGCATAGCTACATTTGTTTATTTTCCCCTGTGGGTACTTTTATAGGACAATGGTTTTGAGTGACCAGGACAGAGATGTTATGTCCTTCAAAGCATAAAGGAGTCACCAGCTGGCCATTAACACATACAGTTGGCCCCTGGGAATTAAAGAGAGACATTACCAAAATGAGAAGACAAAACATCTGAATAAATACAGCTTCAGAAGCATTGCTTCAACAACTCAAGTAAAATCAAAGCCAAAGAATGCCTGAAAGCTACATTTGAAATCAGTGTGACATGCTGAAGTTCTTTTAAGATACGTTCTTTTAAGAGGGAAAATTGAAAATATATATATAATAATTTAAAAAAGAAACTTGGCTTTCTGAGAACTGGCCAAAGTTGATCCCACCCAGACGAGTTCAGCGTTAGGAATATGTCGTTCTGGTAGGAGCAGAGAACACGGAAGCAGGTTTCAAAACTTACTTTTCTCAGGAGACAGGTGCACCTTGGCCTGACCCCTCACCAGCCTGCAGGTGGAGCCATCCCCCGCGCACACGCCACAGTTGTCCTCCTTGGCGTTGCTTCCCAGCTGTCTGTCGCAGCCCACAGCCTGTACAGGAAGAGAGAGGAGACATTGCCCTTAGGAGGCTATCTTGCTTCAGTTTATCACCGCCCGGCGGTCTTCGTGAGGACACTATTTTATAAATGTGACTGATGGGACGACTTAGAGGCTAAGACCATTTTGTGATTCATTTGCAGGGACTCCAGAACCACAAGAGCTGAAGCTGTCTCCCCCACAGCCTTACTCTCCTTTAGTTATAGTTGAGGTACCCGCATGCGCCTTTCTCTCTGACCCCCTTCTCCTTCCTGTGAGACTGTCTCTTGTAGCCCAGATAGCCTTGAACTCGCTGTGTAGCTGAGAACAATGTTGACGTTGTCTGATCCTTCAGCTTATGCCTCCCAGGTGCCCAGAAGACAGGTTAGCATTACCACATCTGGTCCACGAAGTGTGAGGGCCCCGCATCCGGGCTCTGTGGCTCTGGGCAAGTACGCTACCAACTGGGCTGCATTCCCAGCTCCTCTTCCTATGGACTTTTTTCTCTCCACTTCTACTTTTTCCTCAGACTCTGATTTTTTGCTCCCAATGTCTATGCCTCAGGCTTACCACATCCCTGTGCATCAACGCAGAGAAATCCCCCATTGGTACTTCCTTCTACACGTCTTTATCACTATCTGCCCTTACACCTGTGTTGCCACCACCATGTATCTATATTTATATGTCCAAAGATGATCTTAAAGAGAAAAGCTAGGAGTTATGTCCAAATATGAAACATGGTTTGCTGTTATCTATCAGTTTGCTGTGTTGCTATGTCTTATGTGTGTGTTACATTGAAATCTTCCTTACCGGGAGAAGGGCTGTGTTTTGTATTTCTTCTCATTTTCACAAATAGGACTTTTGCATAAAGTGTGCCCAGTAATATTAACCCGTCTAAGAGTTTATTTCTACCCCCACAGTCACACAGCTTTGTTCACAAGCCTGGCATTGGAGTGCAGGGACTGTGAAGACAGTCATGACAAATCCTGACTCCACCACATGACAGGATGCTGGGCAAGTCACTCTCAAAGACCCATTTTCCTCACCAGTAAAGCAGAGATAAAGATGCCAGTGTGTGTTTCACAAAAGGTCCAGCAAGAGTTCGAGGAGAAAGTTTCTGTTAAGAGCAGCGCTGTGATCAGACGATTCTAGAGAGTTCTACAAAGGGGGTCAGTTTGACTGTTTCTCTCTGTTGTCAGCTTTGGACTCCAGGAGCCAGCAACGCTGCAGTTGGCAGAGCTGTCAAGTCACTATGAACTCCAGGTGCTGAAGAGAAAAGAGGGACTGGATGGAGTTCAAACCACATCTATAGGAGAGTCTTTCCAAAGCGTTGGTGTTGAGGGGAAGGAAAAAGATGCCATGAAACATTCAGAGCAAGACAGGAAACGTTCCAAGGAAATGAGGGAATAGCCATGCTTTGAGGGGTTTTCCGCCTTACCCCAGGCTGCGAGGAGGAAAGGGTCTACACTTGCTCTGTGTGGTCACCAATGGCAAAAGCCACGCCCATCAGCATTATTTAACTCAATGGGACAAAGTCTCAAAAACCAGACTCCTTGGTGGGAAAATTGCAGCGGGTAGAAATTATTGGATGAGCGGCTGGTTTCAATAACTTTAATACTCCTTTCACCCTGATAATACGACTTTGAAGATAATGTTAATGATCACTCATACTTTTTAATCTGTGTGTGTGTGCATGTATTTTCGTGTATGAATCCACACATCAGGAAACACATGTGGTAGTCAGAGGACAGCTGGCCCATGCAGCCTCCTCCTATTCCTGCCTCCCCAGAGCTAAGATTATAGATACATGCTGCTGTGCCTCACTTTATGTGGGCTCTACATATCCCAACTCAGGTCCCTATGCTTATAAGGCAAGGCTTCGCCCACCAGCCCTACAGTAGTGTGACGATTTTTACTGGATGCTTACCATATGCCTGGCACTTTGCCCTAAATGTTGCCCACGCACTTTCATTTCTTCTCTGCAACAAACTTATGATACAGGCGAGAGCTTTTATCTCAGTCTTACAAATAGGAAGGAGTCTGTCTGCACACGGCTGAGTCTAAATGACCTGTCCCCGTGGCACAGAGAGCACAGAGTGTGCCACACCTTCCTGCACCTTTGCTCTCAGCAGAGAGACAAGGAGGGCCCCTGTTACAGAGGACTTTACATGAATATTTACAAGCACATGTGGAACAGCTTAAGGGTGATTGATTCTGGAAACGTACTTGCACGGTTGGGATCGGACCAGTGAGTAACTGTGTTCGTGAAACTTTCCCCACGGGAAATAATTCCGCCATGAGATTATAGACACCAGCTTCCTGGGCCAAGCTCTGTCCTCACATGTTGCTGTCCCTGGGTGCTTTACATTTCATGAGGGTGAGAGTCACCCTCTGTCTGCTCTTCCAGGAAGGGTGTGTGCTGAAGAACTAGGATGGGCTTATTTTGAAGAGTGTTTGGGGCTTTTCAAATTCTTGGGCAATCGAATCGCTCCCGAGCACTTGTATTTGCTTCCTAATATTTTTTTTTAAGTTAAAATTCATCCAAATCTTACAGCCAAACAAAGCATGTGAAAACATCACAGAAAAATGATATTTGAAAAGAAGGTCTGATTGCCCTGTGATTCATCAAGTGTAAGCCACAGCGGACTTGAAATTGCTGCAAACTGAACTCTAGCTTTCTAGAACTTCCACTGTGCATAAGAAGCAACTCCTAAAATATTATGTGAAGTGTTTTCAACTTCTGTGACGTCTCCTAATGTCAAGATACCTAATTATAGTGATTTATAAACTATTAACTGATAGACTCATCAAGCATATTAACGTCAATTAAATTGTCCTTTTCTGCAATGTCAAGCATAAAAGTATAAATCAATAAGACAAGATTCTTATCTTGTAGCATAGTTAATGAGACAAGTTAAAAGTTACAAGACACGGGATAACGTAAACATGTATTTTAAATATATGAGCAGTGGTTTTTGGAAGACATGACCATTTATAAACAGAACTTCAGCAAAGACTATTGCAAAGTTCAGGCAGATGGAATTTAAATAAGTGCCATTAATCCAAATTAATGTGAATTTTCCAGATAAATCAAATTTAATCTTTCAAGAACCAAGCAGTTTTTGAATGAACTTTTGCTTGATATCTCTAAAAGTTGTATTTTACTTTAGAGAAAATTTGAACTCTAGCTAGCACCTAACTAGAAGCTTTACTCCTGGTCCTGGTCCTGGTCCTAGGAGGCACTCTGCACACTATTGGAGAAAAAAAGTAACCATCAATATCACACAACCATAAACCCTGTAACCTGCAACAGCAACTTGTTTGCAAGATATAGTGGTGCAATTGTGACACAAATGTTAATCGATCAGTTTTTTTTTAGATTACATTGAAAGCCTGATCTATGAGATGGAACCCATATCTCGAACTGCTAAAGGGGCCAAGAACCCGAAACTAGGTAGATCATGAGCCTAAGGAAACCATACTACTGTTACTCTGCTGCAGGGACAGAGCAGTAAAGTGTCTCCAGAGGACACACCGCAGTCCCGCAGATCCGCGACTTACCCAACCCTCCTTCTTACATGGAAATTATCATGAAGACCCACAGCTGGACTATGCCCAAAGGCTGAGAGACTTTGTAGCACTCAATCCTAAACGGGATGTCTTCATCAAACCCCTCCCCTCAGGGCTCAGGGATCTATGCAGAAGAGGGGTAGGATGACTCCAGGGAAACAGCATCACCCAGACACAACAGGACTGATGGCACATAGAAAGCCACAGAGACTGTAGCAGGCCACACAAGTCCTGAGCAGGCTCAAGGCAGACACAACCCCAGCACGGAGAAGAAAAAGTGGTCACAAAGTCCCGCCCCTCACCAAGAAGCCATGTGAAGCTGATACCTGTTGGGCAATCCATGTCTCTAACTTTTTTCAAAACAAACAAAAACAAAACCTCTAAAATACTGGTATTTCCTTCCCATTTTCAGTGTAGTCAAAAGTGGTGGAAGCTGCAAAGCTAAGCATAATTTAGTTCAACATGAGAAAATTTGAAAAGTCAGTGACTTCATAGTAGGAAAGCTGTAGAAGGTATAAAATTATTGCAGGAATAGCGAAATCCAATGACTTCTGGGAACTTCCACCCTCAGCTTGTATTTTCTTTTGTGTTGTTGTTTTGCTTTAATTTTTTTACATTTACATTTAAATTATTACACATACATACAATAAACTGCCTACATCAAGAAGAGCCGAAAAACAATCAGGAATTATATAAATGTTACATTCATAGTGTTTTTGGCTACTTGTATTTGGCAGCCTTGAAGAAAACATCTTTCCTCTCTTGGTGCATCTAAAATTCTGAATGTAAATCAATATCTATCACATCTCACCTTTACCAACTTAAAACATCTATCTAGACCTAAAAACATCTTAACTCCTAAACAACTAAGCTTAATTGTAAAACTAAACTATCTGGTCTTCAACCCCATCAGAGACTTGAGAAGGAATAAAACTAATTACCTGAGTAGAAGTGCAGGTTAACAGCTTCAAA
This sequence comes from Acomys minous, assembly GCF_964271855.1. NCBI lineage: Eukaryota > Metazoa > Chordata > Mammalia > Rodentia > Muridae > Acomys > Acomys minous. Next base: position 117,836,072 of record NC_140484.1, on the reverse strand, counting down.
AATGAGAAAATGATTCAGCTTGTGTTTTCTAGTTCCCAACAGTGCCTATCACACAGTCTGGCCAGGTCTGAAGGTCTCTCTGCAGGGCGGCGTGTGTACATGCTCATATGTCTTTGAGTTTGAATGTATGGTACTGAGCTATCTAGTTACAAGTCACCTGCTGTATTGACTGGCCTTTTCCGAACCACCTCCCATTTTCAACTAAACTTTAGCAGCCCGGCATGGTGGTTCACGTCTGTAATCTCAGCACTGGGAAGGCAGAGGCAGGCGGATCTCTGAGTTAGAGGCCAGCCTGGTCTACAAGGTGAGTCCCCGACCACCAGAGCTACACAGAGAAACCCTGTCCTGAAAAAAACAAACAAACAACAACAAACAAATATCGTCAACAACAAGAAACTTTAGTTTTACAAATATCCAGAGGGAAAAAAAATATGCTGTGCAAGGCAGGCAGGTGCCTTTGGGGAGAAAATGTTGGCATTAAGCAGCTCCTCCGTTGTCTTTCTTTTTAAACTCACAGAGAATGAAGCGAGCTCACCTAGCCCCTCCAATTTATTCTTTTACACAGCCTACAGTAAACCTGTCTTATTATAATACTGAGTTGGGCATGCCACAAAGCATTCCTATCTGCCACCCTTCTTTTCTGGACATGTATGTTACGACTGCAAACCAAGCATGAATAAACATGTGCCTAACAGTTTTCCTTCTCAAAATGCAACCTTACACTGAGCACAATCCGTCATTTTCTAGCTATGTGCACTCATCTGAGTGTTTGTACACCCTTGAAATTCAAAATGTTTTGATGTCTTGTTCCCCAGAGTGACAGTATTTGGGGTGGGGCCTCTGAGAGGGGATTAGATCATGAGGGTAGAACCCACTAGGGTGAACTGGTGCCGCTAGAAAACAGGAGTGGGAGGCCTGTCTGTCTTTCCCTTACAACCTGTAAGGTCCAAGCTATCCGAAAACCAGGAAGTAGGCTCTGGGTCAGCAGTAGCGTTTCCACAGCTTTGGTCTAGAACTCCCAGCACATTTCTGCTGTTTATGAAATCCACTCTGGAGCACTCTGGTGTAGCTCACACCGACGGAGACAGTCTGGGAAATGACCTCCCTCAGAATGCCTATTCTCCTTATAAACAAAGCGTGTGTATAGCCTCCATTTCGATAGGAGCTATACCTACTTCCTCGGAGGATGATAAGCTAATGAGGTAAGGGGCTTAGATGGTGTCCAATCCTCAGAAAATTCTCAATGTCGCTTGTTATTTTTATAATAAAATTTATTATACATTTTATAACATCTTAAAAAATGTATTAGCTGGGTGTGGTGGTGCATGCCTGTAATCCCAGCACTCTGGGAGGCAGAGACAGGAGGATCTCTGTGAGTTTGATGTCAGCCTGGTCTACAAAGTGAGTCCAGGACAGTTAAGGAGACACAGAAAAATGCTGTCTTGAAAAAACTATATATATATATACATACATACTATATATATATATATTTGTGTGGATGTTTGTTTGCATTTATTTCTGTACCACATGTGTGAAGAGGTTAGAAGAAGGTTCAGGTCAGAAGCCCTGTAACTGGGGTTACAGCCAGTTGTCTGTTAGTTGGACCAGAAGGTTCAATGCCGTCTGGTCTCTGAGGGTATGTATGCAAATACACACACACACACACACACACACACACACACACACACACACACACACACCCTAAGGAGGAGAGGGAAGAAGAAGACAAACTTCATCTGCAGAGTTGCCTGGCTAATATCAGAAGCAGAAGCAAATTTCATTCAGCGAGGCCTATGGTGAGGCTGTGTCATGCTGTCTGCTTTCCCAGGCTAATGGAAAGTTGTTCCCAAGAGCATTGTGACATGTTCTTTTAAATGAGAAAATTGTAAACACGCTTGCAAAAAATTACCGTCTGTGCCAAATATTCATCAGGGCTCCCTTCAGTGATCCTGAGGCCAGCAGAGTGACTCACACAGTTCACTCTTGTCCCCTGACAACTGCCGATACCCACCGCCACATTGTACAAAAAGGGAACCGATGTGCATGTTATCCTGCGGAAGGAAAGATCACGAATTCGACTGGGAAAGGTCTGCCTCTTTCTGTGAAGATGCCCTGCACCCACCTTAAGAAAGCAAACCAGTCATTACCCCTTTTACCCCTTCCCGCAGCACAGAAGGGCCTTGCTCTCCTGGGTTCACAAAAGCACAACAGGAGGCACTCATTTAAAGTGGGCTAATTCAGAACTGGAGACCGCTGGTACTGTGCAGACCTCCTCAAATGCTGAGCATTGCTGGAGGAAAGGAGGAAGCTGGAGTCAAGACAATAAGGGGGTGGGTGGTGTCTTGAACAGTCAGGACCACAGGAGGCCAGGGAAGGTGGTCAGGTTGCGTGAAGGTCCCCTGGGTGACAGCTGTCCAGAATGTTAAAAAAAAATGGCTGACAAGGAAGGTAGTATCCCATTTTTTTTTTCACCCATTATAAAGGTCAAATAATACTACTCAGCTATTAAAAACAAGGAATTCCTGAAATTTGTGGACAAATGAATTGAACTAGAAATTATCATAATGAGTGAGTTCACCCAGAAGCAAAAAGAGACAAATGGTATATACTCACTTATATTGAGACACTAGTCCAAGGGGCATGTCCCATGAAAAACTTTACTTACCAGGAAAGTGGGTCAGAGGGGAGGACATCCTATTGGGACTTTAGGTGAGAGAAGCATGGGAGAATGGGGAAATAGAAGGATCCCGAGGGTCCTGGAAAACTACAAAAAGAACATTATGACAGGCGGATCTGGATCCTGGAGTCCTCCTCAAACTAAGGCACCAGCCAAGGAAAATATAGGCAGTAAACTTCAAACCCCTACCCAGACCTAGCCAATGGACAGGACATTCTCCACCATTGATTGGAGAGTGAAGTCTGACTTTCATACAAACTCTGGTGCCCCGTATTTGAACACGTCCCCTGGATGGGGAAGTCTGGCGGCACTCAGAAGAAGGATAGCAGGTTACCAAGAAGAGACTCGATACCCTATGAGCATATATAGGGGGAGGCGGTCCCCCTCAGTCACAGTCATAGGGGAGGGGAGTAGGAAGGAAGCAGGAGGGAGAGAAGAATGGGAGGATACAAGGGATGGGCTAACAATTGAAATGTAATATGAATAAATTAATAAAAATTTAAAAATTTTAAAAAGGTCAAATAGCAGTGACAGGAAGGGAGCAGGCACAGGGTCCTCAGGCAGATCAGATGCTCATCATCAGTCACAGGAAGTGACCTAAAGTAAAGGCACCTCTGAAGAATCCTGGGAGCAAATCATGCCGGGAATAACAGCTGGTGCCCTGATTTTGTTTCTATTTTAAAGGAAGGCATGGGGAGAGATGGGAAGCTAAGGTAAAAAGGAGAAGCTAAGACACCCATGAGGCAGCTGTGATGGATCCGCAGGGAAGAAACACGGAGGCTGACTATCAGTGGAAGCCAGGACTTTCCTTCCAGAAGGAACAAACCCTGTTGACGCCTTGATTTGGGACTTCTGGCTTCTAGACTGTGAGAGAACACATATCTGTCGTTTTCAGCTATCAAGTTTTTAGCAATTTGTTCTGGTACCCATGGGAAACTAATAAAGCCTGCTATCCACCAGTGCCTTTTCTAGCTGTGTCCCAGGCTTTACTCAAACCGACAACATCCAGCAGCTTTTACCAACCTATCTCCTTGCTCCTCCCGAGTCCACTGAAATGCTTGGCATTGGTAACCCCCCCTTACACAATCCTCTCCCGCCCTTTCTTCTCTTCCTCATGGTCTTTACACTAAACAGAGAAGTCTATTTTCTCCAGTCACCCTCAGGGACACTTTGTCCTATGCTCAGTGATAAGGCCAGTGTCCTCCCTTTCAGTGACTCCCTTCTTCTTCTTCCTCAGTTTGCAGGGACATCGGATCAGATGCCAGCATCTTACAATTGCCCCCAAAGGTCTAAAGTTTTGACCCAACTTACGTGTTCACAGGTGTCCCAAGCTCATCTCATCTTTTGCCCACACATCTCACTCTCACCTGATGTTTTCTTTCTTCCCCAGTGACGTCACTGGTCTACGCAGTGACCCTCCCCCCTTTCACACGCCACATTCATGCAAACATCTTAGTCCTCTAAAGTGTCCTCCCCTTCTTCATCCATCCTACCCACTGTTTGACTTTGCAGCTCTTAGGAGCCCCAATTTAACCCTCTGTTGTTTTCTCAGATCCTGCCCCGTCCAAATGTTCTGGCACACTGCCACCGAGGTGACCTTTCTACAGACAAGCCCATCCGAGCTATTTCTTAGAAAACGCCTCAGTGGCTCTTCTCACAACTCTAAGGAAAAGTTAACAAGTGGTTTCTTTCCACCCACACTCGCAGCCCCATTTTCTAGCACTATTGCTAGCCTTGTCTCAGCCCATACAACAATCAGAGAGACATCTTTACTCAGCCTGGGCTGCATGCTCATCATAAACCCACTCCTTATCTTTGTCTATTTAACTTGTTCTCAACTTTTCAAAATCTGAGTTTTGACTATCACCTCATGCAGCACTCTCTTGGAGGCCAGGCTAATCCCTTACCCCACTGCTGAAGCTCACACCCAGGGCCTTGCATTAGGAAAGTGCTGTGCGATGGAGCTCAACCCTAGTCATCTAAGTCACCTGTAGCAAGTTCATTTGAGTAAAAACACAATGCATGGCATTGGCAAAAGGTTGGAAGACTACAAGTATAACCCAACAGACTGATGATGATGATGGTGGTGGTGGTGGTGGTAGTGATGGTGATGATGGTGGTGGTGGTGGTGGTAAATCGCAGAAAGATAGTGCTATGTACATTTCCATTGCTTTACCTCGAACTGCAAGGTAAGTGTTGGGAACACACACGTGTTGATTCTCCAGGTTATTACCAATTACAGAGTTCAGCAAGTAATTGCCACCAGTAAAACCTGGAAGCTCATCCGGACTTAACATTTCTGGTTTCAAGGGAATATCCTTTCTTTGTGACTATGATTTTAGATAACTATTTTTTAAAAAAACTACATTTTTTAAAAAATCCAGGCACACTGGTGGTGGTGCACACTTTAAAAAAATAATTTATTCAGATTATGTCTGGATTGTTATCCCCTCACTTGTATCTTCCTGTCCCCCCCCCACCTTCCTCCCTCTTTTACCCTATAAATATCCAGTTTTCTTAGAGTAGTCTGTTTGCTGTCTTCTCTCCTTGGCCCCTTTCTCAGAGATCACCTGGCTTGTAATGGTCCATTTGTCTGTTCTTGTGTTAGTATCTTATTGATTTGATTTTATATTGAGTCTTGAGTTTGTACAGTGTCAGTCGTTCAACTTTGCTCAGCTCCTTCAGTGTCATGGTATATCCTTTTGGGGATGCTACTCTAAGCAGGATTGTATTTTCAGTGTCAAAATCCAGCCTTCTGCTATACATCGTTAAAGTCACTGACCTTTGTATAACACACACACACACACACACACACACACACACACACACACACACACACATATTATTACTTTTAATCAATTATTAGTTCCAGGATGTTTCTTTTTCTTTGTTATTCAACATATACGATCAAATCATATATAAATAATGATAATTTTAGTTTTTCACAGTCATAATATCTTTTCTTGTCTTTTATTCCCATTACATTGAATATTGAAAAGCAGAGACAGGGGTTGGAGGACAAAGCTGCCTTATTCCTGATCTTAGCAAGAAAGTGTCTAGATTCTTCCATTAAATGACATTATGGGGCTGGAGAGATGGCTCAGCAGTTAAGAGCACCGACTGCTCTTCCAGAGGTCATGAGTTCAATTCCCCGCATCCACATGGTGGCTCACAGCAATGTGTAATGTGATCTGATGTCCTCTTCTGGCAAGCAGGTGTACATGCAGGCAGAGCACTGTATACATAATAATAAATAAATAAATCTTTTAAAAAATGACATTAGGGCCTGGAGACATGGCTCAGAGGTTAAGAGCACTGTCTGCTCTTCCAGGGGTCTCCAATTCAATTCCTGGCAACCACATGGTGGATCCAAACTATCTGTAATGTGATGTGATATCCTCTTTTGGTATACATGTGACTAGAGCACTTATATACATAAAATAAATAAATACATCTGTTTAAAGATAAATGACATTAAGCGATTTGTGGTAGTACACATATATAATCCCAGCACCTGGGAGGCAGAAACAGGCAGATCTCTGTGAGTTCAGGGCCAGCCTGGTCTACATAGTGAATTTCAGACCAGTCAGGGCTATCCAGTGAGACCCTGTCTCAAAAAGTATGCTGTACTTATAATTTCTTAAAATATACATTGGTGGCAATTCTCCTCACAGTTTCTAGAAGGTTCTTCTTTAACCGTTTCTATTATGAATGAGTGTTAGATTTGGTTAACTTTTTTTCTGCATCTGTACCTACAATCATGGCTCTTCTTTAGCATGTGGAGATGAGGGACTAGAGTAACTGATTTTTGAACACTGACTGAGCTTTGTACATCTGGAGTAAATGTCATTAGCTATGTTTCTAAACCTTGTTGAGTTTGGTTTACTAGTATTTGTTGAAAGTTCTGTATATGAGCTCATGGAAGAATGAATTTCAATCTCCCTCTGTTTCTGTTTTTGAAAGAAATCATAAAGGATTGCTAGAGAAGAGGAGATTGCTGTGACACTGTGTCTCTTAGCATGTTAGAAGTTACACTCATGACGTCTTATCAATATGGCTGCCTAGATCTGAACTGACCAAGGACACCAGCAATAGAGATACTAACATGGACAGGGGAAAGTGCAGGAAGCTACAACCCTACACAAAGAACTGTAGGCAGCTAAGGAATGCTAGATCAGGAGACAGTCTTCTCCAGGGAGTTGTGCACTAGCTGGTTACTCAGTACCAGGTGGTCAGCCCTGAAAACATACATGCATACATACATACACACACATACATACATTCATACATACACAATACATAATAAATACATACATGCATATATTCATACATACACAATACATACATATATTCATACATACATAATACCTATATATATATATACATGAAACATTATACAGCAAAAGTTGAACTTAGAAATGTGTGTATATATGTATGTATGTATGTATGTATGTATGTATGTATATATGTATGTATGTATATATATGTGTATCTATACATTGTGTGTGTGTGATAGCAATTAATGAAAAAAGAGGCCATGAATTTGAAAGACAGCAAGGAGTGGGCTATGGGAAGGTTTAAATTGGGGAAGCAGAAGGGAAATTATCTAATTATATTATAATCTAAAAATAAAGGAAAAATTAAAAACTATGTACTAAAGAAATGGTATCATTTCTTCCTGAAGTATTTGTTTGAATATAAAGTGAATCCTTGAGGCAGAGGACTTAACTATTTGGGAAAGGTTATGACCACTGATTTGAGTTCTTTAATTTACGTAGGCATATGCCAGTTGTCTGTGAGGTCTGGCAGACCTTGTCTTTCCAGGAGTGCTGGAAAGCATGGGCTGCTCTCACTTACTCACTTGTTGTCCTTTTAGCATCCACTGGATTCATTGTCTCCACTCTCACCTCTGCACCACTTAATTTTTGTCTTGTTAATTTCGTAGGCTGTCAAACAGTTAGCTATAAAATATCAATGTTATCGACCTTTCTAAAAGTCCAACTTTTGGCACCATTATCTCATTTCCAGCTTGTTTTCTTCAGGCTTTTCCTCTCACTTGTATTAGTTATTTGCTTCTGCCTGACTTGGATTGAATTGTGCTGTATTTCCAGTTTCTTAATGCTTAGATGTTTTATCTTAGAGTCATCCTCAGGATTGGAAACTTCGCCTTGAGCACAGCTTTCACTGTATTGCACGTATTTTATCAAATTGTATTTCCATGTTCATTGAGTTCAAACTAATTTTTTCTTTCTCGTGAGATTTTTTTCCCCCTTCATCTATGTGTTATTTAGAAATGCAGTATCTCTGAGTATTTTGAAATCTATAAATGGTTGCCAGAAGTTGGGGGTGGGGCAGATGGATGAAAAGACAAAGCACAGAGCGTTTATCTTGATGGAATGACTCAGGATGACACTGGTAGGTACAGCATAGGCCTGTAACCCTAGTACTCAAGAAGCTGAGCTGGAAGAACGATAGATTTGGTACTAGCCTGAGCTACCTAGCTATTTCAAGAACAGTGTAGGGTATATGGCAAGACTCTGCCTCAAAAAGAAAACAAATACATAGGGAGGGAATGATGCCTATAAACCCTGACGCAGGCAATAATGTGCTGTTTAATGAAGGCTCATCAAGTAGAAATCTGTACAGTTTGGATGGGAAACTTATGGAGTAGGGAGGATGGGCATGCATGGGAACGGGAAGGTGTGTGGAGAGTCTGGCGTGGTGGCACAAGCCTTTAGTGCCAGCACTCGGGAGGCAGAGGCAGGCAGAGCTCTGCGAGTTCTAGGCCAGCCTGGTCTACAGAGTGAGTTCCAAGATAGCTAGGTGTACATAGAAAAACCCTGTCTTGAAAACCAAAACCAAACCAAACAAACAAAGAAGTGTGGAAAATATCCGTCTCTCACCAAATTCTTCTAGGTACCTGTAAGCCTCCTTTCAAAAGATGTTAAAAACAGACCTGAGAAGCAGAGTAGCAGAAGTGTGTGTGGGAAGATTCTGGAAAACCTGGCAGGACTCCTCGATTTAATGACAACCCATGCCAAACCATTAAAGAGGCGGTGAGCACATGGACGGCAATTTATAAGTTAAACAAAAAAAATGAATAATAAGAATTAAAAAAGAAAATGACCTGAAATTAGAAGGCGGCTACTTGGGAAAAGGAAGGAAGGCAAAGGGAGGAGGAAGGAGGGACAAGGAAGGTGACCGGGGAAAGAAAGATAAATACCAAGTTTCCTCTCCCAGGCTGCTGACAGCTTGCTGTAGTTACTGTTCTCTGAGCCTTCCAGAGGAGATGGAAGGCTAGAGATCTCCTTTCTGTCATTTTATTAGCATTTGTTAACTGGATAAATTGATGGGTTTCATTATGACATTTCATACTGTAATAACATGCTCTGACCATCTTCAGTCCCTTATTAAAATGTCCTGCTGTTCTATCACCCCACTGTTCCCCTTCCTCCACCTCCAAAGCCTCCTCATACGTTCATGTACCAACTCTATTACTTTATTGTTTAAATAGGCATTCTTCAGGGGCTGGGGAGATAGTTCAGTTGGTAAAGTGTTTATTGTATAAACATTTGTTCAGAAACCTAGGACATAGTGACACATGCCTATAGTCCCAGAACTGGTGATGGTGGGGACATGTGGAGGCAGGCTCATGACTGGGCCTCAATACACAGCCAAAGTCTGAGTGACTGTCTCAAAACATAAGGTGAAAAACAATTGAGGAAGATGCCCAGTGTCAATCTCTAAACCTCTAAGCCTCTACACACTCCCACATGAACTGAACAGGGAGAGAGAGAGAGAGAGAGAGAGAGAGAGAGAGAGAGAGAGAGAGAGAGAGAGAATATCCATCAGAGATGAAAGGAAGCAAAAAAGAACTCTGATGTCTCTGTAGTCTTCATGATGCCTCTGGAATCTGCCTAAATCCTCCCTCATTGCAATCCACTGTGGTTCATGCCTTGGTCTCACTCATCTCAGCTCTGCAAAGTTGCCAGACACATTTGCTGGACTGCCCCTGAGCCCAGAGATCATTGGCTCTGCCCTTCCAAAGCTGCATTCGCAGAGTGCAGTCCTGGAGTCCACCGCAGCAAAGCTTTGGTAGCTCCTGACAACTGCAGAGGGCTGGGCCTCATGCCTACAGAGTCGGAAAATCTGAACGGGAGTAGCAGGTTACACTACCTCCAACTCTTCAGGCGGAGTCTGTTTGCACACCCTACTTGATCCCAGGGAACTATTAGGAGTCATATTTTGATTTCACACAGCCAAAAGCCCCATTAAATAAGGAAAATGTGATTGAAGTGACAGATATCCAGGGTCTGAAAACCTTTCTCAGTGATCCGAATAGAGGGATAGACTTTTCTATCATTTCCTTAAAGCCATCACATTCTCTACTGGGTAATACACTTACACTGAAATGGCTAAGACCCCTTTATTGAGAATGGGCACGGCACATCCCCAAACCAAGGACGTGTGTGGCAGGTGTGGCTTACCTGGCAGATGCCACTTATGCACATATCCAGGGAGTCAGCATTGCAACGAGTTCCATCCAACACCTTGGGTGCCAGCTCCACCACCAAACTCTGTCCCCGAGCATGACACTTGAGAGCACATGGGGCAGCGGGGTCGTTGTATAGTGGAATCCATTCATAATAATGGCCCTGGTACTGCACGTCATTGTAGGCTGAGCACTGCTGGGCTCTGAAATCTTCTGCATCTGCTGGGCAGTCCTACAGGGAAGCAGAAGGAACCGTGTGCACATCAACCAGCCATGGGGTCAACAGAAGGCTGAGCCAGACCTGTCTGTCTCCACTGAGACGTTCTTCATTTCCTCACCCCAGTTTCTCCCTCCCACCTCTCTTCCCCCCTCGGAGAGTACAAACAGAATATGCATGTATGTATGCATGTATGTGTGTATGTATGTATATATGTATGTATGCATGTACATTGTAATCAGGAAGACTTATTATAACAGTTTCATTGACTTCTGTATTTTTATCACTTTTTTAAAAAACAAAACAAAGCACCTTGGCATAGTGCCCCTTACAGTCATGGTCAGCCCTTAATCCATACTCATTTAAGAATATTTTCTCCCATTTTTTTTCTTTTAGTTTTCAATATTGTAAGCATAACTGAAATATGAAAGAAGTCATTAAAAAAGACTGTATGTTCTGAAATAAAATTGTTATCTTCTACAATGTTCAGTTCACTAAGTCAAAGATTATTTGTTGCGAAACCTCTTGTAAGCAGAAAATAACGCAATATGGAACATTTTCCCAATGAACTTTCATTAATAATATTTTATTCCTTTTGATTAGACTGCTTTGATTATAAGTATCACTACCTAAAAATAACTTGTAACTTTAACAGTTTAAGTTCTGTCATCAGTGTGATCAGCCTGAATGTATGGGTAGGAAATCAACATTTAATTAACGACTTTATTTCTCTACTATTTCATGTGCACATATATGTTTAAATATATCTAAAGTATAGTTTCACTGTCTGTGGGTAAATTGTATCTTTAATTTCTACAGTTTGCAGGTTTCAATTAGTGCTATAAAAAAAATCAAACCTAAGAATATTAAAAATATGCCGACATCACTGTACTGTCCTCAGTTCGGCTGAGTGATGCCCACAGGATGGCATCTGCTGTAGATGACTCCCTAACAGAATCACCTGAATCAAGGACTGTCAGTCAACCTCATGGCAACAAATGTGTTTCATGTGCCAGCCTCTTTCTCAGTCACCCAGCACACCTTGTTACTATGAAAGCGGGTTCTACAGCAACTTGACAGGGTAATGAATGAATTAGTATTACATCTAACCTTTTTTTTTTTTTTGGACAAATATTTAAAAATAAGCCACACATAAACAAAATAAACTTTCTACCATTTATTATTCAAAGGGAAGGAGGTTATGTATGTATAATTTTTCAGCATATTATTTCATTCTAAAATGAAATATTTAGAATTTAGTGTTCTTAATAAAAATGCTTTTGACTTAGAAAGTAGCACAATTTTAAGAATCTCAGTGGATTCATAGCATGATTATGCAAAACAAAGCAGGCATTTTACTAATAGATGTTTAATTGGGTGTGGTGACCCATTTACAGTAAACTGTGGGATTTTTTTCTGGAGCTAAACTGGAAATGGATTTTTGACAATATAGCAGAATGCTGTTGTTCTGTTTTGGGTTTTTGTTTTTCCTGAAAAGCAAACCCTTTATTTGCAAGACCACCCAGCAGTTCTGGATGTGACTACTGTCACCAGCCTGATTGGGCTAAGAGCTTCCTCTTCTAGATGGCCTCACAGCTGTTCCTGCCACCCACTGAAACATTTGGCTTTGTTTTTGTTTTTAATTCACTTTACATCCTGATTGCAGCAGCCCCTGCCCCCAACTCCTCTCCTCCCAGTCTTTCCCCTTACACAACCCTTCCCCAATTCTCCCTTCTATTTCTCTTCAGAGAAGAGGGAAGTCCCCCAAGGGTACCAACCCCTCCTGACACATTAAGTCCTTTGCAGTAGGTGCATCCTCTCCCACTGAAGCCGGACAAGGCAGCCCAGTTAGGGGTCCATAGGGAGACATCAAAGTCAGAGAGGACCCTTGCTCCAGTTGTTGGGGGATGCACATGAAGACCAAGCTGCACATCTGCTCCATATGTGCAGGGGGGCTAGGGACAGCCCATGCATGCTCTTTGGTTGGTGGTTCAGCCTCTGTGAGCCCACCTGCACCCAGGTTAGTTGCCTCTGTAGGTCCTCCTGTGGGGTCCTTGACCCCTCTGGTTCCCTCGATCATTCCCCTAGCTCTTCCATAGGACTCCCCAAGCTCCGTCTAATGATTGGCTGTGAGTCTCTGCATCTGTTTCCATCAGCTGCTGGATGAAGCCTCTCAGAGGAGTTATTCTAGGCTTCGGTCTATAAGCATAGCAGAGGAACATTGATAGTGTCAGGGATTGGTTCTCTCCCATGGGACGGGTCTCAAGTAGGACCAGTCTTTGATTGGCCATTTCCTCAATCTTTGTTCCATCTCTGTCCCTGCACATCCTGTAGGCAGAACAAATTTTGAGTAGAAGGTTTTGTGGGTGGGTTGGAGTCCCCCTCCCTCCATCAAAAGCCCAGCCTAGCTACAGAAGGTGGCCACTTCAGGCTCCGTATCCCCAGCTGTTCGGAGTCTCAGCTAGGGCAAGTCCCATAGACTTCCTGGGGCTTCTCCTATCCCAGGTCTCTGGAAAATCCCAAAGATGCCTCCACCTCCAATTTCCATTCTCTCATCTGCCCCCCCACTCTCCCTACTCCCAATCCCCACCCTGGGGCCCCTCCCCATGCCCTCTCCTGCCCAGGTCCCTCCATCCATCCACCTCCAATGCCTGTTTTATTTCCCTTTCTGAGTGAGATAGAAACATCCTCCCTTGGGTCCTCCTTGTTACTTAGCTTCTTTGGCTCTGTGGATTGTATCATGGTTATCCTGTACTTTATAGCTAATTCCCACTTATTGTGGGTCTTATTAGGTCTGGGTTACCTCACTCAGGATAATATTTTCTAGTTCCATCCATTTGCCTGCAAAATTCAAGATATCCTTGATTTTAATAGCTGAGTAGTATTCCATTGGTAAATGTACCACAGTTTCTTTATACTTTCTTTGGTTGAGAAACATCTAGGTTGTTTCCAGTTTCTGGCTATTATGAATAAAGCCGCTATGCACATAGTTGAGCAAGTGTCCTTGTGGGTGTGGTAGAGCATTTTTAAGGTATACGCCCAGGAGTGGTACAGCTGGGTCTTGAGGTAGAACTATTCCTAGTTTTCTGAGAAAGTGTCAGGTTGATTTCCAAAGCGGTTGTACAAGTTTGCACTCCCACCAGCAGTGGAGGAGTGTTTCCTCTTTCTCCACATCCTCCCCAGCATATGCTGTCACTTGAGTTTTTGATCATAGCCATTCTGACAGGTGTAAGATGGAATCTCAGGGTTGTTTTGTTTTGCATTTCCCTGATGACTAAGGATGTTGAGCATTTCTTTAAGTGTTTTTCAGCCATTCAAGATTCCTCTGCTGAGAATTCTCTGTTTAGCTCTGTACTGCATTTTTAATTGGGTTATTTGGTTTATTTGTGCCTAATTTCTTGAGCTTTTTATATATTTTGGATATTAGCCCTCTGTCAGATGTAGGATTGATTAAAATCTTTTCCCATTCTGTTGGGTACCATTTTGTCCTATTGACAGTGCCCTTTGCATTATAGAAGTTTTTCAGTTTCATGAGGTCCCATTTATTAATTGTTGATCTTACTGCCTGAGCTGTTAGTGTTCTGTTCAGGAAGTTGTCTCCTGTGACAGTGAATTCAAGGCTCTTCCCCAGTGTCTCTTCTATTAGACTTAGCGTATCTGGTTTTATGTTGAGGTCTTTGATGCACTTGGACTTGAGTTTTGTGCAGGGTGATAACTACGGATCTGTTTGCATTCTCCTCTGCATTTCTACGTTGTGGGATTTCACAGGGAGTCTCTGCAAAGCTCATCTACTCAGGGGATCATTTTATCAGTCTTATCACTCTTCCATTCAAGTGTTTTCCCCAGCTAATTAAGGCGTGTGATGTGTAGGTGCTAAGTTTGCCCTGGATTAAACATCCTCTATATAAACTTCCAAATGAATTTAAGTCTTCTTTTTGAATCAAGGGGAACGTGAAGGACTTTACATTTCCAGGGTAACTGAAGGTCTTCGTAGGAACGGTCTGGTCTTAGTCTTGCCCCTCAGGAACCATTTCAGTGGAGTCAGTTGTTGCCAGTTAAGCATCAAACTGCTGTGGGTTTGTTTTACTAAAGTAATTAAGATCTTTTCATACATGTGTATGATGTATTCTGATTACTTTCCCTTGTCCCTCTCCCAATGACCACCTTCCTCTTCCCAATTACTTTCATGTCTTATGTTGTGCTCCCCCAGACACCCCCCACACCCACCCCTAGCAACAGTTAACTGTCTATAAATCCCCATTAAGGAGTGAGGCCTTGTCCAACCTCTGTGTTTTGTGAGAACTGCTGGCTGTGTCTCCATTGTGCTTTAATTCATCTCTCTCTCTCTCTCTCTCTCTCTCTCTCTCTCTCTCTCTCTCTCTCTCTCTCTCTCTCTCTCTCCCCCCCCCCCATCTCCCATTTCTCTTCACTGGAAACAAACATCTGTCTTCAACAAGCTAGTTCAAAATTCTGTTTGTGACAAAAGCAAATAAAACCTGACACTCGAGGGAACCCTCATATTAACAGTGAAAAGTACAAGTGTTGATGACTTGGGGGGGGGGCCATTTTGTTAAGGTATGCTTTCTTCCTTCCAAATAGTTCCAAGGCAAGATGCTGAATGAGACTAATGCATTCACTAACACCCATTTCTATTGCTTTATACTCTCCATGTTATGGCAATAATTAACGTTTGTTCTGAGAATATTGGGGAAAGTTTCTATTAAAATGAATAAGTTAAAAAGATTCCCATACTTAAATATTTATACAAATCTTGATTTTTTTTTCCCAAGAGTTTGTTTCTGGAAATAAAATTTTGAGTCCAGGTGTATGTCTATTTTATGGACTACTCCAACATTGCTAAATGGTCTTCCAGAAATGTATTACCATTAGCTATGGGCTATACACGTTGCCTTTCTGGATCCTTCTTCCTCATTTGGATAGCATAGTTTTCTAATCAGAAGTGCATAATAGAATTCCATTGCTTTAATTTACATTTCCTTCTTGTTACTTAGGATTCGTAGGTAGTCTTGTAAGTTTGTTTTTTTATGCCAAGTCTTTGAAATTTTCTTGTTTTATGTCCTCTCTTCTGCCTTTGTATTATTTTTAGCAGATAAAGCTACTACATTTTATAGTGAAGGCATCAAATTTGGTCATTTGTGTTGGAAATCTTTTCACTATTTAATTTTGCTCTAGGCACGTTGTGAAGTCGAGAAGGCTTAAATGTTTATGCAGCCCTCTCTGTTAACGTTTCTTACCCTGCAAGACTTTTTTTCCTTTTTAATGGGCTACAAATTCTTTTCTTACCCTACCCTGAGGACAAATAAATATTAAATGTATTTGTCTAGTTCCTTTATAGGTTGGCAATGGCATTTAACTCTTTGAGCTTGTGGTTGGGTTCAGGGTTTTATGTGTCATTGTTGCTCTAGGTTTTTTTTTTCCCATTTTATTTTTGAGGTAGGGACTCTGTAGCCCAGACTCTTGCTCCACTGGCACTTTGAATTTGCAGCTGATCCTCCTTGCTCTGCCTCACCCATGTGCAACCGTGACCAGCTTTACTCCTCATTACGGCTGGAATTATCCAGATGAATACTTTGAGGTAAAAAAAAATCACACCCTATTCTTTTAAATAGTAAATATTTTTCAACATGCTTCTAAAATATAATTTCATGTCTCTTTTCCATATTAAACCAGTGTTTTACTGTTACAATGAGACCAGCCCTCCAAATTCTAAAAAGAGTCCACCATTTAGCTGTTCTGTATTCCAGACAGCAGAAACAAGCCATCTTTACTAGAGCTGCACTGTGTTTACCTACACCACTGGACTCTTTGATTAGGGCAAAGACAGAATGCATATCAACAGAAATTCCCTCAGAGTCCAGCATGGTCTCTGAATCTGCAATCAACTCTACTGCAGCCCTATAAAGTCCTCTGAAGCCAGGTGTGCATCAAGTTTGCTATAAACTCAGAGCCACATAAGATGAGGTGTGGGCTTGGAGGCAGCTTAAGGAAATCTAAACATTTTAGGAAAACGGAGCTGTCCACTAGTAACCACCAATGAAAACGCACTTAACCCATAAAGCTGAACTCGAGTGAGCCACTCTTTAGGCTGTTGATGGTGTCCCAGTTTAGGGACAGTTGTTCACCTTGTATCTCACTGCCAAAATGTTATGCAACAACTGTGTGTGTGTGTGTGTGTGTGTGTGTGTGTGTGTGTGTGAGTGTGTGTGTGCTTTTGGTCTTTGCAAATGCCCTCAAGTCCTTTGAAAACAGAGGATGAGTAGACCATGCTGACCAAACTATCCAGTGGGTTTGCCTGCGCTACACAGGCATAAAACATTCCAAACTCTGATAGTATTTGTATTTGTATTCTCTGACAGGGCAAGAGCAAGTAACCTGCAGCCTTTTGCTGTCTTAGATGGATTTTTTTTTTTTTTTTTTTTTTTTGGTTTTCTGAGACAGGGTTTCTCTGTGTAGCCTTGGCTGTCCTAGAGTCATTTTGTAGACCAGGCTGGCCTCGAACTCAGAGAGATCCTCCTGCCTCTGCCTCTCGAGTGCTGGGTTTAAAGGCGTGCGCCACCACCACCCGGCTGATGGATAAAATCTTAACTCAGGTCATGACAAATGAAACAAATCAAATCAAAGTAGACCCGAAGTTGGGTAACTTCTCTTTAGAAATAGGGACTCTGTCCTCTGTGGGACCGTAAGAAAGACTGATGACAAAGTGACACCATCTGCCTTCCCACAAACCACAGCCGGTGTTCTCTTTCAAGTTCTTTGAAACCAAAGAAAACTGTGTATGAAAGCTGGGGGCAGACGCCTCACCTCTCATCCGCCTCACAGGTGTGGCAAGTGCTCTTTGGAGCCTGAACAGTCCGCCTGAGTGACTAGTCTAAGCCAAGAAAGCCTCAAAAAAGTAAGGAGCGCTAGTTAACATATGGTTAGGATGCCTGCCTAAGCTTAGTCCTTGCCCGGTGGGTGGCCAAGTTTGTCATCCTTGGCCAGAACAGACTATCCAGAGGCTCAACGCTCAAATGTTCCCAGGAATTTGAAATTACATGCACAAAGAGGAGCAGAGATGAGAAGTCACGTGAATCTGGGACTGGCTTGGCCCTTTCTTCTAGGACACGTGTGCCCAAGCCCAAGCTGAGCCAAGCAGTTCCCATTACAGAGGACACTGGGTGAGATACGGAAGGAGAAGGAAAATAAGCAAGCTATGCACTTCAGGAGAAAGTAACCTGCATGCCTCACTTTCGGGGTCTCGAGCTCTCAAACCCTGTTTCTGGTTGGATGGCATTAAGTCTCACGTGCTTATACAGTTGTTGCACTGTATTCCTTTGTGCTCTCTGAAGCATACAGCCCAGTGCAAAGTTCATAAAGCATGCTCAGGAGACACGTGTGGCCTTGACCTTAACTGTCCGGAAGTTCATCTCAAAGGAAGGAACCCAGAGGCGCACGGAGCATTCAGGTTCTCCAGTGGGGACGGAACTATTTCATGGATACCACCTTCTGAGAAATGCTGGGGGACACCAGCAACTTTGGTTAATGGCTTCCATTTACTTTCTGTTCTTCCGGCAGCAACACCGAGCCTGAGTAGCCTACCTTAGCTAGGTACAGCTCAAAATGTTGTTCGGATTGCTGTGTCTTAAAATAGCCTACTCTAGCCTCAGAGTTGAAGACAGATATGAGCGTACACGGGTCTTTCTTTAAAGGTTTGTTATTTGCTTAGGGGTATGTGCACATATGCGTGTCCACAGAGGTCACGGGTGGGTGGGTGTCGTAGCCCCTAGAGCTAGAGTTACAGGCAGTTGTGAGCTTTTCAACACATGTTTTGGGAACCAAACTCCACTCCCCTGAAAGAGCAGGGAGTGTTCTCAACCATTGGGCCATCGAGGCCCAGGACGTGGCTCTTATACAGCGCAGGAGCAACTGCAATGGAAAGAAAAGACCGCCTCCAAGAGAAACACCTTATGAAAGGCTGTTAGGAATTAGCCACTTGTGGGCTCTATGGCACCAAAGAAGGTCCCTACAAGGGCCATGTCTAAGTATCACCTTTTCTGGAAGCCATCAGAAAGCCCACTGTGCAGGGCTAATGGGGCTCATTAAAAAAAAAAGTTGCCCCTGTTGTAAAAACAGTTCCTGCCAAGTTGTAATACGGTGCGCAGTTTTGAAGACAGTCCCCTTTGCTTCTTGCAGCATTGCCTTTAGTCCCATAAACCCTGGACTAATAAAACATTAGGTCAATCAATCCAGGTATTATAAGTCCTGGCTGACACGCACAGCTTCTTCTGAAAACTCACATTTGCTCTGGTAGACTCCTGATCGGGATAATTCTCTCCCAGGTCCTGGAGTCCGGGCCCTGGCTGTACGGATCTGTACTGAACACCAACCAAAGCTTATGTCTGAGGACTAAAAGTCACTTAGGAGTCACCATGCTGCTCACAGACAGGGGACCCAGGGGCCCCTAAGCCACAGCCTCACTTCTTGGAGGACACTCTGAGCCCAGACCCTGCTCTAGTTTCCCTCTCCTGCCCTCTGAAGCACGGTTGGTCCTCTGCACCAGACGTGAGGACTCTTCACTGGGGGTTCTGGATGTATCTCCTACAGCCGCAGGCTTCCGAACGGAAAGCTGTCTGCTGTCTCCTTAGCCAGTGTTGTTTAGTAAGATTTTCTGTGGAGGGCAGGATTATGAAGCACAGCTGTGGGGATGCCCTCCTCAAGCAGGGTCCCCCTTTATGTGGTGGACCTGCCTGAACAGGGAACAGAATACAGATGGACACAGGCAACTTCATGTCTTTGCCTTGGCTTCAGGTACTTCTCGTCTATTTTCTTCCCTCACCTGGGCTCACTGACTGCAGGTTTGCACCACTCACCCTGGCCTTGCCCTATAGCAACTATTGGGCTTCTGGGCTGTTGCAAGCTGCTCTGCTTTTTGTTCCTGCTGGCTGAAGCACCATTCTGTCTCCTAACAAAACAGGAGGCATCGATGAACTTCTTTTTAAGAGAACGGCGGCATCTCCCTCGGCCGAGTTCCCCAGAGCCCCAGAACTTCCTCTTCAGCCCTGTCATTTCCATTTGAGGATATTTTGCTAAAGAAGAAAATGTTCGGGATGAAAAAGACTGGTTGCCTTTATTAATTTTTCATCCTTGATATGTGTACCACACACATGTGCAAACCAAAGAGCAAGTGCATATGCATGTGTGTGTATGTGTGTGCATGTGTGTACATGTGTGCGCATGTGAACACGTGTGTGCATGGAAGCCAGAGGGCAATCTTGGCTGTCATCCTCAAGAATGCCACTGATGATAGGGGGACTTTCTAGCAGTGTAAGTAAAGACAGGGACACTTATTAATACTTGTAAAAGCTTAGGCACTATAACTGGGCAGACTCTCAGCTAGCTCATACAATTTAACCCAAGTTGTCCTGGCCTACATCCCACCACATGGCCGGTTGGTTTTTTTGTTTTGTTTTGTTTTGTTTTGTTTTGTTTTGTTTTGTTTTTTAATCTCTCTCTCTCTCTCACAGCCTAAGTTTGTCCCTTCCTGTGTCACCCTAGAGAATCTTCCCATGTCTCATTCTTCTCCCAAAGACCTTCTCTCAGCCAGGAAGTCCCACATTCCCTTTCCTGACTAGCTATTGGCCATCAGATCTTTATTAAGCCAATCAACAGGGGAAGGAGAAAGAGCATTTACAAAATATGATGCCGGTGATGAGTCATAAGAATAAAAGTACCAAAGTCAGCAGGAACTCAGCTCTCTGCTGGCACAACAATCAACATTAGAATATACAGAAACAACCTTCACACAGTGCACAAAAAAGGTATCACAACTGACCTCTTTTGAGGGGGGGGGTCCTCCTTAGTATGGAGCTCACCAATTAGACTAAGATGAGTACCCAGTGAGTCCCAGGGCTCCTCCCTTCTCTGCCTCCCCAGTGCTGGGGTTACAAGCTCACTACCATGCTCAGAATGTTTACATGGGTTCTGGAGTTGAACGCAGGTCCTCATGCTCACAAGACAAACTCCTTACTGCCTAAACTACCTCCCCAGCTCCTAATTTTGCTTTTTGTAATTGCAAGCCAAAATATTCTAATTCTTTTTAGTACTGAATAATGTAACAAACTAGCAGCAAGGCTTGTATGGATCCTTCCTCCTGTGGGACCTTCTGAGTCACCCAGCCCTGTGTGCAGTGGGCACAACAGGCAGTCTGCAGTGGTAGAAACACCATTAGACCACGTTTCATCGGTAGTCTTCCTTTGAGGCCCTCGGCCTCATTCCCACTTGACAAGCCTGTGTGTCTCTAGACCTTGTGAAGAGGAGGCTGGGTGAGACGCTGACACAAAAGCACTTGGAGCCCTAAAGGGCCGTGAAGCTATTGTGTATCTCACTTCTATGAATGGAGGCATAATTACATACTTACAAGTTCCATCATACATGTGAAATGGACTAAAAAGGGTCCTGTGAATGGAAGATGCTTATATACAAAGGCTGCCATCAATCAAACAAGTGTTTTAAGTTAACAGCAGGGTTCTCCAGACACTGTCTGGTCTCACAGTTAAGCACTCTAGGGCGTAGCTGGATTACACATCCTCAGACTTACGTGATTGCTGCATGTCTTGTATCTGATGTTCTGTCCTTCACAGTTCCTAAAGAGGAAAGAAACAATAGCGTTTATGGAGGTGGCACACATTGAAATGAGCCAAAGACAAGGTGCCGGTTCCTTATACAAATTGTAGTGTGTGTACTTCTGCAAAGATTCAAAGCTTAAACTCTGAAGAAACAAACTTTCAAGCATCAGAGAACCAGACCACCTCAAGGAGGTGTCCGTAAAATAGAGGGTGAATTCTTTAGGGAATGACATAGTGATCTGCTAGCTTTTCTTTTACCCTAAGGTCTACACAATCTCTGAAATTATGAAGTGTGTGTGTGTGTGTGTGTGTGTGTGTGTGTGTGTGTGTGTGTGTGTGCGTGTGTTCCAAAAAAATCTACAGATGTTTTTCTATATTATTTCTTCTGTGGTGATTATTTTTTTTATATTATTGGATCTGATACACTTTTTGGCTTTTGTTTGTTTTGTCTTTTGAAAACCCGCCTTTGCCATTTAGCCTTGGGCTGACCTGGAACTGGCTATGTGGCCCAGTTCGTGTTCTAACTTACCAAGCACTGGAATCATAGGCCTGTGCCACCATGCCCAGCTCACCAGCATTCTCTTTAATACTGCTTCCTACTTTTCTTTCTTTGCTGCCCTTAAACTCATGCCTTTCCATTGATACTTCACACCACTTTCACTTTATTTATTTGCTCATTTGTTTGTTTGGTTAGTTAGTTAGTTGGTTGGTTAGTTAGTTATAAGCAAGGCTAATAGCCCTGGCTGGCCTTAAACTGCTGGTGATCCTCCTGTCTCTGCCTCTCCAGTGCTAGGATGCCAGGCATAAGTCACCTTGCTCAGCTAGCCTTAAACAGTTGTTCCCTTACAGCATGTATCTCTAAATTCTTCTAGAGAGCATCTTTCTAGGAATTGTCATCCTTGGTTGGATTTAAAAGCCTTTGTGAAAGTCAAGTTTTAGGGTAAAAATAACAGGGTTATGGTTGCCTCCAAAACAGTGACCCTTCATATTTCTAATTACGTGATTTGAAGTCAGACCATGAACCTATTAGTTGCTTCCTCTGAACTTTGGCTTAGGATGACTTCCCACAATGTGGTTATGGGTTGGGTAACTTTTCATCTCTGTCACTATACCTCCTCTGTTCCACTTGTCATGAGTCTACTATTGAAGTTTGCTACAATCTTCCTGAGAGGTGTGGTGGTTGGAATAGGAATGGACCCCCACAGACTCACATGTGTGAATGCTTGACCCACAGGGAGTAGCACTATCAGGCGGTATGGTCTTGTTGGAGTAGGGTGTGGCCTTGTTGGAGGAAGTGTGTCACTGTCGAGGAGGGGCTTTGAGGTCTCATATGCTTAAGCTTGCCTAGTGTGGCACACTGTCCCTTCTGCTGCCTGCAGGGTAAGATGTAGAACTCTCAGCTCCTTCTCCAGCACCATGTCTGCCTGCTGCCACCATGCTTTCACCATGACAGTAATGGACTAACCCTCTGAACTGTAAACCAGCCACAGTTAAATATAATCCTTTATAAGAGTTGACATGGTCATGGTGTCTCTTCACAGCAGTAGAAACCCTGACTAAGACAAGAGGACTCCACATTCTAAAGATTCAGGGAGCACCAAGCTGGGAGGCTGGTGGAAAAGCCATGCTGGGCTGGAGGATCACAGCAGCCTGGCCTAGAAGGCAATTCCTTTGCCAGGCTTATGTCATCTTTCTTTTTATGTGGATGACAGAGGAAAATAAACAACAGAGTGAAAAGGCGATTTCAATTACTCTTAATTTTAGGGTGGTGGCTTTAGACTAGGGAAGTGACATCCAAACACTTTCTGTGTCATGACAATTTATAAACCTAAAAACATTCGAATCCACTTGAAATATATTCTTTATATAAACTGATAGCCTCTGATATTTTTCCATTAGCTATTTATTTCATTTAAAAAAAACATTTTTACTACAATTTATTTTACATAGTCAATCCTCCAATTTCAAGGAGAAAGACAAATCAAAGGAAAATGGCTCAATAGAAAATCCAAACTGATAGAAATACCAAGGAATAAAAACTCTTGGGGCACACATGGAGCAGTAGTTTCTTTTAAAGTGATTTTAAACTTCAGAAATGTTTTCCAAATGAATTTTAAAAATTATTTAATTTTACCTACTTAATTTAAAAAAAAATGTTCTTCAAACACAAATTTAAACTAAAAGAAAAAGAGAGAGCTGAGTTGTCTCATGGCTTTGTCCCAATTCAGCTCTGCAGGCTTCATAGCCAAAGTCCACACCCAACTGCCACCCATTGTGCCTACGAGTCACTGATGTCAACACTGAGCCCCAAACTGTAAACTTAAAATCCAAGTGCATCCCTCCCACCAACTCCACTTTACAGCCTTCAAAATGATAACAAAACAAGACGTTTATTCCAAGAATTCTCAAAATAATAAATCACTGTGTTGGACTTTCTTCTTCATCTGTAAACACGGTGGTAAAGTTACCGTGCACCGGGATGTAGATGCAAAGATACATGGCCATTAGTGCTCAGTTTGCTTTGTAAATTAGCCACCTGGCTGCCATTTTCAGCATTCTATTCCATGTCCTCTGTCCCAACACACACTCGGCCCACAGGCCGGCTTCTACTGATGTGGCCTGCTTTGGTTACAGTTTAGTCGGAAAATGAATGACTATTTTATGAAGCAAGCATAAAATGAAATGCAAGTTATTTTAAAGTTAAGGACATCAGAGTCCTAATTCCCCAAGCAGGAACCTGCCAGCTTATTCTGGAAATAATTCCTTTGGCTCAAAGCAATCGAACTTCAAAAAAAAAAAAGTTACTTGTATGTTTTTAATACCACTATAATTAGCATATGAAAGAGCTGATGGTTATCAGGAGTATATGAAAATTCGAGAGCACTGTTTCACAGTTATGGATTCTCCATCCCTTACAACATTCATAGCACTCTAAAATCAAAAAATTTTAAAGTCTAAATTTATGGATATCTAAAAAAGATGTTCATGTCACATGAGAATACATTAAAAACATTAATAAAATTTCCATGGAGTTTATAGTACTATAATTTATTATATTCACATGGTGATATATTAACTCAAACACTGTGTCATAAAGGCTGAGAAGCATATGTTTTGAAGAATAAAAATATATTAATTTTAAAATAGTAGTCAAGCTGAACCTGTGGTTCCTGTGGCTGGCACTTGGCCAGAGGATCAGGTCACAGGTTCCTGAGGAAAAAACATTCTGGTTGGTGCATGGTTTGTAGTGCAAAGGAACCGGCTGCAATATTTAAATGTAATCAAACTCTGAAATAACTTCATCCACAGAGAAACAAATTAGTGAAATGGCTCCACTCTGCTCTTGCCCTGAGTCCTTCATTTGAAGGAGCACACAGACTTGAGAAGCCACTGGGGTAGTCTCTAAGAGCTTGGAGACACCTCCTGGTTGGCTTTGTATATATAAATCACCTCTATTCTCCTCTTCCAAGAAAAACCAACCACAAGTTTTCAAGATTTATGAAGTCTCAATCAGTCTCTGTGGCTCTGCAAGGAGAGCAGATAAGCCTTCCAAGGGAAGTGGGTTTCCTCCTTAAAAATCTCAGAGTGCTCCTGAGTTGCAGTGGGAGATCTTAATATTGAATCAAGAGTAAATAAAGCCTGTGAGGGGCCAAAGGATGGAGAGTAAGATGGCTTGAATGTGCTAGGTCCTCTCTCTCTCTCTCTCTCTCTCTCTCTCTCTCTCTCTCTCTCTCTCTCTCTCTCTCTTTATCTATCTATCTATCTATCTCTCAAGCTACAAATGCTCTATCAGTAGCAATCTCTCTCCTCACCACTGCCAGGCACATCAGGGCCACTTTTTACAATTGGCGTGTACTCGTTGTACATTGTCCTGGGTTCCAAAAGGACATTTTTATACAAGTGCAGTGACCATGTACACCCCTGTACTCCATACTCCCTTCCTCATCCACTGCAGCCACCATTTGTGTCCTTCATTTCTCTAGACAGTTTCTTCATGTCATGCATGCATACGTGATCTATGTACCAGTATAAAATCTAGGATACACACATGAGAGAATTCACATATTTGTCTTTTGAGTATGACTTAGTTCGATAAATATGATTAAATTCCAGTTGTATTCACATTCCTGAAAATGACATAATTTTGTTCCTTATGGCTGAATTCTACCATTCCTATATATTTAAATATGTATATATGTACATATATGTATGCATATATATACACATGTATCTCACATTATTTGTGCCTCTGTTTTTTTATTTTGGTTTGGGTTTTTGTTGTTGTTGTTGTTGTTTTGTTTTGTTTTTGTTTTCAAGACAGGGTTTCTCTGTGTAGCCTTGGCTGTCTTAGACTCACTTTGTAGACCAGGCTGACCTTGAACTCAGCGATCCGCCTATCTCTGCCTTCCTCAGTACTGGGATTCCAAGCAAGCGCCACCGTGCCAAGTTACCCCTGCCCCTATTAACAAGTAGATTCCATAGCTCATCCATGGTGGATAACAAGGCCACCTTTATGCTAACTTTCCACCACAAGCTCCCACAGTCTGAGGGCCATATGCATTCAGCCTGTTTACTATACACAGCGAAAGGGGGCCAATACCTGTGCACCTGAAACTCTTGGGAGAACAGTGGGAGCCATGTTCTACAGGGGAAATTTTTTCCATTCATAAACGAGGCTAACACATGTAAATTCCTTGCTGGTATACAAAATCTGTTTGGGAAGGGTATGAACCACAGAGGTTCTTCCTTTAGGCTAGGGCTGCAGGTCCTGAGCTGCACTTCACAGACTCTCAAGGCGTGGGGCGGGGGGTGGGGTGGGGGCTCCTGTATTTATGGTGGAATTAAACCTCTGTGAGCTGAGTTCCCACTTCCACTCCCAGGGCAGAGAGAGTTGGCCACACACTCGCTGTTCTGGCCTTCAGGTTTCCTTGTGGATCCCCCTTACTTTCCTATTGGTTCAGCTTTAATTTTAAAAGCATGTATATGTAATTTACCTGGAATTTCTGGGAGAGAGGGCAAATGAAACCCAGAGTGAAAACTGCTGTGAATCAGATGCTTTTGTAAGAAATGACTCGGAGGTTTTGTCTATTGCTCACTCAGTTTCCCTTAAGGGTGGCATCTTAAAAGTCTAGCACCCAGGGCATTGTCATCCAGACAGTCGTAGGACACTTCTGCCATCACAGGATCCTGCAAGCTTCCTTTGGTAGCTGTGATCCCTCCCTCCCTCCCTCTTATTCCACCAGTTGGCAATTGCTAATCTGCTCTCCATTTTGAAAAGTTTAAGTATTTCAAGAATATTACGTAAGCAGAAAGATGCAATACAGTCTTTGGAGACTTGGTTTTTAGAATGCCGCCTTAGCTCCCAGGTTGTTCTGTCTACTATTGACTTATTTCCTCTTACTGCTGTGTAGTATTCCATGTTTTGGCCATCCCACAATCGGTATTCACACAAAGAAGGGCATTTAGTTTATCCCACTTTTGATTATTGTGAATAAAGCATCTTTAAACATTTATGTACAGTTTGTGTATTAAGGTTGTGGTTTTTTCTGTAATAAATAGCTAAGATAATGAGTACTAAGTTTCTCAGTAGCTATAATATATATACATATACATATATATGTGTGTGTTGTTTATATATATATTGTTTAAATATATATGTACATATATTTAAAACTTTAAAAGACACTATTTGCTTTTCAGTGTGGCTAGACCAAGTCACATTCCTACCACCAATGTACAAGCAATGTGGCTGGATACAACATAAGCTGATTCTTCCTACTCTGTCCTTCTTATTTCCAAGTTATTTTATATTATGTTATTTTCATTTTATTATTTATTTCATGTTTATTTTATTCATGTTATATTCC
The DNA here is from genome assembly GCF_964271855.1 of Acomys minous. Classification (NCBI taxonomy): domain Eukaryota; kingdom Metazoa; phylum Chordata; class Mammalia; order Rodentia; family Muridae; genus Acomys; species Acomys minous. Next base: position 117,809,194 of record NC_140484.1, on the reverse strand, counting down.
CCAGTTATTTTTCATTTAGAATAATCTAGTCTCTATCTACAAAATTTACATGAAAAATAACTGGGGAATATCACATGAATAAAATAAACATGAAATAAATAATAAAATGAAAACATATTGTTGGTATCTGAAGGGAAACACAGTTAAATCTATACATCAACTTAGGAAAAACTTATTTAGTTGCCATATTGAACAGTTTCTGAGCAAACTGTATCTCTCCAGTTATTGAGAATTTTCCAGCTTTGCAAGACTTGGTATGTATGTGGGAGGGGGATGTCTGCAGGAGCGAGACTCCCCCCCCTCCCCCCCCCCCCCGAGATCTCACATTAGATCCCCCGGATTCACAGTTACAGGCAATTGCGAGCTATCTGATGTGTGTGCTGGGACCTGAACCTAGGTGCACTGCAAGAGCAGCAGATACTCTCAGCCACTGAGCCGTCCTCACACCCACGCCCATCTTTCATTTCTGCCATTAGTATTTTCCAGTCCTCTATATATTCACAGAGATTTATGCTTAGGTTTGTGTAATTATAAATGACATTATGTTTTAAACTTTAGAGACTGTCCATTTACCATTACTAAGAGAAATACTGTAGATTTGCGAATGTTTATTCTGCATCCTGGGCCTTGCTAAAGTCACCTTTTAGTTGTATTAAGTTATTTTATAAACTCCTTGATTTTTCTATGTAGACAGAAATGTCCTCTGCAAGCAAAGGTGCCTGCTTTCTTTCCTTGCCTGGGTGGCTGGGGAGAAATCCAGCAATCTGCTGAGGGAAGGAGGGAAGGGCAGTCTCCCTGTCTCGTTCCACTGTTGGAAGGGAAGCAAGAGGCTTCGCGCTAAGCCTGCACTAGCTACAGGTGTTTGGTGTTCTTTATCAAATTGAGGAAGTCCCTTTTTAGCCCTATTTTTCTAAGGGTTCTCTGTAATAAATTAGTGTTGACTTTTGTCAAGTGCTCTCCATCAGCTGATATGACCTGTATGTTTCTTTAGCCTGTGAAAATTACAATGACTTACTTTTGAACATTGAGCCAGCCTTACATGCCTGGACTAAACCCACCTGGATGTGCAATTCTTTATAAATTTGTGAATATTAATAGATCATATTTAATTTATACCTTTACATTTATTGGTCTATAGTTTTCTTTTTATATAGTCTTTTTATGGCTTGGTATTAGTGTTATGCTTGTTTCATACAATAAATTTTAATATATTCTCTCTTATTTTATTTTTTGGGAAAATTTCTACAAAAATGTTGTAAATTCCTCTCTCAATGTCTTTTAGACTTTTTCAAGATAGGAAAGAATATTCATACTATAAATTCAAATTCTATAATGCAGAGCTATTTCAATTGTGTATCTTTTACTAACGATATCTTATATTAACAATTACTCTGACCAGAAAAGTTAAGCTCTGATGCAACCTCTGGGGACTGCCAGAAATGGCTTAGAAATGACTGCAGAACTCACAAAAGGCTGCTCATGGTTGGAGACACTTCTGTTTTGGGTAAGCAAGCAGCAGTCAGCGCAGAGACAAATAACTGGTCAAATGAGAAGAATAAGTGATATTTGAATGCTTAGTCACCAACGGGACATCTGCATCAGCCCTTCCAGTGTGCAGGGGACACTGTAGAGGACAGGGCAGAAACGATACAGGAGCCAGAGGAAGGAGTGGAGTGCTGCGGAATGCTGTCTTCCGGGCACAGCAGAGTTATTACACTCACACTGAACTCACAGGAGCTGTGCTTTCTTTGAACAAGGCCTGCACAGGTTTGAGCCCATCAACATACTGCCAAGGGGCGGGGGTGGTGCTCACCAGGCCTCAGCCACCATGAGGATCTGTAGTTAGTCAATGGTTTCTGGGCTGGGGAGAGATTTTCTTCAGTGGTGCAGCTTCTGGTAACCACGCTCCTGTAAGCAACACTAATGATACTCATATGCCTATATGAAATGCCATTAGTAAGCGCATCATCATATGTAAATAATATATGCAAAAATAAACACTAATCACAAAGAGCAAGGACTTCACGTCCTGGAGTAGTTGGCCTCTGCTTTGCTCCCTTACTGCAGCAAAAGGCTGTGTTCTTTGAAGGATGATAACCAACAGCAAAGGCCTCAGAAAAAGCCATATGGAAATCTAATATTGGAGAAGCTTCCATAGATAGATAGATAGATGGATAGATAGATAGATAGATAGATAGATAGGTAGATAGATAGATAGTTTTCATGGAGTTACCCTATGGGAGGAGGTGGGGATAATGCCTCTTCCAGGTGTTATAGGCTATTCAGTTTCATTCAACTTTGAACTTTTAAAAACTAAAATAACGACCAGCCAGGCAGGAGAGGCCTCTTGGTAAAATTGTGGCATGAGTGTCGTAGGAGTAACCAACTGCTGTCTGATCGGATTTAAGGCCAACTTCACAAGCCAGAACTCACAGCCGGCACTGTTAACTGGGCCAAGAACTCATGGCTGGAGAGAGCATGGATCCCAGGGGAGACCTTACTGCTATTATTCAGCCAAACTGACGCAGTATTAAACTGCATCTCCAAAGATCAGTGCAGTTTTCAGCCTTCACCAGAGGGGCTTGTTTTCGTAGTAGATGGTGATTAATACAGAGACTCACACACTTGGTCAAAGTGCAGAGAACCAGAGAGGGTGGAGCATTCAGCCCTTAGTGGGACATTGATATTATACCCTATGCAATACTCAGAGACCATCACAAAAGAGGAGGGAGTCTGTAAGAGCCGGAGATAGCAGAGAATGCTATGAAACAGCACCTTCTAGCCGTGACAAGGATACCGCACATATAAGCTCACAATGGCTGTAACTGTATGCGCAAGATCAAGCCAGCCAAAAGTTCACCATGGATGGAAGATGGGTTCAAGAAGTACCACCCAGAGGAGCTATTTGTAATTGATGGTTTCTGGGAAGTCAGTTTTCCATGGATGTGGCCCATGACAGGCTGCCCACACTCCAGTAGGTGGCTCATGCTATGCGCGTTGCTGTCTTCTCACGGACTATCAGCACTAAGTGGACTCAGTAGCTTTAAAAAGACGTCATTGTGTTGGCAGGGAAAAGTGGTGACTGATGGGAGGCACGGGGGTGGGGGGAAGTGTAGAGTGGATTTGATTAAAATACGTTATATTTGTGTATGAAAATTTCCAACAATGAAAAAAAAGATTGTGGGTGCTCCAGAGATGGCTCCGTAGTTAAAAGCACCTGCTGCTCTTTCAGAGGAGAGGAGTTCAAATCCCAGCACCACCAATAGCTCCAGCTCCAGCTCCAGGGGCTCTAACACCCATGTCTATCCTCTAAGGGCGCGCACACACACACACACACACACACACACACACAATAAATCCTTAATAAAGAACCACAATAAATATCATGTTTTTATCCCTAGAGTTAGTGTCTGGGCTCTGATAACTGAACACCAACACATGCACATGAAAACAGGGGTCCTGCAAGACCCTAGATTTCTGACACATTTGTTTCAAGGACAATGGAATCAGATGAGCCTTCTCTGAAAAGTTGGAACAATCCAAAATAAAATACCCATGATCTCCTTAAGCCTTAAAAGGGTCTAACATGAAATGGGAGATAATAAAGCCCAAATACAACAGTGCCATGGAAGGAAATGAACCTGAGATAGAACACTTTAAAAACAATCTTCAAGAAACAGAGAGAGAGAGAGAGAGAGCAAATTTCCCAAGAAGTAGGGAAAAAATGGACAAAAAGAAAAATCTATATGAATAGGAATTTTAGCCGTAATAAGAATTAATCACTAAAGGAGTGACTTGAAGGGGATGTCTTTTCTAGTGAAAACCTCACGAAGACACAGCAGCTCTGCTAAGCCTTTAGAGAGGCGGGAAGAATGGGATTTGAGTGACATCAGGAAGCAATGTGGCAATGCCTTCTAATTTCTTGAGGAAAATCACATGTATGCCATCCTATACCTGATCATTCAAGTTCAAAAATAAAATAAAAGAAGTTTTAGGTACCCAAGAATCGCTTGAAGGAGGAAGTAATTCATAAAAATAAGAAGGATGGCTGCTGGCACTGGACCAGCATAAAAATGGGCACCGAGGAGGAGACACAACGCAGCCCCTCCCCCACCCGTGGCTGAAGTATTTGCTACTGAGAACTTCAGGTGCTGGGGGCTATCACCTTCAGTCTGATGCTCGCTGGTGACCCCATTGGCCCCACAGCGTCCGGTGTTAGGTCTGATCCAGTGCTCACACAGATGGTCCTGCCTAAACTAAATGGGGGCTCAGAACAAAACCAAACGCTTTGAATCTGAGAAAGGGGGTGGCAAGGAAGACAGGGTCTTGATAGGGATGAAGGGAGGTGAGAGCCATGGGAAAGATCTTCGGAGCACCCCCTGAAGAGTCCATCATTACCTTTATAGTTGGTTAATAGGTAAGTCATACCCAAGAAACTAAAGGGTTAGAGACCAGCTGCACCAGCCTGTGAGAGACACCTCTGAGCATTTGTCTCACCTGTACTTACATGAGGGACAAGGTATCCTGAATAGCATAATCCAAGGGAACAGAAGGCAAGAGAGCCCAGGGGACTGGAGGTTAGAGGTCCATAGTGGCTCAGAAAAATACACCAAAGCGCTCCAAGGAGCTAGCTTTAAATACCTGACAAGCCAGAGAATACTGTCCCCTGCTCACAAACAACAGTATGGTCTCTTTCCTGTCCTGCTTAATCTTCCCTTCTGAACAGGAGTAGGGAAGACAGAAGCCGAGTAAGGCTTTCCTTATCTACACACAGCCCACTTGGGGCAAAGGAGCCACAAACTTACACACATCCTGAGATGCATCACAGGGCAAGATTAGATTACAAGCAGGAAAGACCAGACTAATTTTAAATACACTGAAAAAAACGGTAAATATGTAAATATCTTTGTTCTATGAGGAGATGAAAATTATCATACATAGACCTTAATATATTCTACCTTCTTTTTAATGAGCACAAGTGCAGGATATGTTGTTTTAAAGAAGACAGTGGAACAAATACCACTTCTTTGCCATTCTAACTATCATTAATTTCAAAGTAGTCACATTTCCAAGCTTCGGGGTTACACGGAGACATCGAAGCCATGCTTTTCTCCCTCCATTCTCAGGCTGTCCCCCCGGCCCCAGTGACTGAGCAGCACTGTGGAGGACACACCCTTCACCTAATCACTGCACAGGTATGTGGCCCTCCAATGGTTAGGTCTCTGTGAGATATACATATATACATCTACATACACATGACAAGATAGGACATCATTCTTCTGCGTCTCACAACATATATACAGAGTGGTGGAGCCTTGATTTCTAAATAGGAAAGAAGGAAAAAAGATCAAGCATTGCCCTTACCCTCACTGGACTAAGCCTGGATGCTTTCAGTTCTACAGTCACTCACATAAGCTAATGTGCTGTCAAGCTTTTCTCTAGATGACACCACTCCCCTGCACCAGCAGCCTTGCATTGCCTTTCTGGCTGAACCAGTGTGTCCTCCTTCTCAAAGGACTCTGTGATCTCCTCTTCCACCATGCCTTGCACTGTCTTGAGGAAACTGAAGGACACATTTAGTCACTTGTCTAATATATCATAAAACAATGATCTTCATGAAACCTAAACTGAGCAGAATCAAAATGCCCCCCTTGCATTTCTTCTCTGTAGCTGGAGATAATCAGTCAAAGTTGATGGGCTTACTCTTTCACCCAACAGCGTCCCACAGCTAAAGATGGCTGCCGTAATCCAGGACCAGAAGATAAGGTTCCGTCAACCTAACGTCGCACCTTACTCAGGAGCCGCAAGTCACAGCCTCAAAAAAAAAAAGCACGTGCAGATTTTCTAGAGACTTGTGGGCATTTAAAAAAGAAGCTGATCTTACATTTTAGCAAATATTATTTAGTATAAATGTACCTAAGAGGTGAAAGCAGAACCAGTTTTTCCTTATTTATAAGCCTTTTAAAAAGTGTGGGGGAGGCAGTATGCATTTGAATGTGTGGATGCACTCACCTGTGTGCACACCTGTGAAGGCTAGATGCCAGCGTCCAGCATCTTCCTCATAGATCTCTGTCTTGTTTTTCAGTCAGGATCTCTCACTGAACATAGGTTTACCATTTTGGTTAGGCTAGGTGACCAGCAAGCCCCAGTGACCCACCTGCATCTGTCCACCTTATGCTGGGGTATAAGTGTGCACCACTACTCCTGGCTCTTATATGGATTTGAAGGATCTGAACTCTGGTCCTTTTGCTTATAACAAGAATTTACCCACTGTGTCAGCTCCTTAGTCCCTGCATCACCTTCTTAACCCATAGTAGGTTCACGGTAAGTGAGCAAGAAAGGAACTATAGTTGCAGCCACTCAAGGGTTGCCACCAGGATGACGTAACCATTTACCCTTAAATCCTGAGGATATCAAGGCAGTAGCTGAACTTGACATGCCTTCACTGTCTTAGGACCAAAGTGTCTGGTGTTTACACTGGTTTTTTAAACTCTATTTTATTGGGGGTATTGAAGCCTCTACCTCCCTTCCACCAATCCCTTAGCCCTGGGTAAGAGAGAAAGAGGGTTAGTTGAGAAAGGGGGGCACAGACTTCTTTACTTCTCTTGGATGTTTAATGGGTTCTTTTGGGACAATACCAATCTCCATCAACAGCAAACACAGCAAGCAGTCTCCTCCGAGCCACTGCTTTGAAATGTTTCTCTCAATTTGCCACACTGTCTCTCTCTGGTCTCTCTAAACTGCTACTCCCCATCACCGCATACCACACCTTCTCTCTCTGGGATCTCCTATTTATCACCCTCAGAGTCTTAGACCACGCCCCTCCCCATGCCACAAGAGGCAGGCCACTACTAGCTAGCAAAGACCACGCCCCGCACGAGACAGTTATCAGCTGTGGACATACTAAAGCCCAAACTAAAATCACACACTTGGGATTAAAACAAAAACATACTTACATAACACAACTGAGTTTACAAAGAAACCAAACCTTCCATCACAGTCTGGTTTTTCTGAACCCTCTGACCATCATGTAGCTAGGACAGATGTAGAGATAGACATAGATGATGCAGATGCAGATGCAGATGTAAACAGACATACCTGGACGTAGGACCACTCTCATTTGAATATGAAAGCTTGAGACTGGTTGATGTTTATGGTAGATAATAAGCCACCAAACAAAACACTTCAGAGCCACACCTCCTCACCTTCTCACTCACCCAGAGTCACTGACACACTCCACACAGCAGCAGCCAAGCCACCACTGACCTTCCAGTCAGACATCTCCTCAAAGAATAGGAGGCTCCTCCTCCACAAGTCCGGGAACAGTCGCTCCAGTCTCCCCAAGCGTCCCAGTTGCCATCTTTGTCTTCATCTGAATGAGCATTTCTTGAGGTCTAGGTGTAGAAGAGAAATGCAGCCAGTTATAAAAGGTCAAATATCACTTAATTGTTTTCACAGGAGAATAGCCACAGTAGTCTAATCCAGTGAATGGGACAGTAGTGTTGACTGCCAAAGACTCCTGGGGCACTGAGGGGAAGTGACTCTCCAGTGGGTGTAAAGTTCCAGCCATGCACAATGAGAAAGCTCTTGATGTGTGACAACAAAACTGGCCTTACAGTTAGCAATACTATATCACTACTTGAGCTGTGCTTCCCTTTAAAAAGAGTAGGACTGAGCCAGGCATGGTGGCGCACGCCTTTAATCCCAGCACTCGGGAGGGAGAGGCAGGCAGATCGCTGTTCGAGGCCAGCCTGGTCTACAGAGTGAGTCCAGGACAGCCAAGGTTACCACATAGAGACCCTGTCTCAAAAAAAAAAAAAAAACCAGAACAAAACAAAAAGAGTGGGACTGGAGAGAAGGGCCCAGCAGTAAGAGCAGTGGTTGCTCTCCTAGAAGAGCTGGGTTCAGTTACCAGCACCCACATGGCAGGTGTCAACAACTCCACAGCTGTCTGTGACTACATGGAGTTCAATATAGAACATATGCGTTGCACGCACATAAAAGCAAAACATGCATAAAATAAACATAAAATAAAAATAAATTAAAAAATAAAATCTCAGAGCCAGGCATGGTGATTCACGCCTGTGATCCCAGCACTCAGGGAGGCAGAGGCAGGTGGACCTCTGTAAGTTTGAGGCTAACTTGGTCTACAACGCGAGTCCAGGACAGCCAAGGCTACCCAAAGAAACTCAAAAAAGTAAGTGGGGGAGTAAGAAAAATTGTATCTACTAAGAATGATAGCATTGATGATGGTGCATGCCTTTAACACCAGTACTCAGGAGGCAGAGGCAGCAGAACTCTTTGCGTTCAGGACCAGCCTGGTCTACAGAGTTAGTTCCAGGAAACAAAAAAGAAAAGAAAAAGAATGATAGAATTGACATAGTAATAAGTAGTCATATCTATTGATTTCCTCATAATGTTCTATTAGTGCATATTAACTGCACAGAGTCTGTTGCATTATAACATTTCATACATGCATATAAGGCACTTTATCATAACTACTGAAAGTAATCTTACATATTTTTATATTTGAGATTGTGTCTCATAATGTAGCTCAAACAGACACTGAGCTTCCTGTGCGCCCCAGACCGGTCTCCGCCTCACAATCCTCTTGCCTCAGTCTCCTAACTCTAGTATTTAAATATTTTTTTTAAAAAAATAGATAAATTCTTCATCTGGAGAAACTGCTCAGCAGTTAAGGGCACTTGTCGCTCTCACAAAGAACCCATGTTTGATTTCCAGCACGCATGTGGTAATTCATAACTGTTTACAACTTCAGTTCTTCTTCTGAGCTCACCTCAGCAGGCACCAATCACACACATGGTATTCAAACATTCATGCAGGTAAAACAGCCATAAAACAAAATTAATAAATCTAATAAAAATGTTTTTTAAAAAATCTATAAATTCTTAAAATGAATTCCAGATCTATTAGAAATTTATACTAAGGCACTGAAGCCATAAAATACCAGGTAAATCATATGCCATGTAGACATTGATAATCCTATGCATAGCATAGGAAAGGCCATCATATTTACTAACAGAGGTTAAAAAGTAGAAAGGAAAAGGCTGTTATCGCTTAATTTCTTTAAAATAAAACCACAAGCATCTTCTATTTTCACATAAAGACAGCTTAATGAACACACGCATGAAAACAGGGCAGTGGCAGAACAGCTATATGAGCTAAAAGAACACACATCAAGCTGCCTCTGGGAAGAGAAGGGGTGGGGCTCACTATGGCTGTCCCCAAGAAGAGTCACAGGGGGCGGGGGAATGGCAATGCTTTATTTTTCTGTATCACCCACAGAGATGTCTGCAGCAAATATGCACATGCTTTAAAATCAGCATTAGGCCAGGTGGGCTATCATGGGTGATGGTCCCGTTACTTTCTGAGCTCCATCCCTCCAGAGAAGCTGACAGGGAGCTCCAATCCTTTTCTCTGAAAAACCAAAACCAACCAATAAAAACAACTTTCCAATTGTTTTGGAAATTTCTTTTTTTTTTTTTAAGTAGTTTAGGTCAAAACGCAATCGTTAGATGACAACGTCTTATTGAGCTATCCATCTGTATCATGTTTAGCACAGGTAAGTCTGCGCATGAACAGAGAAAGAGACACCCAGATAAATAACTGTTAGAGTGAGTAAGGGGGCTTCGGATGACTCAAGCAGCGCTTTGTGTTGTGTCTCCATGCTTTGCAGCCTTCTTAAAGGGTTTGTTTTTATGCTTAATTGCGTGCGCTCATGTGTCTGGGTGGAGTGGGATGGGCACATGAGCCAGAAGACGACATCAGATCCCCCTGGAGGGGGTGTTACAGGTAGCTGAGGTTCTCCAGAATGAGTGCTGAAAACTGACCTCCAGTCCTCCAGAAACAAACAAACAAACAAACAAACAAACCAGTAAGCGCCTCTAACTGTTGACCCATCTCTCCAGACCCATGTACCATATTTTAGAAGATAAAACACACAATTACTTAAACCGAACAAGCCAGCAAACAAACAAACAAACAAACAAAAACCCTACATCCTCTTGGACTACAGATATGTTCAAGTCAGAATTGAATGGGTAAGTTGTAAGTCAGAGAATGTAGAGGCTTAAAGGGGAACCGTGAGGCGGTAACCGTGGTAACCATTGACAGCACGTGCCCAAATTACCAATTGCCCACGTTTCTCTAAGCCTCTGGGCAAGTTACATCATCATCCCCTACCCAAAAAGTTAAATTGAAAGGGGTGGGGGTTGGTAGGGAAAACCTTCAAAACTGAAGTGAAAAAAGGAGTGACAGGAAGCAAAAAAGGTTTTCCAATAATTTTCACTCGGGTCCCACGGGCCGTCGGGTCTGACAGCTTCTATTTATAGTGCGGTGAGCAGCCTTATAGAGCAGTGCCCCAGCCTCAGTAGAGAGACAGAAAGGATAAATATTTGGCAGCTGATCAAATCTGTCATCAGGAATGGGAGCTAATTAAACCCTTACTATTTACTGTTCTAATTAAGACCACTGTTTAGTTCAGTTTTCTGCCCTGAATGTCAGTGAACATAACTATGCCCTGTCTATAATATAGTACAAAATATAAAATTCTAATTCATAGAAAAATACAATTAGCAGTTTAGCGCGTTCATCAGGACTTTCAGACGGGGTGAGTCCAGATCACTTAGGCAATGTTTAAACTATACTCAGCTGAAATTGGTTTCTCACTTTGTCACTCGATATATGAATTGGTCGAATGTGAAAAGTTGAAAAATATCATCATATATATTTTTAAACGAAAGTTGAGAGCTCCCTGCAATATTGTTTTAATTTGTTTTTATTCCCACCATCCCATCTGTTCCATTTATAGTTAGAATCGGGTTTCTTTCCATAGCTCCTCCACCTTCACTTACAGAAAACATCTTGATTCTAAAATAATTAAAACGGGCACATTATAAAATGAAAACATCTGGCTTCTCTGATTGGATCTGTCAGATTTTTTTTTCCTCTTAAGAAAACAGAAAGCAAATGGCATCTCAAGGAGTCCCCGTGGTGTTTTTCTTCTCTCTTAGGATGGCTGGGTTCGGCAGATCCTAGCACCATTTTTTGCCCCCGACCTTGTCATACATTCTTCCTACCTACCAAGTAACAACAATGCCCCTGGTTTTACCCACTTCTCTATTTTGATCTTCCTTTCCTAGAATTTCCATCCCTCTAGAGAAGCTGACAAGGAGCTCCAATCCTTTTCTCTGAAAAACAAAACCAACCCAAACCAAACCAAAACAAAACAAAACAAAAAAACCCTTCTAGACTTTTCCCAAGCCTCCAGTATCTGGCTAACACCCCAAACACTTTCTGCTCTCGCTGCTCTTTCGTGACTATGTTCAATCTCTGCACACAATTAAGGCTGAAGATTTTAAATCTCACACTGTAACGTCTAGACTATGGCATTATATCTTAAAAGAACAGAGACCATGTATTGCCCCATGACCTAGATTCCCGTGTGTGTGTGTGTGTGTGTGTGTGTGTGTGTGTGCAGTCCATGTGGAGACATGAATGTGGAGACATGAATGTGAAGACAAGAGACTAACCTTGGGCTTCTTCCTGTCGCAGCCACCATCGGAGAGCAGCAGCCATGGCCCTGCGCTATCCCATGGCCATGGGCCTCAACAAGGGTCACAAAGTGACAAAGAACATCAGCAAGCTGAGGCACAGCCGGCGCCGTGGGCACCTCACCAAGCACACCAAGTTCGTGTGGGACGTGATCAGGGAGGTGTGCAGCTTTGCACCCTACGAGAGGCGCGCCATGGAGCTGCTCAAGGTGTTCAAGCACAAGCGCCCGCTCAAGTTCATCAAGAAGCGGGTGGGCACGCACATCCGGGCCAAGAGGAAGCGGGAGGAGCTTAGCAACGTGCTGGCAGCCATGAGGAAGGCCGCGGCCAAGAAGGACTGACGCCCCCTCCCTCAATAAACGTTTGTGCACAGTTAAAAAAAAAAAGAGAGAGAGAGAGACTAACCTTGGGTGTCATTTCTCAGGAGCAGTGCTCTGTGACTTTTTTTTTAAAAAATCTGAAACAGGGTTTTGTATCGGCTTTGGCTCACCAGCCCAAGAAATATGTCTGTCTCAGCCTCCTTGGTGCTGGGATTACAAACTCACGCTATCATGCCTGATTTTTCTGTATAGCTTCTGGGGACTGGATTAAGCTGTCTCCTTAAGCCATGCCAAATCTCTTTTGATAAAGTTTCCCTCCCCTCTTCCTTCCTTCTTCCCTTTCTTTTTTCCTTCCCCTCCTCTCTACCCTCCTCCCTCCCTCTTTTCCTTCCTCCATCCCTCTATTTCTTCTTATTTCAGGCCTGCCATTTATGGGAACTCTCTATGGAGGCAGCATTGCATAATGATTAAAGCTGTTATGCTAAGCTTTTAACCTTATAAAACTCACGTTAAACCGCGAGGGCCGCCATTATTCGTGCAATACTTAAAACACACATAGAAAGCAACTCGCACAGCATCTGAGGAGCTGGTGAGTGTGTCGCAAATGTCAGCAGTTGTTGTTCTTGAAAGCAAGTGGAGATTTCCTGGTGACCGATGTTAAGTCTTGTATAAGCACCAACTGGAGAGCTGGCTCTCTGCTTGTTTCCTTTGGCTCAGAGCATCAGCGGGCTGAGGTCTGCTTAGACACTGACCCCAGCACCCACCTTGTAAGCCATGCTGCTTGACTTCGCAGCCTCCCCGTGTCCCCCAAGTCACTGATAAGCATGCTAACCATAGCTTCCTAATCGGACAGAATTCCACTAGTGCATCTATCTCTTTTCAATGGTAATAAGCAGACTACGATGCCAAGTGGTTAGTGCACTGACCCAAGAGAAGACCTGTGAACATGGCTTAATGTTACCACAAAAATATGAAACAGTATCAATCACCACGGTCAAATATCAGGATGCAGAAGAAAGTTGTGGGGGACGGAGGGACCACCACTCTTGGGTAAAGCCTGCGTGGGCTGTGTGGTAGCCACCAGCCTCCTGAGAGTAGAGGTATATAGTGGCCTCATTTTGACCAGCCTAATCCATAAAAGCCACAAAGACAGAGTTAGCTTCATCGTAACCTAGACGTAGGCAATTTTCATTAATGAGTGTGTGCTGCTTTTCCCAATCCCCTTTTTAAACATCTCTTTATACTGTATCATGTGATTATTTAAACTCTATATGAACAGTTTTATAAGGTAAGTTGTTTAAATGAACCCAATCAAAGTTTGACTCAACCAACATCAAGTCTGCGCTCCCACGGTAAAGCCAAGACAAAGACCTAAAGAGCTGTGTCCTTCCTAAGGCAGCCGCTGTTTGTGCAGACAGTGCTGTGGGCCAGTCCTTGGCTCAGCGTATGTCCCCTGTAACCTCCGCAGACTGTTGTACACTCCCTGCTGTACACTCCTGGCAGCTCTTCAGGTGCTCTTCAGGTGAGCAACACTTTCAGGACCATATGTGTCCAAAGAATGAAGAGGCCAAGGCACAACCCCTTTGTCACCTGCCCTAGGCAAATCCTGTTTTCCTCTGTGTGATTTCTGCACGGATGCTCTGCTTCCTTTGTGACTGGGAATGCAGTTAAAATCAGGCACTGAGCTATCATCACTCACAGGTTAGCATGCCAAGTCTTGGATCCACTCCATCTGGTACTGTGATCCCCTTGACGACAACATTCCTATGATATCTCAATGAAGCCTTGTACACCATCCCCCACCCTACCACCCCATCTTTATGGCAAGTGGAGCTACACTTCTGCTTTTCGACAGTCTGCCATTTTATCTTGGGTATTTTGTGAGGAATGCACGTTCTTGGCTGGCACTTGTGGGCTCCCAAGCATCTGCTAGTTCCCTTATCCAAAGAGATACCCATGGTCAAGGCTCTGTACTAGATGCCCAGAGAAGACAGGCATGCATCCAAGCCCTCAAGCAACTCTCAGTGAGCAGGAAGGGAGAGAGGTCAAGGGACACACTGGGGTGGCATTAGTCCTTAATTGTCAAGAAAAACAGATACATACGCTGTTTCCACAACCTTCCTTAGCAGATCTCAGAGCAAGGTCAGCTCTTTGCTATAGAATGCTGTGAGAACATATGCTCCTCTCATAGGATACTTTGGGTTGCATATGAGCCCTTATTTTTGCTTCTACCTACTAAAGAGCTATGGACACTTTTCAGTTTGCTGCTTTTTGACAGTGACTGTTTCCTAGTATCATAGTGTGTGTGTGTGTGTGTGTGTGTGTGTGTGTGTGTGTGTGTAATGAAACACTCAACATTAAGTTTTTTTATTTTAAAGAGGAAAAAAAAGCACCATAGGAAAACCTATGAGAATACCCGGAAGAAAGAGGAGGAGGTGGAGGAGGAAGAGAAGGAGAAAGAAAAAGGAGGAGAAGGAGGAGGTAGAAGAAGAGGAGGAGGAGAAGGAGGAGGAGGAGAAGAAGAAGAAGAAGAAGAAGAAGAAGAAGAAGAAGAAGAAGAAGAAGAAGAAGAAGAAGGAGAAACAGTGTACACTCTGTCATTTGATTTAAACTATCAGGCTTAACTATCACTTAGGAAATCATATTTTCCCAAGTAAAATTCTAGCTTGGGAATATGCTGGGTGAAAAAAAATCCTCCAAAGATATTGTTTACTCATTATATAATTAGGCTTGGCAAAGGCCCAGAATATGGTAGGACGAGTGTGTTCAGCATCTCATAAAGGCTTGAGTCTTGCTTGTTCTTCTTGGATCCCCAGGCATAAATCAAATCATAAACTATTTCCCTGACAAGTTCTTAAATCTATGACTTATGCTGAATAGTGCTGTTCTGCTGGTCTTGCTAAAACATTAATAATTAAACACAGATTTCACATCTAAGGTCACTTATTGGAAATGCCATATTAACAGCTCCATATTAAAAACAACTCCAAATGAAATGAGTTCCAGTGGGATATTGCTTCCCAGACATCAAACAAAGGCTCATTCCAGCATTCCCACAAAGGTTATTTGAGGAGATCTCAAACCACTCAGATTCTGTTAACAGTAGATACATTCTCTCAGGTTAGTACTACCTTAAGGTCTTGAGCAACAAACCTTTAAAATTATGAATTGGGCAGATGTCATTAAAATGTCACTCAAGTTGTCACACAGATCAACAATTCAATTGAGCCAGGTTGTATTAAACACTAATATACCTAATGTGCTAGGTGCCACTGATAAATTCCCAGGGCCCCAAGGTTCACCTCTCCTTCTCCAGTCCATACCACTCTCTGGTTAACTAACAAACAAACAAACAAACAAACAACTCACTGGCTGGGGATCAGAAGGCCTGTGGAATTTGGTTGGCCCTTTCTAGCCAATCTTTGTCCATTTTTACCACCGTAAGAGAACTTTACTCTCACTCATTCACTGGGACACGGTTCACACTAAGAAGCATCTCCCTGCCAGACATACCTCACCCTGTAGCTCTTTTTCTCACAGCTCCTGTTCAGGCTGCGTGGAATACTCCAGACATCACTTCCTCATTATTTGCCCAATAGAAATGTGTTAGTCAAAAACAAACAAACAAACAAATAAATAAAATTGAAAAACAAAAATAAAAAATTTTTTAATTAAAAAAAAAAGAAATGTGTTAGTAAGATCCTCTCAGCTGCTGTGTGTCTGTGTATCTGTCTCTCTCTCTGTGTCTCTCTGTCTCTGTGTATGTGTGAGCACGTGGGTGCACATGTGTGTGTGTGTGTGTGGTATTCATGTGTGTACTAACAAGTACTAACATGTGAGTATGGCCAAAGTGCTGAACTAAGGAAACATGGCCTCATGCTTGAGTGGCAGACATCTTATTTACTGAGGCATCTTTCGAGCCCCTTGTGGGATATTTTATTTTATGCATTTATGCATTAATTTATTTCAAAGTACTAGCATTTGCTTTTGTAGTACTAGAGAGCTGACTCACTGTCTTGGGCACAGGAAGGAAGTGCTTTGCCATAGTCCCCAAGGAACATTTTAAAAGCATGTCAGTGAGTGGACAGGGTACAGGGAAACCATGAGAGTTAGGAAACAAACTGGGCTGGTGTGAGCCAGACTCTATAAATCCCGGATTTTCATCTTCATTGTTCTGTGTAAAGAGCTACCAGAGAGAGCTACTAGAAGCCAGAGGGTAAGGCGGAGACCTGTTGCCGTTCACACGGGTCACACCCCAGCAGCGGGGAAGGGTGGAGAGTGGGTGTGCAGGCAAAGAAAAGCTGCTGCGTACTCCTTTATCAGCTCCCTGGAAAATGTCAAAGCTGAGGCACGGCTTTAGCAAACTGTGCTTTGGATGAGTTCGTCTGGCAGGCAGGGGCAAAGGGAAGGACCGAGGAAGTAGCATCTCCATTGAAATACTGTGTGCAAGAGTCCAGACCCCATGTTCATCACGCCATTTATCCCAAAGAGGAGGGCACAGATTGTGACCCCCGAGGACATGGAGATCTTCAGGATCTGGCAACTTAACCGTACCCAAAGGCAGGAAGTGCCAGTCCGACTGCTAGGTGTCCGTGTTAAGTGGCACATGCCAATCTTGTTCGGGCTTCAGAAACAGTCTCAGTCTCATGTTGCAGTAGGATTCTAGTGCCCTTCTGTATGAAATGAACGTGAGTATGTCGGTCATGGCCATAACAAGCACAAGGGGCAGGGCCCTGCAGCTCTCGTTTACTTAATTATAATGGTACATTCTACCAAAGATGATTGCGTGTGTGCATTTGTGTTGTGTGTGTGTTGGGGGGGGGGGCAGGGAGCTTTGTATGTTCAGGTGCATTTGTGGATGAATGTATGCAGAGGTCAGAGGTCAACCACAGGTGTCATTCTTTAAGGCACAGCCCACCCTGATTTTTTAGATAAGGTCTTTCTCTCAGTGACCTGAAAGTCAACAAACAGGCGGGTTGTTTGCCAGGCAAGCACTGTACTGACTGAGCCATCTCTCCACTCCCAAAAGAATTTTAACAAAATAATTATTGGGCCAGGATTTAAACATATAAAGGCTTTATGTAAAAATCTAAATACCTCACTTCTGATGAAAATGAAAGAAAAGGATCTAAGTAGAACTCACATTACTATCACACGGCACTAAATGAAACGTAAATGCGGCCACTCTATAATGGGCGGGGCAGGGTCTCATTCAGCCACACAGCCGGAAGTGAAAGCCGTAGGCTGCTACCTCACCCGCCCGGGGTGACTACTGGAAACCCCGCACCGAAGGTAAGAAATGGGCAAGGCCCGACAGCTAAGAGTGAAAGCAGTAAGGGGTGCAGGGGTTAGATCCCCATATTGTTTCTGGATGGGATGTAAAGTAGTGTAGTCATTATGGAAAACAATATGGCAGTCCCTCAAAAGAGTCGGTGAGTGTTCTTCGTATGACTCGCCCGTTCTCTCTCCTGAGTACGTATCTCCCAGCGCTGTACGCGCAGACCGAGACGGCGGCATGCTCATCTCCATCGCCGCGTTTCTTACTGTAGTCAAAAGGAGGAAAAACCGAAACCAGATGTCTGGACACAAGAGGATAAATAAGATACGCACGCATTTGTGAGAGAGACTAGAATTCTGACACCTGCCACAACTTAGATGAAACTGAAGTCATTATACAAAGAGCCAGATCTAAAAGAGCACATATGACTGACTGACTATGAAGCACGCAAATCATCATGTCTACAGTAGAGGGCTCGCTGCCAGGGGCTGGAGAGTGGAGAGACGGGAGGCACCGCTTAGTGAGTGTAGTTTCAGCTCTGTAATATGAAAGGCAGCTCTAGACTCAGATGGTCTTTGCACAATAGACTGAGTATAACTGACACCACTAAACTGAAGAGTTCAAAATGATTAAAAAAGGTAGCTGTCATTGTGCTCGTTTTAACACAGAGTCAGGCAGGCTGAGACAGAGATAGGCAGACCAACATTTTCTTTTTTTTTTTAATTAATTAATTTATTTATCCATTTTGCATTCTGGTCACAGCCCCATCCCTCCTCACCTCCCAGTCTCACCCTCCTTCCCTCTTTCCCCTCCCCTATTCCTCAGGAAAGGGGAGCCCTCTCCAGCCACTCACCACCCCAGCTCATCAAGTCGTATAAGGACTGAGCATACACTCTTCCCCTGTGGCCTGACAAGGCAGTCCCAGGGGGGTAAGTGATTGAGAAGCTGGCAAGAGAGTCCATGTCAGAAAGAGCCCCCACCCCACTAGGGGACCCACATGAAGCCTGAGCTGCCCATCAGCTATATCTGTGTTGGGGGCCTAGGTCAAACCCACGCAAGGTCCTTGGTTGGTGCTTTAGTCTCAGCAGGCCCCTCTGGGCCCTGGTTAGTGGGCTCTGTCAGGCTTTCTTGTGGAGCTCCTGTCACTTCTAGATCCTTTTCCCCTTCTCTCCACTTTTCCACAGGACTCTCTATGCAATGTCCAATGTTTGGCTGTGAATCTCAGCATCTGTTTCGAGGCACTGCTAGGTAGAGCCTCTTAGAGAACAACTCTGCTTGACTCCTGTCTGCAAACATAGCAGAGTATCCCTAATAGTGTCAGGGGTTGGCTCTCTCCCATGAGGTGGGTCTTGGGTAGGGCCAGGCATTGGCTGGACATTCCCTCAATCTACTCTGTCTTTATCTCTGCACATCTTGTAGGCAGGGTGAACTTTGGGTCAAAGATTTTTGTGGGTAGGTTGGTGTTCCCCTCCCTCTAGTAGGAGACTTGTCTAGTTAGAGGGTGTCCTCTTCAGTCTCTATGGCTCCTGCTACTAGGAGTCTCAGCTACAGTCCAACCCCCGCCCCCTGCAATATCCTCCCAAGAGCCAACCCTGTCTTAGGTCTCCAGTTTCAAAACAATGTTTACAAACGTAGAAAGGAAAAGCATTAGGAAATGGAAACTTTCTTTTAAGAGTTGGTGAGAAAATCCAATTAACCAGAAGATGATACAAAACTTTTTAAAAACAGGATTATAAAAGTCAAAGAGAAGGAATGGTGGTGAGCACTTTGTACTGAGCCCCTAATAAACCACAGGGTATGAGGTTTGTAGCAGAGAGTACATACTACATGAAATTAGCTCCTGTAATGTGACTGATAAACATGGGAAGGATAATAGAGAAAAGGTGCATGAAGTCATGCAATATTAACCAAGATTTAAACATCAATATTTAAAGCATAATAACTCCACACTCCTAATGCTGTGTTATCTCTTGTCATATATGTAGGGATACTGTTGAGGAAATACGTTATTCTGCTATGGTTAAGAGTTCTACCGTTCCTTCAATTTCTCTTCATTTCCTTATTAATTTCACATAAAATAGGACTGGAGGGATGGCTCAGTGGTTAAAAGCACTTGCTGCTCTTCCAGAGGACCTAGGTTTGGTTTCTAGCACCTCCACTAGGTGGCTCACAACCATCTGCAAGTCTAGTGCTGGGGTACCCAAAGCTCCCTTCTAGCTTCTGAGGGTGCCTACACTTAGGTGCCTATCCACACACAGACTCACATGCATGCATACCATTGTTTTAGAATTCACATAAAATTAAATACTTTCCCCTTAAAATGGCACACATAGTATGACACATAGCGTTTTTATGACACTGTGTCTGTGTACTTACCCTATTCAAACATCCTATACACAAACATGCATGAAAATGTTCATAATGTTGCCAAATAAATTCTGGTTACTTCTGGAGTTGGATAATGGGTGGGTTTGTGGTTTTTATTGTACCCTTTCTGATCTGCTGGGTTTATTAAATAAGTGTGGCACTTTCAAATTTAATTATTCTGATTATTAATTATTTGGGGGCCAAAATATCATCCCAATTTACCTTCAAACCCCTGAGAGAGGCAGGGTCTCTCCAGCAAGCATTGGTCAAGAATTTGGCCCTGGTAGCTGGTGCCCTCAAAAGCATTTATGGAAACTTAGGATGTCTCAACCCTGGTTGGACAAGGTCTTCAGCCAGATGTTGCAGACTATTAGCTTCCAGCCCTGCATACATCTGCAATGTTCTAGAATGTTCCTTCTCAGCTAGATGTTTTAGCCCCTGTGGAGTACTTGGAAATATCTGGAGACATTTCAGAGCTTTGCAACTGGGGCAAGGGTGACTGCTACTAAAATGTAAACACGTTCCAGCTTCCAGGGTTGCCTGGACAGCCAAGACGTGCCTAATCTAAAGAGTGGCCAGGCCAGGAAACTCATTCTAGAAGGATGCTGGTCATATGCTGGTCATAGTACTAATCCGCTTTCCTCTCATAATGCCTTATAACAATTCATTTGAAAACAGTTATTTTTCTAACCCGATACAACAACCACACATCATGAGCAGTTTCAGCCTTCAGATGGAGTGAAGACAGTGCCAGTGGCTTTGCTTTCACCCTGCTCATCACCGTGGATGTAGAGGATCCCTGAAGAAACCTGACACTCTCTCCCATTCCCAAGCAGACTCCTTAGAATGCTCTCTGTGCGCTCTTGCCCATTAACAACCACAAAACAGTCTTATGAAGCTCTTAATCCCAACATACCTCAAACCACATTCAAGCCTCTCATAGCTGACGATCCACAGTGGCCTTTTCTTTCCAAGGAGTTGGGGGAAAATACAGGCGTAGTCTTTCAAGTTTCATGATACCCAGCTTTTAGAAAAAGATTCTTTTTTTGACTTTTCTTCATGATTTATTTTCATTCACGGTTAGCCATTTTCACATAGAAAAACACAGGATTTGTGCCAACGACTCATCAAGAATACTACCCAGACCACATGCGAGGGGCATCAGCTTTAAACAAATTCCCTCAAGAAATATTATTTGACAGTTAGTAAAATGAGTCATGAAAGAAGCCAGCATGCCGTTTCCATCCTCGGCTTCTCCTTCTGCACATGCTGGGCCACTGCTGGGCAGAATGTTACCCCAGGCGAAGAGAGAAAGCTGGCACGGGCAATGCTGCATACCTGAAACCAGAGTCCAAAGATGGAAAGAGCCAATAGCAGAACCCCAGTACCTTAACTAAAAATGAGTGTCCCAGGTTAGGTAGCAATAGCCAGTGTTGATGACAGCCAGGTGGAGAGGGTTCAGAACCATCAAGGTTTCTGTCAGGGTCTTTCAAGTGAAGCAAAGGTACAGTTCACTTGCCCCTTCAGTAACATTCCCCAGATCCCATGTCGTCACCGCCCTCAAAAATCTGTTTAACTAACTGGAAGGCTGGGCAAACACGCACCGAGTGCTAAAGGAAGGGGAAGGACAGGCATCCTTAGCCTGGGCACTTTTCAGGAGGGGATGGCAGACACGTGAGTCTTGATAGATGAGTCAGACATTGGCAAAACCTCCTCAGGAGGCAGATGATCAAACTGTGATCAAACTGTGTACAGTAGGCTGGGTGTAGTGGCGCACGCCTTTAATGCCAGCACTTGGGAGGCAGAGGCAGGTGGATCGCTGTGAGTTCGAGACCAGCCTGGTCTACAAAGTGAGTCCAGGACAGCCAAGGCTACACAGAGAGACCCTGTCTCAAAAAACAAACAAACAAAAAAACTGTGTACAGTGTGGGAGGGCAAAGAGAAAACATTTGTATAAACACATAGCCAGGGAGAGAGTTTAGTGACTGGACAGTCTGGTAAATTTGATTTTTATCTATCTTCAAAAGTTGACCTTGAACTTATACCAGCCCTATCCGAAGCACTCGTTAGGATCTGTGGGCCATGGCCACCATACTAGACAATGCAAATCCAGAAATGTCTATGACTAAAGAAAGGTCCATCGGAGCAGTGGCAAAATCATTGTTGGAAAAATAATCAGAAAGCTGAAAGCAATGTCAAGAAAAGAGAGTTTACGTGTGTGTGTGTGTGTGTGTGTGTGTGTGTGTGTGTGTGTGTGTATGCATGCTTATATAAGCACAAAACACGGAGATATGTAATATCCTAAATAGTAAATTATTTCCTCTCAATTATGCCTTTGGTAAATTTTGAAAATATGCACTATGAAATATTTTAAAGGAAATTAAAAATTTCAAAGCCACCAGAGAATAAATTCAAACAAAATATGTTCTATACAACAAAGTATCAAAAGTAAAGAAAATGATGAATCCAGATGAAAAAAATAGGAACATGATAAACAAAGGATTAAAAAATTAAGGAAATTAGGAGGACCATTACAACAGGACACAAGCTCTTTTCAGAATTTTTATAGCATTGTGTTCTGTGTCATTGGCTCAGTTCTACAATGTTTTTTGCTCTGCCTTGCTTCTGATGAGGTCTAAACCCTTTTATTGCATGATTTGTTTACATCCTCTCTTTAACTTTATTTAATTTACTTATTGGGATATACTATTTGTCCATCTTTATGGGGTACATTATGGTAATCCAATATATGCATTCAATGTGTAATAACCAATCAAGGCTATAAACATCTCCGTCCCTCCAATAATTAATCACTTTTATGGGTTATGAACTCTTCTGGCCATTTTGAAATATATTGTTCCACTTTTTTGTCTCAAGCACTCAGTGTTTTCCTCAATTTCCCTGATGGCCAAAGCAGCTGCTAATGAGAACGTATATGCTCAAGCCCTTTCTAAACTTCGTCTCCTTGGCTGTTTTTTTTTTTTAAGTAGGATGCAGAATATCTTCATATCTCTATTATCATTAATGAATTTCATGCCCTACTGAAGGGGGAAAATCTATCCTGGGCTTTTATTTGTACCGAGCTCTTTCTTACTGGGAGGCTAGATTCTTCCTCACCTGGGCAATTCCTTGTTCCCAGGATGAGTGGTTAGTTATTCAGGAATACACACTGAATCAAGATGAGGGGTCATCCCTCAGAGACGGGATCACTTCTGCCATGTCTTCTTTCTGTTTACTGGCAATGCCACCACAAGGCAGGAGGCTTCTTCAGGTAGCTTTGTGTTGACAGCCATCTCCATGCTCTGTGTAGTCAGTTTCCCCAGCAGCCACCCGCATTCTTGGAAAAGAGCCATGCACGCTGGCACCAGTCAACAGCAGAAGAGAAAGCACAGTGCCCACAGAGCCTGTGTGACGCCGTCTCCCACGCCTGATTGTCGGTTTCCAATTCTGCTAACTCACATTGGGCAGCAGTGCTCCAAACAGAACCATGGCCCTGTCTGCCACTGAGTCTTTATTTCAAGGCCACTGTATGCTTGGCCTTCCCTCTAGTCTGCATATGACTCTAACACGTGGCTAAGTCCATATGTTTCTGCTCTTTTCCATCCATCGTAAAATAATTATCAAATATCTAGAAGCCTTGAAATCTCATCCATTCACTGAAGCTACAATTCTGAGGTTCCCTAGCTAACTCAGGCCCCCAAGTTCCCATCCTGAAACCCTCAGCTCCGTTGTCGTTTCCTCAGAGAAACCTCATCTCAATCATAAGGGAAACCACGTGACCATCTGGTCCCCGTCCTTCTCCATGGGCTCCCCACAAGCTTCATGAAGCTTGGGCTTTCGTCTGGTTTTACTTGTTAGGACATTTCCAGCAATTAACACAGTGGCTGACATCAGAAGCATCTGGAGAAAATATTTATAAATGAAGACATGACTTAATAATTTAACAAATAAACACAAGTATAGAGTTAGTGCTTTCAAAAATAAGCGGGATGTGAAAAGTTGGGTTTTGGTCAATGAAGCAAGGATTTAAAACTTCTCTGATACAGGCATTTTTCTCTATGAATCATTTTTTTTTGTTTTTAAATATGTCTTTAATTGAAATAGAATTATATCACTCCCTTCATCCCTCCAGCCCCTCCCAGCTATCCACCCTTGAGCCCCTCCCATGTACCCTCTCTCAAGTTGTTAGCCTCTTTTTCTTTGATTATCATTGTTACACACACACACACACACACACACACACACACACACACTAATGCACACACACACACAATGCTATATATACACAAACATATAAATATGGCACTGAACAATGGCAAGGTCAATACGCTAATGTAGAATGGGGAAAATTTCTCCAGATCACAACCCTAGACAAAGAACTACAGACAACTACTGGCTGCAGGGGGAGGGGAATTCGCCTCTCTTGGGGATGAGCCCCTTATTGTTTGTCCAGTGCTGAGCCATCAGCCCTGAAACCGTGGACAAATCACTTTCAAGCAGAAAATAATCAGCATTCTAAGCAGTCAGCTTACTTCTCTTACTTTTATCTCAGTTTTGTTTTGGATCCTATGTAGGCTTTTGGTGACAGCGTCCTATGGCACAGAATTCACATAAGAGAGAAAGTGTACCTTACTTCAGTCTTTAATGAGTCTGGCCTCACACTAGCTCGTTTCTTCATTGCCAGCATTAATCCTCTTTTCATTACAATTTAAGCAGAAGCTTAGGTGAAGACATTCCATCACTGAGCAATAAGGAAAGCTAATTTTGTCTTCCTTGTAGCTGGGTTGAGTTACCGGATATGCTGTAATTGATTAAGAAACAAAACCTTCAGGCTTGTAATAGCTGATACATGATTCTGGTTCAGCTTGAATCCATAATCCATTGGCTACAAACTTTATGTGGAAATATGGGGATTTGGAAGGCCATGAGAGTGGAGGAATCAATTAACGTACAAATATCCAAACCAAAGTTTCCAGAAGACTGGTTTTACAGCAAACCAGCCTCCAACATCTTTTCTGAGGACACAGTTTGAGGAATGCAAATGAGCAGATAGCTTTAACATAAAATCAAAATTTGTTAGAACTGGATAGGGACTTTTAGTTAATCATTTTTACAGATGGTAAACCGGGTCCAAGAAGAGCTTGAATGGGAAGATGGTTATTTCAACTTGCAGTTCAGGGTTCTTTCCATCAACCAAGCAATCACAATGATCTCTCTCTCTCTCTCCTCTCTCCTCTCTCCTCTCTCCTCCCTCCTCTCTCCTCCCTCCTCTCCCTCTCCCTCTCTCTCTCTCTCTCTCTCTCTCTGTCTCTCTGTCTCTCTCTCTCCCTCTGTGTCTCTGTCTCTGTCTCTGTCTCTGTCTCTCTCTCTCTCTCTCTCTCTCTCTCTCTCTCTCTCTCTCTCTCTCTCTGTCTCACTTTCCTTTTCCTAGTACTTGAAATTGAACCAAGGGCCTCATACGTAGCCATAAGACTTCATCACTGGACCACGCCTCTAGTCCACTTTTCACCTTTCATTTTCAGCAAAGTTGACCAGGCTGGCCTTGAACTCACCTCTAGCCAAAGCAGAACTTGAACCTGTGATGATCTTTCTACCTCAGCCTCCCAAATAGCTGGGTTAATAGGCCTGCTCACCAGGCCTGGCAGCAATACTCACTTTCATTAGTCTATGTAAAGTCTCCTTCCCTCAAACATCTTGTGTACCCTGTTCTCCTTTATGTCTAAGCTAAGTATTTCCTCTAGACACAGCTCATACCCATCACATCTACAAGATGCTCAAACTACTTGGTGTACTCTATTGTCCACAGGATAAAGTTCAAAGTCCTTTGCTTGGCAGTCAAGACCCTTTACCCCCTGCTTCCTACCAACACCTATATTACCCTTACTGTACCCACAGACACTGGGGCCACAGCATCTCAGCTGTGCTGCCCTTTGATGCTCATCATGACAGCAGTGCATGGATCTGCCCATGTCATTCTCCCAATAGCACAGCCTGGAATCTCCTTCAAAAGCATTCTTATTGACTTGGCTGCAAAAGGCTGTTATTGGACAGCCTTCAGCCATCTGCCACGTGCTGGGATTAAGCCAGTTTCTAGAGCAGAAAATCCAAGATCCAATGCCGCTTCATAAAGGGCCATTTCAGCTACTGCTAAGAAACAGTGACATGCCTAGTGACTGACCCTTCTGTCCACCCTGCTTCCTTCCCATCTCTCTGGTAACATCAATTTCAGGTGGGGGGCGGGGAACACTAGCATTTGTATCTAAATTCCTGAGCATGCTTCCAGAAAAACCCTACAAGAAATACTCCCTACCCCAAGAGAACTGTTCTCACTGTCTTCCAGTCTTCACTCCAGGAAACTTCTCTTTAGAAGGTCTACACTATGCATAGATGCCTTTCTTTACTTTCCATTAGCATGAACCACCTTGTCATATCAATTACTCCATTACATGAAATTACCATCACCCAACATGTCCAACGCTTGCGATAATAGTGACAGCAATGAATGTGGAACAAACTGTGACTCAGTTTTCTGTGTCAGCTCACACTCTATCCTCTTTCCCTAACTAGCTAAGTAGTTGCTCCCTGAGCACAGAGCACTCTGCAAATCAAAGGTTCCACGTGGCAGACATTTGATTAATGACCAGCACACCTTTGATGTGCTATCACCTTCAGAAGGAAGGAGAACATGTTTGCTTTTGTATTCTCAGGCATAGGAGAGGAAGTGAAGAGAGCAAGGAAAACAGAAGAAAGGTTTTGTTTAAGGGAAATGACATATGAGGAGTGTTGTACAAGGCCTTTCTTCCATGCCAAAAAGACTCCAGAAGGCGCCAAGTAGACACTTGCTGAGAGCCACACTGGTGCCAGGGAGTCTGGACCTGCCAGATCCGGTGATGGCTCCACCCAGGCTGCCTTCATCCATCTAGGATGACCCATGTTCTGAAATAGGAGCCTCTTCACCGGCATCACACAGCCAAGGAACACAACTGCTTTTGTTTCTTCCTCGCAGAGAGCAGCAAGTGTTTGGGTAATCTAGGTTTACCTTAATTAAAACAAAACTGGGTCCCATTAACTTTCACATTAAAAAGTCAACAAGAATACAGCATGAGCCACGAGAGCCAAGTTTTACGTTTTGTGAACATATGCTGTGACCAGGGATGAGACGCCTCCTCAGCCTCCAGAGAAAAGAACTCAAGTTCGCCTTGAAGGACGTCCCTCAGCCAGGGTCATTTCTGAAGTGACAAGCAGCTCAGCATCCTGTACTCATGGACCCAGCCAGGTACCTGACAGGAAATCTAATGAATGGGGAGTGGAAAAACTTACTGAAGCCATTTCTCCGCCAGGAAGGAAGCTGTCAGGAACAGGGACACTATGGCTGCCTCGTGATGCCAAGTAACAGGAAGCTATCTCCAAAAGCACTCGTTTGGGGTGAGGGAGAAGAAATCACAAAATGAGCAGCGGAGGAAAGCAAATTAGACAGGAGAGGACTCCGAGGACCCAGGAAGCAGGAAACGGCAGGAATGACCTCAAACTGGCTGTGAGTTGAGGTGTTTTCAGAGACTGGAAGCCAGAGGACAGTCAGGTGCTTCCTTTCCAAAGCTTCTACACCACACCTTCTGGGCGGTTTCCTCCTCTTAGGACCAACCTACTCTCATTTCTGCTAGCATCACTATTTTATTGGTGTCCACATAAAGGAAGTGGGAAGACAGGGTAGCCCTCTGACTGCCTCCCCAAACAATCCATAACAAGCCTTTGCCTGACATAATGGAAGCTTATTCCACAAGGACAGAGGACTCATTTTTTTTTTTTTTTTTTTGCTGTAGTTTAAAAAGAATTAGAACTTCCTCCAAACCTGGAATGTACTATTTTCACATGACAGTACAGTGACATTTTTTTAAAAAAAGAATTCTGGAATTTGGGTTTCATTTTTCTTTTTAGAAACACAGAAATATTATAAGAAAGTGTTTTCGTTTGTATCCCAGATATAGGGATACGGGGCTGCTTCGGACTGTCCACAGTAGCTGACTATGGTTTGCTTGGTGCTCTCACAGAGCCATGGTTTTGCCAACAGCAGATTGTCTTCATGATTGTGTGACACCTGGAATTCTGGGAACTTGTCAGAAGGTATATAAATGCTAGAGCCCAGATGGGCAGGCTTGGTGGTTTTCAGTGGTTGTTGGTCATTTGGGACAGGGGGTAGGCATTTTCTTGATCAGGTTATTTGAAACGGGAAGACGCAAACTAAATGTGGCTGGCACAAACTATGTCAAAGCAGGTCCAGGGGAGACACTCTGCTTCTGCCTTATTGCTTTTCACTTCACTGGCAAATTCACCCCTCCATCCCGTTGCTGCTGCCCCCACCCCTGGCCACTGCCACTGCTGCTGCCTTGCTCATACTAGAACCCGGCTTTGTTACGCTTCTACCGTGGCTTGAAGAACAGTGACCCTACAGGCTTTCAGCACCAGGGTAGAACTACTTCCTGACGCATCCAGCCTTGAGAGCTGGGCAGCTACAGCATCCTTGAGCTCCCCAGCATGAAGATGGCCACTGCTGAACCTCCCAGACTGTGCTTTGTAAGTCAGTCTAATGAATCCCCCTTCTCTTGGTTCTGTTCTTCCCCCTGCCCCCCAAAAAAAAACACCCTGCAGAATACATCTCCCCTTCTCATCATGGTTCCCACCACAAGATTTTCCTAAATACACTGTGGGTGGTTGTTATGTTCCTGAGAGCTGCAATTGTATACGACGATAACGGAAACACTTCATAGGGCTTCCATGCAAAGGGTTGTGCTAAATATATCCAAGCACAATGGCATAGCATGGTAAGTTATAAAATGCAATCCATCATCTTTAGAACAAAGTAGCACTGCTTGCTTTCTGGGAGTCAAGGAAAGTAACTGGGGTGCTTGTGAAGCCAACAAAAAGAGAGGAGTGGGGCCTGACTTCTGCCTCACCCCATCACTGAACTCAACGACTCTTGGCTTTCACAGCTCAGCTCCATGACTTGCACAGGCTTCAAGGGAGTCAAGTCTCTCAAAATCTGAAGTAGGGCAAGTTCCACTTAGTCTCCCTATATTGAGCTATCCTCAAAGTGCTATAAATGCATTGTCAAATTTCTCATGAAGATGATTGCCATGACCCAGAAGGGTTGGCTTCTGACTCAGACGGGATTCTGCAATAGCAGATTGACACACCACTGCTATCGCTGGAAAAGCTCTCCCAGAAAAGGTTTTAAGGCTCAACGGTACAGTGACTGCTTGCCCTGAGGTTCTCCCCAGGCCAATCCTAGGGATTCCTCTCTCTTAAGTGTCAGGGGAGCAGTGCATTTTCTCAAGAGCTCCTCTTGCATAAGCTGGTATCAGGCCTAGGATCATCAGAATGTTCCATTGATAGAAGCATGGGTAAATCTTAAGTGGAATCTGCAAAATATGTCTTAATTTCTTTGTATACCTCCAGCTCTATCAAGAAGCCAGGTAATTTTCCCAGGACACCAAGGTTTCTCTAGAAGGAATGAGAACATTCTTGGGAGGACAGAGACAACTCCTGGAGCTGCCTGAGGTGTGGTTCTATTTCTTTACTTCAGTCTACTTCGGCATGCAGAGCAGTGTTCTCCCAAATCTGTGAGGCTTGGGATCTTTGTCTTTGATCACAGAAACTCTTGATGTTGGTTAGCTCTGGTAAGCAGACCCAAGGAGGAATTAGGAGCCTGAAAAATGATTCTGTCATCTTCTGAAACCAGATCACACATTCTAAAGTTCCCTATGGTGGCGATCAAAAAGAAGAGAGATCCAGATGCCACATCAGACACTGGAACTCTTGCCCTTCCCATGGTCAGAAAGGGAAACAGAATAAAAATGCTTCCGCCATCAGCAGTCACCACTGCCAAGCCAAGAGTGACCCCTGGGGTCAGTCTAGCCATAGGTCCTCTCAGATCTGAAAAGATAAGGCATTCATTTCAGCTCCAGCAATGACTTCTGCTTGGGTATCATGAGTCTTCTAAAGCCTGTGCTGTCCACGGCCACATCTATCAGGCAGAAGGCTAGAGTTGCCCTGTCTACATCTCCCAGCCACGAGGATAGAGTTTTCTATCTACATCTCCCAGGCTGGAGGGTCACCCCATCTCAGCAGTAGCTGCACCCTCCTGAGCTGGCAGGAGTAAGTGAGCAGAGGGGCACGGGGCTGACGTAATATAGACTAGCCAGCAGCGCGTGGTGAGTAGTTCTAGGCACCAGGAACCTAGCCCTGAAGCCCTGGCTCGGAGCCTGACTCTCCCTGGTTCTGCCAATACCAACTTTGGGACAGGAAGGATGATTTTTTTATTTTAAAAAAATTAACTGAATATTATTTTTAGGTCACAAATTCTTGCCATTGTCATTAACTATGGAATAATGTCTACAAATCCCAATTAGCATACTAGGCAAATCAATAAAATCCTTACAGTTACTATAGTCATTCAGATGCCAAATACTCGAGAGAATTATTCTTTTTTTTTTCATTTTGAAGAATATGATGCTGATGACTTGTCCCTTTTAAAGAACCCACACAGATGCATCTTAAACTGTTATCATAAAAATTATCTGGGTTTAGGGCAGTTATGAGTTCACGGTCTACATTTTACAGTTAAAATATTTGAAACTGTCAAGCATCAGCATACCTTTGCGCGTGGAGGCTCACCACACTGGCCTCCAGTAAGAGCACTGACATTTAATTAAATGTCCACCAGTGATGTCTACTTCTCACATACCATTCCAGATGCTGCCCCAATGGGAAGGGGTCCCAGGCCCACTTTGTGGTTGATATCCAAGTTACTTTCTGCTTTACTGGGAACCATGCCAAGCAAATGAACTAGAGCATTCAAAATAGACATCAAAATTAATAATTCTTATTCATATGAAATTCGGGGTCATGTGCCTGATTTTATGAAGTACGAGTGCTGTCAACAAACCAGAGAAGGCTCTAAAATAAAGTCACCCCCCCTGTAAATTTAATCAACACTAGTTCCTGCAGACAGCAAGATCTCTTCCATCCAATAAGGCTTAGCTAGCATGGCGCAATCACTTGAAAACGCTGCTCTCCCGCCTGTGTAGTGCATTACAGAGCTAGATGTTTTCCAAACCTCTAGACCCGCAAACTTTCTCTGGTGACTTTAAACGATGTTAAATTCCATCCATGTAATGTGCGCAGCCACAAAAATGCCCAAGAACAATTAGCCCCAGAATTCCAGTCACTCTTAAAGACCATGACTCACTGTCTCCCCCTCAGCAGGCTCAGGACCTGAATTGTAGACACCCATGACTAAGTCTCACCCCACGGAGCGCCTTCCTCTCTATGTCTGTTGGTTCCATCAGCGCCTCTATGTCGGCATCAGATGGCATCATGTTAAGGTTCCTTGAGTCTGTTGTCTCCCTGGCTGAGTTGTGAATAGTTTGAAAACTGAAACTGTCTGGTTACTCACTTTACCCCTGAGGGTTGGTATGTGGCGGGCTCTTGACTTGTCATAGCTGAATGAATGATTCTTCTTCTTCTTTTTTTTTTTTTTTTTTTTGCTTAGGAGGCTGGAGGAGATATTTTACGTGACATTTCCCATCCCATTCTTGTGATTACACCCAGACAGTAAAGTTAATGAAACACAGAAAGTGGAAATGATGCAGTGGGTTTTATATATATAATGCATCTCAGGAATTCCTTGAACGCGTGTCACCTCAACACAATCCAGTACTGTGTTCTTTCTATGGGCTACAATTCATCCCATTTTGACATAGTCTGTGAACCATATGTCATTAGGACAATAATCATTACCTGTGCTCACCTTAGTCTGACAGAAATCAGTGACACTCTGCCCTAAGTAGACAGTTTATAAAAAAAAACCTTCCTTCTAAGGCAAAGAGAGACATGCATATGAGGTGTTTTGATAAAAATTCAAGACTATCTAAGGAGAAGACTAATCCAGCAAAGGTGAAAAAAATTCAATAAATATTATTTCCATAAAACATCAAGGGAGCACAAATAATGGTTTTAAGGCAATACAGGCAAACATGGCTTGTGTAGCTCCTGGCACAGCTATAGAAGACTTCTTAAACTCCTAATTCATTAATAAATGTGGCAGGAAAACCTGGCATAAATTATGACCCTTCATTACTCAAACAGAACATAATTTTTCTAGGAAAATTAAAACTCTAAAGAGTCATAAATAGACATCCCAGTTGGTTGCTTCGGCTGTCAACTTTACAAATGCCTGTTGATCTGAGAAAGGGGACCTCTGTTAAAGAGTAGACAGAGGCGGCTCGTCCGTCTGACGTTAGGGAAGTTCGGAGTTTGCAGACAATGAGTGGAGCTGTTCAGAATGCCCGTCTTAAGTCTACCTCCTGCATAATAGGAAGCCCATATATCAGCCTCGAGCTGAGAAAGCCTGACAGCAATTCAAGAAGCACGGGATGGCTCAGCACTGCGAGCAACTGCTCAGTTTGCCGTGGTTCTTATTTTTTACACAGAAGTTGCGTATGTTTAAGATGCACAGTCTAAGGCTCCGGCATGCTTGTACATCATGAAATGATGACCACAGTCATGTTAATGGGCATGCTCATCTCCATACATGGTCGCTGTCTGGCCAGCAGGCAGTGACAGCAGCTGAAAGCCATTCTGAGAGAAATTTTGTAACATACCCCCATGGTATTACAGACTGACCTGCTGTGCTCAACACTGGACCTCTGGCCTTTCATCCTACGCCACTGCGACTGTGCACGCTTTAGCCAGCATCTTCCTATCCCCACCCCCATCCTCCTATGCATTATGTACTCTTTAGATTACAAGTGTAAGTGAATTCATGTGTGTGTGTGTGTGTGTGTGTGTGTGTGTGTGTGTGTGTGTGTGTTGCTTCAGTTGGCACAGTGCCTTCAAGTTATACTCATATTTCTATCAGTGGCATAGCTTCCTTTTCGAAGGATGAATAGAATTCTACTGTGTGTGGCTGTATTGCTTTCTTAGTTTGTTCCTCCATCAGTGGACACAGGTTATCTTTATATCTTGGCCATTACAAGAAGTGCTTTCAATGAACTAGGGACACAGAAGAATTGCTGGACTATGTGGTAGTTCTGATTATGATATTTTCAAGAGACTCAATATCATTTTCATGATGGCTGTACAAGTATGCACTCCCATCAGTACTGTACTAAGATTCTCTTTTCTCTTTGTCCTTATCTCATGATATCTCTATAATAAACACCCTGACAGGTAAGGCAAGGCTCACCATGGCTTTATTAATATTTTCCCATTGGCTGGTGATTTTATTATTTTCGTATACCTGTCTTCTTCTGAGAAATGTCCTTTTCCCAGTTTTTAAAATCAAGTTAGTTGGAGACATCACACTTCCTGATTTCCTGTTATTTTGACAAACCTACATTAATCAAAATAAGATGATACTACTGGCATGAAAACAGATATGGAAAACCATGGAACAGAACAGACAGACAAGAAATAAATCCAAATGTAGAGGTGATTAGTTCTTGACAAGGGCACCAGGAAAATATAACGACAAAGGGGTGATCTGGAGAAACTGGATAACCAAACACAAAGGGATGACATTGAAATCTTAGGCTATTCACTAAAGTCAACTTCAAACTCATAAAGACTTAAATATAAGCCTTAAACCACCAAAAAAATTGCTTAGGAAAACACATAAGAAGGAGCATCTAAATAGTCCAAATAAATATTAAGATACTTTAAGCAAAATCTCATTAACAGAAAATTTAGAAGATTCTGCTGAGGCAACTTTTGATGGAAAAGGATGTGAAGGTGCAATGACATTTGTGTAGGAAGGAAGAAAATGAGAATATTTATCTAAAGTTATGTGGCTAAATATTATACTGAGACATGAAACTGCAGGTCAGGGGCTGGAGTGGTGGTCCAGCTGCTGAGACCCCTGGTTGCTCTTGCTGAGGACCTGTCCTGGGTTCCCAGCACTCATAGAGCGGCTCACATCTGTCTGAAAGTTCAGTGCCCGTGGCTCTGATGCCTTCTCCTGGCCTCCCCAGGCGCTTCATGCCGATGGAGCCCACATGCAGGCAAACCACTCCTACACATTAAAACAACAACCCTGCAGCCTTAGGTGCTTCCAAGAAGCATTCGCTATGCATAGCAAGTTTCTAATTATTATTATTATTATTATTATTATTATTATTATTATTATTATTATTATTATTGCAACAAGTCATTGACTAGTTAGAGAGAGTTAATTTAAACCTTTACCAGGTTCCAGAATAAATTCCAGATGGTTGAAGAGCTAAACAGAAATTAAACTATTCCTTAAGAAGACTGTAAAAGTAAATGTGTCTCAGGTTTCTAATGACGAGTTTAGAGTACATGGCAAGTATTCATGGCTGTTCCTGCTTACGATGCTTACAATGAGACTTTGTCAACAAGACATTTAAATTAGTGGTTCTCAACCTTCCTAATACTTCCACCCTTTAATACAGTTCCTCATTAATTTTGTTGCTACTCCATAACTGTAACTTTGCTACTGTTGCAAATTGTAATGTAAATATTTTTGCAGATAAAGGTTTGCCAAAGGGGCCGTGACCCACACGTTGAGAACTATTGAGTTAAATAAAAGGTTGAAGTAAAACAACATATGATCCAAACCGTAAGGTTAGAAATTCAAATTTGCAAACAGGCAAGCAATCCTGAAACGCCTACTTAATGAGAAGGGAAAAGGACGTGGTGTACCACTTCGAAAGGAACTCAAGTGCCTGGCGGACCCTGGAATGGCACTGGAAACTCAGCTTCCTTTACAACCAGTGAAGACTAAATCATCCAAGCAATGACCGAGGAGCCCTCTCCATCACAGCATTACGCCACGAAAAGGAAAGGAACTGATTGTGTGGGAAAGATCAGGCTTATAAGGTGCTGTGGGATGCTCCGTCTCTCTCTGTAGCCTTGGCTGCCGAGGAGCTTGTCCTGTAGATCCAGGTTGGCCTTGAACCCACAGGGACCTGCTGCTCTGACTGCCTGTGCTGGCACTAAAGGCATGTGGCATCATGTCATTGACCAGCACCATTTTATGGTCCGAATGGCTTTACTTTTTGGCCCAGAAAACATGTTTTCTGATAATTTACAAAAGCAGTTGCTTTAAATAAAAACTGCTTACAATAGTCAGTATAATTATTTATATTGTACAAAACCTAGGAACTATATAAATATTAAATCACGAGAAATAGCTAGTTGTGAGATTTCTGGGATGGGATATTACAAACTCTTATAACGTTTATATATTTAATAATAATAGGGAGTGCTAATGTGGAATCTTTAAGGTCATAGATCAGTTCTCAAAACCACACAGCAAATCTTAGCTTCATTTATATGAGGCTAGAGAGAAAGACCATGGTGCCAACAGTGGGTAGCTTCAAGTTGCAGCTTTGTTGGTGTCTAGAGATTTCATAGACATTTCCCACATATTGCTTGAATTTTCCTTTATTGATTATAAGTGAGATTGACTCTTTCCATATTGTTAACCAAGAACATAGCCTCCATCTTAGAACAAAAGCTATACAATACCATAGTAATTAAACCTTGGCTAATGCTCCTCTGAAAGGGTGGTGAATAGCATTCAGGGG
Organism: Acomys minous; assembly: GCF_964271855.1. Lineage (NCBI taxonomy): Eukaryota > Metazoa > Chordata > Mammalia > Rodentia > Muridae > Acomys > Acomys minous. The sequence goes on along the minus strand of NC_140484.1, from coordinate 117,774,051 downwards.
ATCAGGTAATGATACTGGGATACACTGGAAGCCAGAGGCCCCTTTAACAAATAGGAAGAATTGGGGCATGATTATCATGACTCATGCTTTCCTTAATAAGACCTCATGTATATTTACTTCGTGTTTTAAACTTTTCTTTTTGGTTTTCACAAAATATTTCATTAAGAGATGGAAGAGTTTGCATTTCCAATTTTTATTCAATGAAAACATTTTGCACGGCCGTGTTAGCTCTCCCTCCCTGCTCTGAACTGTTCTGAACTGCTGCTCTTCAGCACAGATACATTTACAGAGCAGAACAATTCATTTCTAGGTTGCCCAGGACAGCTATATCCAACTTTAAAACTTTACACAATCTTTACTCATGAAAACATTCTATGAAATTATTTAATATCAGCAATCTTAAGTAGGAATGTGGCTGACGTGCAGTTTCATGTCTCAGTATAATATTTAGCCACATAACTTTAGATAAATATCCTCATTTTTTCTTCCTTCCTACACAAATGTCACTGCACCTTCACGTCCTCTTCCATCAAAAGTTGCCTCAGCAGAATCTTCTAGATTTTCTAACTGTTTATGAGATTTTGCTTATTTGGACTATTTAGATGCAGGATATGGCTTATATTAATCTGTCTATATCTTAGGTTTTTTTCCACTTCTACTTTCTAATTATTTTGAAATCAGAAGGGGAAAAAAATCTTGTAATTGATATGTATGCTTAGTGATAGTCTCTTTCACAAAAGCCTTTAGCAAAGAGAAGTTTGGAGTGTTTTTTTAATTTCCTCTTCTCTCCCATCTGATCTCATCTCCCTTTCATGTATACATAGGTCAGATCTGTGAGATCTGCCCGCATACATAGCCCCAATCACCTGCTGCACACATACGTCAGATCTGTGAGATCTGCCCAGCATACATAGCCCCAATCACCTGCTCCACACATACGTCAGATCTGTGAGATCTGCCCAGCATACATAGCCCCAATCACCTGCTCCACACATACGTCAGATCTGTGAGATCTGCCCAGCATACATAGCCCCAATCATCTGCTCATCATTTTTATTTTTATTTCATTTTCCTCTTTACACAAACCATTTGTAATGTGGTCTGCCTAATTCAGTCCCTGGCAAATCTAGAATGCTCCAGCATCACGTGTGCTTTGACTTGCTTTGGACTCTAACACCTTCATCTCGTTTAGCCTTCGGTCACCTGCCCTGAGCTTTCCCCTGAGTCTAAGCCAGGGTCCTCTTAAAGTGTAATTAACTGGTGCTCCATGTTTTTATGTTGCTTTTTTATTTTTAAGTTTTAATTTATTATAATTTATTCAGATTGCACCATGAATGCTATCCCCTTGCTTGTATCTTCCCATTCCCACCATCCCCCCTCTTTCGCCCCGTTTCTTTCCCCTAGACCTCTGACATAAGGGGACCTCCTCCCCCACTGTATGATCACTGCCTATCAGGCCCCATCTGGATAGCCTGCTTCCCCTTCCTCTGTGTGCCTCCCCACCAAGGGGAAGTGATCATATCAGGGGCATCAGAGTTCATGTCAGAAGCAGTCCCTGCTCTCCCCCACAACTGTGGAGAATGAGCTGTCCATTGGCTAGATCTGAACAGGGGGTCTAGGCTTACTGCATGCATTGTCTTTGGTTGGTACAGCAGTTTGTGCAGACACCCCTGGGTCCAGATCCCCTGGCCTTGGTGGTCTCCTTGTGGTGCTCTTGAACCCTCTGGGTCCTTCCATCCCCCCATTCTTTCATACCACTCTTATTGCTCCACCCCCAGAGTCCAGCAGCGAGTCCCAGCATCTATCCAATCCCCCACTGGGTGGAGTCTCTCAGAGGACGTCTATGTTAGGCTAATATGTTGCCTGTTATAAATTTCTGTTGAAAGGAGGCAACAGCTGAGAGTGTTTAGGGAGGTAACAGTCCCCTCTCTCAAACTAGAGAACACTTTATAGGCTCCATGATAAGCCATTATATATACTTGCATTAAGTTAAAATGCTCAGAATAGAATTATAATTGGGTAAGGGCTTAACGAGGGTCTTGTGAAGAAAATACCCCATGCACCCAGGTCTCTGAGTCTGAACTGTCAGAATCCTTCCAGAGTGGAGATAGAACAACAGGACTGCAAGCTCCAGCAACAATCACTGTCCCCGCCAGGTGTTGATATCGCTGATGAATGCAGCCTGTTTCCAGCAAGGTTTCCTGTGCTGTGTGGTAAGGGCTGAGCTAGTGGAGAGCTGTGGAACACAGCCATGACAGGCCCACACCTGGCAGACTCCATGGAAACTGAGGGCACTTCCTACAGGCCTGCCAAGCGGTCCTGATCCCAGGTAAGGGCGGCCCTGCTCGCTTAGAAAGCGCAGCTGCTGCTTATAAACAAAATACTGCAAAGAGGCGGAGAGAAGCATAAAAAAAAATGGCTAACTAAACCTGCACAGAAACCAGAAGAGATTTTCCCACGCCAGCATCTGAATCCGGGATTGTCGTTTGGGATTTCTTGTTACAATATTTTACAATGAAATTTGTTGTGTGTGTGATATTTTTAACTCAAAGACAATCAGTGGAATAGTTTTGTGTTAAAGTCTTTAAATGTATTTCTGTTTTAAAAGTATTTCTGATAAAAGTTTACACCAAACCCACATTAACAACTCTGTGTTAAAGTGAGTTGAATCAGGGACACGCATATTACATTCTAGGAGCCAGTTCTCTGTAATAGGGCAGGAAATGAAACTGCTTCAAGCTAGAGCACAAAATAGACTCAACTTGTAAAATATGCTAGCAGTAACATTCCCACTGCCAACGTTAGGGCATATTTCTGTCATAAAAAATATTTTGGTGTTTGACATGCCTATTCAGATTGTAATGTCCGTGGACATATTGTAACCTTGCATGAGCTACAAATTCAAGGAACTTTGTCACCAACCTCTGAATCAATGTTAATCAAACGTGTCCTACTGTCAGGGCGTAGGAAATATCCCTAATGCTTTTGCAGAGCCTGACAGAATACTAATTGCTGGCTTCCCGTGTCTCCTGGGAAAGCCCACCAGCTCCCCATAGAGCAGCTTCTTAGCAGTCTTCTGGGAAAGCCCAGCCCGGGCCTCTTCACAGGAATACTTGCTTTGTTTTCTGTTCTGGCTTCACGTTGTTGCTGTTCTGTAGTTATCACTTCTGATGATATAAGATCTTTTAAATATACACGAAAGTATACAGAATAGTAAGATGAACCTAAGTGCCCCTCACTGAGTCCCACCATCAGCCGTCACGAGCCTGTCTTTTACCATCCACTGCCCACCTCCCCGCACTGTTTTGAAGCAAATAGAAAAGATTGTACAATTTCACCAGTAGATATTTGCACGTATGTGTGTAAAGAGCTACTTTCTGGACACCTCCACAATACTTAAAGGTCAATGACAGAACATTTCTTCAGTTGTCTTTGCCATAACAGCACGGCAGTTAGTTTTCTGTCTTTCTGCTTGCTTAAACAGGTATTTCAACAAGGCATCAACACAGCAATTGATTAAAACATCTTCAAATCTCGTTTAATCCTTTTTGCGGTTATATTTCCTCATTGCTACTTTTCCTTTTCAATATATTTGATAAAGGAAAAAAAAAACCTGTGACTCAGCCCAGAGCTTCTCAACAATTTTCACTCATGAATCCTTACTCTAGAAAATTTTACACAACTTGGGAGTGCAGGCATACAATATAACTACATAAATTGGGCATTAGTTGATAATTGATCATGAGAAAATTTTTTAAAAATAATTTAAAATAAAAATAATTTAAAATAATATACACATAAATTTTCCATTTACTACAGATCAGAGCACATTTGTATGCTAATGAGATGTATGCTAATGAGATGAGTGTGTTCATTCATTCATCATAAAGAATTAAATCTTAGCTAAATGTTTAACACTGCAAGACACAGGTCATCTTCAACATTTTCAGAGCTGATTAATATTTTCATTCTACAGTTATGAATGCTCAGAATGCCATTCCATACAAAGCTTCATTAGCTATTGTTTGAAATTGTCCTAATCCCAAGCCAAAATTCACCTAATTTTTTTTTAATGAAACACAAGTCAGCCACTACAATATACATTTCTAAAATCAAGGATTATGAACCAATAGGATCCAACTAGTTAGAATTTGATAAATGTCGAGAAATGGTTAGAAAACACTCAATGTTTGTTTTCCATAACAAAACCAGAGTGCCTCTGTAAGAGCAGACAGCTTTGTCCGTAAACACTGCACTCCGTTAAGTTTGAGGCGGCACTGGTTGGTTGTGCGGCACAATAGCGTGCGCAGTGCCAAGCGTGCATGCTGTGTGTTCAGAACCACGCCTGCAGCAAAGTCATGTGATACAACATGGCAAGCCCTTTCGGGAACACCTCAGGCTCATTAGGGCATTTATTCTGAATTCACTACAAGTTCAGAAACCTGTTGACAAATTTCCCCCATTTCTCGTGTTTAGTTACACCATCTCTTATGGAGTTGCAACCTTCAGTTTAATGAGCTGAGTCTGCCATAAAGTTCCACCCTGTGTGAATTCTGCTGATGGCCAACACATAGCTTAGCTCAATCTTTTCTCTTTTCACACGCGCACATGTCCTACTTACTTTTTCCCGTTGTTTTGATAAGCACCGTCACCGCCACCACAGGAACAACTTGGAGAGGAAAGGGTTTACTTCGTCTCACACTTCAGGTCACAGTCCATCGCTGAGGGAAGTGACGCTCCCTGGCTGGCTCCCTGGCTCACACTAAGCTCCCTTTCTTACAATCCCCTCCGGCTGACTCCAGTTAGCAATCAAGAAAATGCAGCCACAGACTCATTGACAGGCTAACCCGACAAAGGCAACTCATTAATTGATGCTCCCTACTCACAGCTACGTCAAATTGACAAGCAATTAGTCACCACATGTGACATATTTGTGAGTTTTCTTTGGAGTTTCAAGATAATGAGTTGATTCTCAAGCACCCACCAACCCCGACTAAATCACTTTGGGATCAATATTAATGAGGCGACTTAACACGCTACGCATGCTGCCACCCTTTGCAGGCTGCTTACTGTACTGATGCTCAAACTGTCTAAAGTACGTTCCTCTTACAATCGGGCTCCCGAATCCTACTGAGGAGACTCGGGTGGTTTGAACAGTGTCTTTGTTGCTTGGTGATTCCCTGATGGTCCAAGTTAGCTTAGCATGCATCCACCTCAAATCTGGAGTAAGCTCTTCTGCAGAGTCCTGGCTCTTTCAAAGCGAGTGATGGAAATGGCAGTTAGAGATAAGGAATTAGGCATGAGGGTTGTCACTAGTATTTGGATGCCTGTTTACTCATATTTTGAGGCCTTTCCAGAAAAGGGCACAAGAAAATATGCCCCGTTATTTACTGAAGATAGTACATTGCAGGGTCTAGGCAGGTGCTTGCAATTCAATTTGAGCACGACAGAATGGTACTCGATTTCTTCTGTTTTTATATCAGCATCACCTTTCCCTTACACCCAGAATATGGACCCGCAGAAACACCAGAAACTCACAGAAGTAGCTGGTTTCCCCTGAGCCGTTTGTTTGTTTTATCAGACGCCGTGCACACACAGCAGTCTCAGAGCAGCCTGCCAGTGCCGCCGCCAATGTGCAATCCCTGTAAGAAGCCTAGCTTTTTATTCCACACTTTTCCCTTCACCGTGACCATCTTCAGTCAAACGGCCCATGTTAAAGGCAGCAGAACTCATTCCTTCCTGTGCGTCGTCAACGCCACCAGACTAGAACACAGACAGGCTAGTGGGTAGAAGATAGTGGCAGAAAAAGAAATCCCAGGTGGAGCGGATAGAAGAAGGAAGGAAAGGGGGAGTTAGGATAAGGAAGATAAGAAAAAGGAAGGAGAGGCAAAAAGGGAGCAAAGGAGAAGATGGGCTTTGTCTCACCTGGAGTAGGAGTCACACCCAGAGGTGGGAAGTGAAGGCGAGGATAGCATCAGGGAAGAGGTCCCTGAAGGAGAAATAACAGTAGAAGAATGACAAAGCATCCTCCTGTATCCTCAAGGGAAGGGAGCAGGGGATAAATGATGAGAGAAAGGTGTCTGAAGCAAGTCATGTTGGGTCTGCAGTGGAGGAGGAACCACTGTAAAAAGAGAAAACACAGCAACTTAGCCGAAGAAACCTGACCTAAAGATGTGCTGGTTGACATTGCAGAGAGAGTGCCCAACAGCAGAAGACAGCAGGGTGGGTATCGTCAACAGCCACACACGTGTGCCTCGTGTGTCCTTGGGGTGTCCTCCCAAGCTCTGTCACCAGACCTGCAGAACACTGATTTTACCAGAAGAGCCCAGCTCAAGAATGGACCTTAAAGTCCAGGCCAGAAAGTGGCATAGGAACTGGGACTCTCTTGGTCTAGGAAAACAGGCCACAGGCCCACCATCTAGCAATTCACATAAGCTTGACATTGGGAGCATCCCAAAAGGCAACTCAAGCAGAGGCATTGTCAGCATACTTCTCTGCCTGAGCTCAGCATCCTAAGGACAGAGGCAGTTTCCCCAGCACCAGAGAGCCCTCAGAATACTTCCAAGCTCCCTAAAATCCAGATCCAAGAACACACAGTCCAGCATGTTAGACTCCAGGAGTTACCCACTGGATAGTCTGATCTCCCGGAGTCTTCGCTACCAGGAGCCCCTTTCCAAACTCTGCTTGTATTTTTGTGGTGTGGGCCGGAATGGGCCATAGCAAAGGAAATGTTTCTAAACTCCAAATAAGCCAATCAAAACAATTCCTCAAATCCCTTGTGATGGGGAAAATTCCATTATTGCTTCTACACCTAGTCCTTCCAAGTTCAGCTTGGAGAGAATCAAAGATGTCTTTTCTTGCCTGGCATGGCTCCCTCTGGCCTGGGCGGCAAAGCAACATATCTTTGTTTTGTGTCTCTGCTGATCTCTAAAATCCACTCGCTTGGCTATGCCTGACAACAAACAAAGCATGGCAGTCTATAAGTCTGGAGCTCATTTGAGAGGCTAATAGACACAGTAGCAGGAATGTTGCTTACTAAGAGGAGATGATGACAGTGGCCAAAGTAAATAACCAGAGACAATCAAAGGGCACAGTGAGGGATCCACCCCTACTGGAGAGTACCCTTCATGGTTTGGTGACTTTCTATAGCAGAGCTCAGAAGGATACAAGACAAGAAAAGGTCCAACAATACTGACCCACTCAGCTGACACCCTGGGAAATCTATGAATATAAGAGGAGAGAGGCTCTAATGAGTAGGAGACCCCTGATCGTCTGAGACAAACTGAGAGATAAGAAAACTGGACCTCTCTTTGATGTAAGAAAAAAATAAGTGGATAATACGAGTGACTATTGGAGGATATGAAAGGAAGGGGCTGAAGTTAGAGAGCAGGCAGTGTTGTCTGACAAGGTCCAGGCTGAACACGTGGGATGGATGGATGAAGCAGAAGGTTAGTAGGAGTCACTGGGGCCAGAGAGGGCCAGAAATGGTGAGTGTCAATGGAATCTTGGGGTGTCTACAATCCCTGAACAGTCTGTGGGTGGCGACAGGGCAGCGTGGAGGAAAGAGATGAGGGAATGACACTTGGTAAAGAATTTGGTGAGTGCTCAGGTCAGTGGTCTAGATGGATGACATTGGTCTCCAATGGAGAAAAGCATCGAGAGGAAAGAAGGCTAAGAAAGACCCAGCGACAGGGACTTGGGAAGGGCCACCTCGCTCCTGAAGTTCATGATGTCTGTGGACTGAGCAGTGAGACAAGCTTTGTCAGTGCAGAAAGTAGGGAACTGGGACATGGATTTATCGGTCATGAGAGGACAGTGGAAGGTATCCCCCTGTCAATGTCGAACGACTCAAAACAAAGGAACTCAGAGCAAGGCACAAAGACAGTAGAAGAGAGGAGATAGTGGAGATGGGCATGCTCATCAAGGACTGTGAGGGATGCTCAAAATGACCTAGTCTCAAAGTGTTTGAAAAGGATGGGGAATCTCCCAGTACCGACTGGCCTGATCTCAGATAGGAGGGATGATGGGAGATATGTCTCTCAGCATCTGCAGCACTTGAATTTGTCTTGAATGTCCTTGTCCTATATCCACCATTTAATCTGCATGGCAAAAGTGTTGAAAAGCAGCAAAGAGACCCCACATGGATCTAGGAAGAACAGTAATGGAAGGAGAACATTGTCTGTGTAACTAGAGAGCTGAATATTGAACTTCAAGAAAATGATGAACTCATCGATATTGGAGAAATAACTGGTCTGTGCAAATCTCAGCGAAAATGAAATTCAGAGTCCACATAGGCTGAAGTCAATCACAACAGTGTGTTGCATGTACAAGGTTTTTGTGTTTTCTGTGTGCCTGAGTTGGGACAGAAAGCACGTCATTCCAATTAATACAGTCTCTTCATCCCCTCACAGACCATAAGCCTGCTTCCTCATAGGGTGGCTAAGTCTTTGGAAATATTTAAGGAGCATAGCTATATTCAACCAACATTGCTCACTAATAAAAGAATGAGCCATTCAAACTCTAATGGCTTGGTCCTTAAACACATAGCACCAGGGGCTGGGAAGGGCGTGAAAACTCTCCCTTACGGAGACCATGTAGGTGGCTCACTTTGATCCATGAAAAAAGATGACAGAACTCCACAAACCCAAGGGCTGGGTTCATCTTCCTTGACCAGAAATTTCAGAAGTTTCTATAAGCATTCCATGCTAAAAAAAAAAAAAAAAAAAAAAAAACTTTTACAGAAATAACTTGAAAATCCCAAGTGATAGTTCTGAGGCCTGCCAGCAGCTTAACCACAACACAGGCCCTGGCCAAGATGTCCGTGAAGAGTTGGGAAGGAGTTACTCTGAGAAAGATGTACTTGTAGCAAACAGGCTTCTTCTCCTAAGAAAGAATTCATAAATCAATAGTTAAATAAGGAAAGGGAAAAATTAGGTTTGGCATAGTAGCATCAGAAAAATGACACTGAAGAGAAGTTCAGGGGTTAAGTCTACACAAAGACTTCATTATTAATATACTGTTGTTATTACTAGTTTTCAAAATTCATTCAAACATTTTTCTCATACTTTTCCTACCCACAGATTAGATGTAAGAAAAAAAAAGGCCTAACTGTGCTGAAGGGCAGAGAACAGGCTTTTGGCTTTGATATGCCTGGCTGTGAGACTCTGGACAGGACATCATTTCTTCCTGGTGCTCAGACTCCTCACCTGAAGAGTCAGGTCACCCGGCTTCCTTTCAACTCTGATAAGCATTTTCCAGGGGCCTGTCAGAGCCACACGTCCAGCCCCCTGGGTTTCCAGCAATGGAAATGTAAGAAATACAATCAAGCCACAGATCTTGAATGAAGACATCAGGTACGTAGGCAGTCAGTGGCTTGTAGGGAAAAAACAGGGACTGCTAGGCTTGGCTGGTATTTAAGATGCCATCGTGGATGAGGATTTTTGTCCTGATTTGCTTCCTGTTGGCTGTGACAGACGTCATTACCAAAAGCAAACTGCAGAGTAAACCGTTTATCTCGGCTTACATTTTGGGGTCGGCCGTCTGGGGAAGCCAAGGCAGGACACAAGGCAGGACCTCAAAGCAGACACCACAGAGGAACACACTACCCTGTGGTTTGCTTACTCTGATTTTCCCAGAGAATTCTTTCCTACAGCCGGGGCCTACCGTCTGTGTAGGGGGTGTGTGTCCCACAGGGGCTGGGCCCTTCTATACCAATTATCAAGCAAGAAAATGTCCTACAGGCTGGCCCACAGGCCAGTCTGGAGAATTCCTCCATTGTCCGCCCCTCTTCCTAGATCAGCCAAGTCACCAACTAAGACTCGCAATCACAGATGTCACACACATGGATTGTTTGTTTGTTTGTCGAAACAAAGAACCATGTGCACTAGAAACACAATGTGACTCCAAGGAAATTGTTGACATTTAAAAAGTAGAGATGGTTCGAGGTGGTGTGGAAGAAGGCCAGAGAAGGCTGAATTGGATTTAAGGTTTGCAAGCGGGCAGAAGAAGGAAGCAGATGAGGTATCTAGCGCCACAGATCTGTAACCCCAGACACTGGAGAGTAGGGGCAGTAGGACTGAAAGGTCAAGGCCTACCTGGACCACTCAGTGGGGCTCTCTCTCAACATTCAAATTTTATGATGGGGGGGGGGGGAGGCGAGGATCTGTAACTCAGCAGCTGAACACTTGCCTAGCCTATGGGAGGCTCTAGTCTTCCTCTCCAGCACAGGAAGAGAAGAGGAGACAAAGAAGGAGGGGCCACGGAAGAACAGGGAAACGTGAACCTGCCAATCAAGAGCTCACAGGAAGCAAGCGTAGAGCAGAGTGTAATTAAAAGTCATTTCAAATATGGAGGAAAAAAAAGTTAATGTACTCAGACAGGGCCAGGAGGAGACAACACAAATGCAAACTTAGTCACGGGATCTGTCCCTGCTGTCCGCAGTAGAGAAAGGCACATTTAGGGAGTGAGAGGGGATGGTGGGATACAGACAGATCCAAAAGGGTGGCCAGTGTGTTGTCAAAGTGGCTTCCTTACCCATGGCCCCAAGCCTACTTAGGAGGATTTGCCTCACTATTTCCTGGCTGCCCAGCTCCATCCTCATCCTCAAAACCCTTGATATTAACCTTTTTCTGTCCTTTGCTTATTTAAAGTCTAAAAACTGGCGAGGCTGACATTACACCAACATGGACACACAGCATGTACAGGTCACTTACACATTATAGCGGAACAAATGAGGCAGAATTTCTAAGTCACCTTCAGCTTTCCTTTGCCTCTTCTGTAACTGTGGCTGCCAACAAGAAGGAAGCCCGCTCAACAAGCTGCCAGGCCTGGAGCACATGCCTTCCCTATTTTCACCCCCCCTAACAAGTGCTAAAGGACCAAAGAAAATGTAACTCACACGTGCACAAAACGCTCCATAACCATTTAAATAGGCAGCCTCTTGCGGAGAAGCACACCTGTAAACAGTTACAGACCTGTAGACCAGTGATGCCCCACATTCCAGTCGTCAATGGATCAAGGTGAAGTATGCACAGAATAAGACCTCACCACGCCCTTTTCCCAGAGGGAGACCTGGAGCTACTCCATAAACATGGCTGTAGCTCGGAGAAGGGCCAAAGAGCAACAGACAGGACCCACATGCAGCTGTTGTCGCCAAGCAGGACTTCAATGGATCAAACTCCCAAACCACCATGAGGCATGACAAAAGCATTTCCCCTAGAGACTGGCTGGCAAGGCCGTTTGGGCCACAACCATCACAGGCAGTATCCCAGACAGGTCCTTTGTGCTTACTACACCCAAGTGTCCATAGGCTTTCACTCCACAGATGGGCGACCAATGGGGAGGCAGCGCTGTTTGGATTTGACTTTGAAGAAACCCCGATTCCATCCTGGAGAGGGATGATAAAGATGCTCCTGGCTAACCCCCAGCTCCTCAAGTTGCTGAGTCTCAACCTATAAAGCAGTCCATTCATATCAAAGCGTTCTCTGCCATTTCCTATGGCCCCCAAAGCTCTCCTTGATCAAAATGGTGAGATCAAGGTCTTCAGCAATCTGAAGTAAGCAGCCAGTGATGGTCACCTGCGATGTGGAGGGCAGTGGTCTTCATTTTTCAAATAGCCATGTGAATGGCCTTGACTAAATCACTTGTACACTTAGAGTCTCTGCTTTCCCGACTTGCGGAATGAGGTGTTGGGACTGAAGTCTCCAGCAGCTGTACAACTCTAACTCTCTGAGTAACAGTTTGTTGCTTTGCTGGCTAGGCTGCCCAGTGATCAAAATGAACCAATTAACACAGCAGCTGGAACGCTGTATCTGCAGTTTGAATGCTAGACTTTCTTTTGCAGCGGAAGGAAGGGAGATCGTGAAAGCCAGTCACTCTGCTTTGGAAAACAGCTGAAGGCTCTGAGGTCCACAGATGTCACAGCACTGCTAAATCACAAGCTCATTAGATGGAGGCAGCACGAAGGCAACCAGACCAGTCCTGCCTGCAGCCCAGTGCCCGGCCAGTCCTGTCTGCAGCCCAGTGCCCGGCCAGTCCTGCCTGCAGCCCAGTGCCCGGCCAGTCCTGCCTGCAGCCCAGTGCCCGGCCAGTCCTGCCTGCAGCCCAGTGCCCGGCCAGTCCTGCCTGCAGCCCAGTGGGCAGCCGACGGCCTTCAGGCTGTTCCCTCCCTAGAAGCGGCTTCCACTCCCGAATAAATGACCATGCGCCTTTTCTGTGTCTCACTAAACGCAGCCTCCATCACAGTTCTGCCTCACCTGGCCCAGGGGTTAGTAGTTTTCCAGACACCTAACCCTGGAGACATTTGGAAAGTGACCTAAAGGTCTTTGTGAAAATGTGCCCAGGATAAAGTACTTTCAAGAGTCCTGGGGGAGTTGTTCAAGAAAGACAATGTCTCCACACTTACCACCTGCTTCCTATTCTATAAATTGATTATTTTGTAAGGAGGAAGAGCCTAGTGAACCCACCTCTGCACCAACCACTTTACGTACGGTCCAGGCTGCAGCCTCGTTTGCACAAGCACTTTGTCAGTCTGGCTTCAGGCCACTGTGAGAGCAAACCGTCTCTAGCATGAACACTCACATATGGCAGGTAGCTAACCAAGCCACCTGGCAGTACAAAGGTGTCCTGGGTAACAGCCACAGACACCACACCTCTTTCTGGCTGTTATATAACAAACACTACCCCACCCCTTCCCCAGGTATAGAATCCTTGCCTGGACTGTCCTGCAAAACATTTAGGGACAATCTGGGAATTCCTGTGCAGGAACAATGCTGGAATGCCACCCAGAGTGCGGCGGTTTGTCTCAGCTGAGACAATCTGTTATGGTGCTTCAAGTGATGGCCAGACACTAAAACCTTGTGTGAGATTGGATCCAAAGACTTGCTCAGAGCAGTCAGAAACAGTGATGTGTGGAGGAGGCCAGACACGGATGCGTACATGCCATCTAGTCTATCTATGTGAAAGCAGACTGGAAAGTGGGTGGGTCCAGCGTACACCAAGGAAAGAGTCAGAGGCCATTGGTGTTCTTCCATGGTGGCTATCGGACACAGAAGGATGCAGGGACCACTTATGGAGCTCAACGTTCTGTCTCTTCATCTTGGTAGTTGTTCCACAGGTGGGAAAAAAAAACCACTGAAAATCTGTCAAGTTCTAGAAGTCAGATATGTCTTAATTTTTGCTACAGGTGGTTATGCCTCAGTAAGAGTTCATTTAAGATTTATCTTTGTTTCTAATTTAGTGTAGGTGGGGGGAAGCCCAGGCACATAAATGCAGGTGCCTCTGGGGGCCAGTAGAGAGCATTGCACGTCCTGGAGCTGCAGTGATAGGTGATGGTGAGCCATCCCATGCTGATGCTGAGAGGCAAGCACAGGTCCTTTGCAAAAGCAGTACGTACTCTGAACCCATGAGGTCCCTTTCCAGCCCCAGCATGATTAAATATAAAATCTTCCATGGGAACCCCCTGACGTGAGAACATATGCTTCTGTCTTTCCTTTGACATGAGCTTATCTGAGAGTCTATGTATGAATTGCATGTCTGTAAATAATATTGCCAGCAGCAGCAATTGTTAGACGAATGTTCACACGTGCAAGGAGAAATGCATACATGATCGAACTGAAGAACGCAATCTCCAGGAAGCGAGATCATCAATGTCCCCACCCCGATGAGTACGAACCAAGAGGCAGAGAAGTAACGTGTCCCAAGTCACGTAGTAAAATGGCCAAACCAGCATCCAAGCAAGAACCTAAAACAGCCCACCTCAGAGCTCTCCTCCTTAACTGATTCTCATGTTTGTTCTTACAGCCTCAAGACAAAGGCTTGGGTTTGTCTGTTGTGGGGTGGATGTGTCCTGGGGTAAAATCTTCACAGTGCACACACTTTTAGGATCTTCCTTAGAACATTTGAAAAAATTAACAGGGGCTAGTTCCCCTCTTTCTTCTAATTTTATATTGCTTTATTACATATACTATATCTGTGGAGCCTGGAGATGACATTAGATACTTTAATTATAAAGTACACAACTACTTGCTCCAGATACCTGGTTTTATTCCTTACCATTTCTCACTTGGGCTCTCTAAAGCTCTCATTTGAAAAACTGTTGGCGCATTGATATCTGGCTTAGAGGGAGCTAAAGGAACAGGCCTTCTGAAGACCCATAGTATAGAGATGCAAAACACAGCTTAATGCCATTTGGGCCTTACTGGGGACCAGCCCCAAATGGCTGAGCTAACGATGTGAATCCACAATTAATTTGGCTCAGCCCAGCTCCCATGGATGCCTTGTTTCAGGGAACTTGGAGAAGTTATTGAATGTTGAACATTCAAGTAAAAAACAATCTTTTCTCATCTTGCCCCAGTGATCTGTGAAGTTCTGTGTCAACAGGAAGTCTTCTGGGTCAAAGCCCTGTCCCTCATTGCCAATCCCAGATGTAGAACTAACCATACCAAGGGCAGTTAATTCAGTAAAATCCCCAAACATAGAGGTGAGTAGAGCCCTGGACAGCAGTCTTCTCCATCTGGTCATTCTGCTCCAGGCTTTCAGCTGTACCAGCCTTCCACACTAAGTGAGACTTCAGTCCTCGTCCTAACCCACAGCCCAGTCCAGCCCCAGAGCTGATTCTGCTTCCTGTCATTACATCACACACACACACACACACACACACACACACACCATGTCAATAGACTAACTCAGAGTTGCTCCTCCTGAGGACTGTCTTCCTAGGTCTGCCTAAGCTCACCACAAGGTGCTGGCCACTGACCACACAGCTAAAAGACAAGACAGTTGGTCCCAAACAACTGGTCCTCCCCCTCTATGCCACTGTATGCCAGCTGTGCCCCCTTCTTCATTTCTACTTGTGCCTTTAGGTGCCAGAGCCACCTAGGTCCCAAGCGGGCTTACATCTCCACTCTGTTTTCTAGCACTGCCCTGCAATTCAAGTGTTCAGCTAGAAACCTTCATTTGACAGATCCGACATTCTAGGTGACAGTTTGAGGTGATCTGAAAGACCCGCCTAATCTTAAACATTAACACTGCGAATTGAGGTTAAAACTGGATCACGACTCCAGGAGTCCAGATCCCACATCACAGCAAAAATGGTTTAATTCTCTGGTTCTCTCTCTCTCTCTCTCTCTCTCTCTGTCTCTCTCTCTCTCTCTCTGTCTCTCTCTCTCTCTCTCTCTCTCTCTCTCACACACACACACACACACACACACACACACACACACACACACACTGCATACCTAGTCTGTTTCAGCCTAAGAAATGGTTTTAGAAAATTCAGATGCTGGTGCTCCTAAAAGTTGTTGGGAGCACACACTCCATGAGCTCACAGAGATGCACCCGGGAAAGCAGGAAGGTTACACACACAGGATTGTCTCCTCAGTGGAGGGATGTATAACCTGTTTTCCCACCCAAAGGGCTGGGAGTGGAGAGCCTGGTAACAAGGACCACCTGTAAGCCCGGGCCATACCAAGCTCCCACAAGCAGGACCAGAGGTGGCTGATAGCCGGATGACCTCTCTGCTATCTGTATGACTGAGACCACACCAGATCCTCCCTAGGCCCTTAAGATAACACACATCGACCATCTCTAGAATCCATCTTTATGTACTTTAAGAAGAGATTCGATGCAATTATACCTCCTTGTGCACAGGATTGCATTATACAAGGAAACATCTCCCCCTCCCCCCCCCCCCGCAATTTGTCATGTACTCTAATATGCTTGCAATAAACTGCCTGATGTCAGACTCTAGAAGTTTAAACCAACATCAGTTTGTGTCGCATTGAACCACGCTGCCTTCTTGCCTCGTGTGGATCATTGCATGCTGCCCTGACATTTGCAGAGACCTCCCCCCCCCAATAAGAAGTGAAGTGAAAGCTAAGAGGACAGAGAAGCAACGTCTACGCAGTCAGAATCCTCAGTTAATTCTCTCTGAGAGAATAAATCTAGTGATAGCTTAAAACATCATCTCTCATGAGAGCAACAAAGGACATTCTTGAGCCAGTGTTACAGGCAGCACCAAACTGCACACAGGGCAGGAAGTCACTGCAGCCAGCAGCTTTAGGTCCCTGCAGGGTGTCAAGGACCTGTTACATTAGTATTTCCCAGAGGAACACCATGTTCTATTGTGTAGACACAGAGTGTGTGCGTACACACGCAGACTGTGCACCCGTGATCCTGTGAAGGCCAGGGGAACCTGGTTGTACCCCTGTACCCCATTCTATCTTATTCCCTTGAGACAGTCTCTCACAGAACCTGGAGCTCAGTGTTTAGCTTCTAGGCTGACAGCCTAGGAGCCTCATTGATCGGATTGCCCTGCGCTGACCTTCCAGGGACCAGGAGCCACACATGACTGTGCGAGTGAGTGCTGCTGACTCGAACTCAAGTTCTCACGCTTGCACCGCGAGCAAGCACTCTTACGCACTGGGCCTCTCCCAGCCTTTTGCTGACATGTCTGAGGTAGGAAAGGCAAAGCCTGAGATGGGACCCTTTTTCAGTCTTCTTACCTGGTCATCATAGCGGTATGTGAGGAACTGCTCCCCTGTGGTGTCTTCAAGGAAGCTTCCCTGAGGAGAGAGTGCAAACTCAGGAAGGAAGTAGGCTCCAGGAGACTTCTCTGCTGTGGCCTGAAAGACAAGGTCACTGGGTCACAAATAAGACATGTGGCCCCTTTCTCCCTCCTCCTCCCCTCTGTGTTCTAATGTGCAGCAATAGAGACACATAACAATTGTTTGCTCAAGTTTTTTTTATAGTAGATCCATTGCTTTTTAGGATTTTCTTTTTCTTTAAAAGAAAACTGTCTTATTTTTATTTATGTGCATGCCCCCTGTCTGTCTGTGTGGATGTGTACCTCTCATAAGTAGGTGTCCCAGTGCCTGTCTGTCTGTATGAATGTATGCCACACATGGGTAGGTACTCCAGAGCCCGTCCAGATGTATGAGAGGATGTCATGTGTATGTCGGTGCCTCAGCAGGTCAGAAGGGGGTGTCAGATCCTACAGAGAGGGAGTAACAGGCAGCTGTCAGCTCTGTTACTGACATGGGGCTGGGAGTTGGATTTGAGTCCCCGGGAGAACAGCAAGTGCTCTTAACTGCTGTTCCACCTCTCCAACCCTCTAGAAGTAATTTTCTTTCTTTCTTTTTTTATTTCTTTCTTCCTTCTTTCTTTCATTCCCTTCTTCTTTTTTAACCTTCTTTTGTTCCATCTCTTTAATGTGAAAGGCTGGGGAAGTTTTTTTTTTCCCACACTGCAAACAGTATGTGTGGTCATTTCAGGAGCTTTAGAAGATGTGGACTGCCAGAAAAGACAACGAAGAGTCATCCACAACCCCGGCAACCCATAATAATGACCCTTCATTATTTTGCCATATTTCCTTTGAGGCCTCTTTTTCTTTTCTCACAATACTTTGTATGTTTTCATACAGATCGGTGCTTAAATAAACTTGTTTTACAGAACATTCCATTTGTGCCTTGGGAAACTCATACGTCTACATCATTGGTCTGATCATTGGTCTGCCTCCCCCACGCCCCACATATATTATCAACCAAAAAATTCCCCCACAGACCTACCCAGGAGCCAGTCTGATGGAGGCAAATCCTGAACTCAGGCTCCTTTCCCAAATGACTCCAGCTTGTGTCAGGTTAGAAAACAAAAATCAAAGGATCGGCTAACACAATAACAACCACTCTTTTCTTTTTAATTATTAAATGTGTGTAGGTGAATGAGCATTCGTGAGCTGTGACACAAATGTGGAAGTCAGAGGACGACACTTTGGAGTCAGCACTCTCTTGGGTCCCGGGGATCTAACTCGGCTGTCGGCCTTGGCAGTAAACATTATTACCCACTGAGCTCTCCCTCCGACACCATATTTTCATTTGTTTCGATTAGCTTCAGAATTCATGAAAGCATATTCTGACGGTCTGAAGAGCCCTTAGAAGTCATCCCAACCTAATCGCTTACTTTACACATGGGTAGACTGAGGCTTCGCATAATTATCATCACCAGCCCCACACGAAGGATGCAACATCTCCAGCCTCAGGCAAAACACGGAGAGACCCATCCACTAACCTTTCACTCAACATAGTAAAGACCTTTTCATGCCTGGTATGGTTCTTTGTGCTGTGAGCACCACAAGAAACATGAATGCTAAGGTCCCTATTATCATGGGGATAACCTTTTTAGGAGAAGGTACATAAAGAAATAATAAGAAAACAAACAAGAAAAATTGAAGTTAAGCGTTATAAAAGAAACGCCCAGGGTAATATGACAGTAGGCAGAAGGGTGTTGGATTTTAAAGATGAGGGCCAGCAAAGCATGCCTGAAAAGATGGTATCTGTCAACTTCCTAAAGCAGAGAGAGGAGTTGCATACAAAAAAAAGCAAGGGTATATATTTTGGCCAGAGACAGAGAAATCCTCAAAGCCCTCATGTGGAAAGGAAGTCAGTGGGCTTGAGGTCTGGAGAGGAGAGCAGTGTGGCTTGATTTAGTGTGGAATAAAATAAAATGGGCATGGGATGGGGATGGGAGGAAGGAAGACACAAGCCTTTCCAGCCCTGTAGGCCACCAGCACAGGGGTGGAGAAGCACAGGTGAGCATTTGACCGCTGACTGGTCTGTGGAGAAGAGACTAAGAAAGAAGCATAACAACTAGCTAGAAGCTGTGGCTACAAATCCAGGCAAGACATTTTGTTTCCTTGGTCTGGAATCAACCTTTCAATGAGAAGGAGCAAGGTGGAAACATGAATGGAGCCAACCACATGTGCTGAAGAGAACGGTGTCAGGGTGTGAGCGGCCCCGGATCTCCACTCTATCCCTCTCCTCCCCCTCGTCACTTCTCTGGGGTTTGGCTTGAGTAGCTACCTGTAAAGGAACTCAGTGGTGGGTGGTCCTGAGGCAGGAACATCTGTCAGAAAGAATAACACATGGGGAATGCTGCTTGAGTCATGGTAAGTCTGAAATGCCTGTGTGGAGAGCCCGAGACAGCTACTGCATATGCAAGACTGGAACCCAGAAGAGAGATTTAGAAATCATTGCTTAAATACACACACACACACACACACACACACACACGAGAGAGGGGGGGGAGGGAGATCTATTACACCACAAGCAGAAGAGGGCCTCTCCCCATACAGAGAACTTCATTGACAAGATTGCTGGCCTGATTTGAAATTCAGTAGGAGGGAAGAAGGAGAGAGGGAGAGAGAGAGAGAGAGAGAGAGAGAGAGAGAGAGAGAGAGAGAGAGAGAGAGAGGAGATGAGGAGATCATGGAAAGATTGATTAAGCATCAAGAGTTGTCAGCTGTCTTCATTCTCACTAAGTTGAGGTCAGTAACACTGGAGAAGTGCCCACTAAATCTGGGCACCAAGGAGGCTACAGTTGACTTGGTAAGAACAGTTACTGTGTAGTGCCAGGGTAATTTGCACTGGGTTTAAGAAGTGGCCTAGACTAGAGGAAATGGAGACACATGGAGACACATAGATGGAGCAGAGCGACAGGAGCATGGTATAGCATGCAGAGGTTTTAAAGACCTGAGATTCGGGAGCATGTTTGCTTGCTCCCTGGAATAATCTACTAAGAATGAAACAGTACAATCCATTTGTCCACAAATTTCGGGAATTCCTTGTTTTTAATAGCTAAGTAGAATTCCATAGTGTAAATGTACCACAATTTCTTTATCCATTCTTCTACTGAGGGGCACTTAGGCTGTTTCCAGGTTCTGCCTATTATGAATAAGGCTGCTATGAACATGGTTGAGCAAATCTTCTTGTTGTGTGATGGATTGAACTAGAAATGATCATAATGAGTGAGTTCACCCAGAAGCAGAAAGAGTCAAATGGTATATACTCACTTATATCTGAACACTAGCCCAAGGGGTATGTCCCATGAAAGTCTTCACTTATCAGGAAAGTGGGACAGAGGGGAGGACATCCTATTGGGACTCTAGGTGAGAGAAGCATGGGATAATGGGGAAATAGAAGGATCCAGAGGGTCCTAGAAACCTACAAGAAGAACATTATGATGGGCAGATCTGGGCCCAGGGGTCCTGCTCAAACTATTGTACCAGCCAAGGACAATACATGCAGTAAACTTCGAATCCCTACCCAGATCTAGCCAATGGACAAGACACTCTCCACAGTTGAGTGGAGAGTGGGGACTGACTTTCACACAAACTCTGGTGCCCCATATGTGACCACGTGGCCTGGTGGCACTCAGAGGAAGGATAGCAGGCTACCAAGAAGAGACTTGATACCCTATGAGCATATACAGGGGGAGGAGGTCCCCCTCAGTCACAGTCATAGGGGAAGGGAGTAAGGGGAAAATGGGAGGGAAGGAGGAATGGGAGGATACAAAGGATGGGATAACAATTGAGATGTAATACGAATAAATTAATAATACGTACATATATATATATACATGAAAAGGATGAAACAGTAGAGATGAGAAGTGACCACAGGAGTGAAGACCTAAGAACATGTCCACCATGGGGCTGGAGAGAGAGCAGCGCTTACTGGTCAGAGCACTTGTTGGACACCTAAAAGTACCCAAGTTTGGATTCCAGCAGCCACATGAACTTGTGTCCACATACATGCCTATAAGCCTAGCAGCTCCCTGGAGCTTGCTAGCTACCAGACTAGCTCCAGGTTCTAGGTTTGTTGAGAAACCCTGTCTCAAAGAAATAAAGTGGAGAATGTTAGAGCATGACACCAAATATGCTCCTCTAGTTTCCACAACCACACATCTACACACACACACACACACACACACACACACACACACACACACACGCACACACACCCATACGTACACACACCCATACACACACACACAAAGTGTGTCGACCTAAAAAAGAATAATCATAGTCCAAATCAAGGCATGTTCCAATTTTTCTGGTGGGAATTCGAGGTGGGTACAGTATCCTAAAGTGGAGGATCTCTGTTGTACATCTCAGGCACTGTTCTGATGGCATCCTGAGCTTTGGGGCAGGTGACAGGTTTGCATAACAGTTAAAGAGATGTTAGGCCAGACTTGGGTAGACACAGAGTGACTAGCAATAGCTCATGATAATCATCAACATTTCAACTCTCCACGATCAAGCAATTCTAATCAGCCAGTCATCCTTGCAGAACCCTCAGCATCATCGGCGTGGCTTCTCTCTAGGAGCTTTGGTTCACAGAAGCAAGCAGGCTGAGACCTGGAAGAGTCAGGGTTTGACTTTGAACCTCCACCCTCCTCAGACAAGTGCCATTGCTCAGAAAGGACAACAGCCTCCAGGGTCCACATCTGTCCCCACCGCTCCCTCCCGTGCTCCTTTCTTACCACTGAGCACATGACCTATCCTCGGCTCCACAAACAGGACTGGCTTCAACCTATTATAAAATCTACGGTTTCTGATACCACATGCCTCTGCAGCCTGAGGACGTATCTGCCCGTCGTCTCTATCTTTAGAAAACCAAGCCCTTTTCATGTCTTCTTTAACTCACATGGGGAGACTCCTGAGGCCTCCCCTCCATTCCAAGGCCCATCTTGGTGGTGTGTTTTAGACCTCTTTTATAAAATCCGAGGTCAGTAATGCCATTGAGTCTGCACTCTGCCCTGCCAGCGGTCTAGCCTAAGTGGTGAGCTCAAGGCCAGTGAGAGACCATGTCTCAAAAGAGGTGAACTGAATCCATGAGGCTGACACTCAAAGCATATATACACACATACACACATATATACATACTTACATACATACATGCATGCATATATACAGACAGAGAAACAGACATGGGCACATAAATTCATTCATGCATACACACATACATTTTTATTCAAAAGAATGAATTTTTAATAGGCAGCAAGTTATACTGCATAATTGTGGCCGAATTGTCAAAGCCTTAATATATTCTCAAATCAACAATCCTAGTCAACTCAACAGCACCCTTTGTTGACTTTCAGAATCTGGAGGACAGCTTTTTTAACTTTCAAATGTATTACTCTCTAGTTCATGCATTGTTTCTAGTTCATGGCAGAAAATACTTGTGGCAGTCGGTTGTGTGGCAGGCACAGGAAAGTCCTGTATGTGCATGTTAACGTAACACTGCTTTCTTTGCTTAACTCTCCCCAAGCAGAGCAGGGCATGGGAACGGTCAGTGATGGCACGAACAGTTCTGCTGTTTTGCAGATGGTTTGCTATAGATTTGCTGAACTTGACTTACATAGGAACATCACCACTTTATTATAAAGATAAATTTGTATCATTGTATGTTTGTATATTCATTGTTTGTTTGTTTGTTTACTATTTTAGTTGAAATAAAAATTTACACAATATATTCTCAACAGGCTTTTTCCCTCCCCAACTCCTCTCAAGATCTTTCCTACCTCTCCGCTCACCCAACTCCCACCCTGTATTTCTCTCTCTTTAAAAAACAAGCAAACAAAGCAAAAGAGAGAGAGGGAAAGAAACACAGAGAGAGAGAGAGAGAGAGAGAGAGAGAGAGAGAGAGAGAGAGAGAGAGAGAAAGCCCACAAAACCACAAAATCATAACATACATACTATACAAGCAAAAGACCAATAACAACAACAACAAAATTGTCCAAACAAAGCAACATGAGACAGGAAGTCTGCAAACACCCCTTGGAGCTGTTTTTTTTGTTGATCATCTCCTGCTGGGCATGGGGCCTGCCCTGAAGTGTGGTTAACACACCATAGTGAGACTCCATTGGAGAAAACTGATTTTTTTTCACTTGCAGACAGGTTTCAATTTTGGGTGAAATTTTTGGTTAGTGATGAGAGCCCGAGTCTACTTTCCCCTCTCAATGCTGGAACCCCATCTGACTTGAAGCTGTATAGGCCCCTGTGGGTGCTGCTATGGTCTCTGTGAGTTCATTTGTGCATCAGTTCTGTGGTGTCTGGAGAACAGTGTCCTTGGTGTCATCCATCCCAGCTGGCTATGAGGAAGAGGAGACACACATAATTTTTAGAAGAAATGGGGCAGGGAAAAAAAAATCCTATGAGCTAGGATTTGTAATTAAAAAAAGAAAAAAGTCTCACCAGACATGGCAGCACACGCCATAGGCAGAGGCTACAGAGTGAGTTCCAGGCCAGCCAGGACTACACAGAGTAACCCTGTATCAAACTGTAAGAAATTAAAAGTCATGGTTTTGTCCACACAGCTACCTTGTGACTGGGCATCATTAGCCTTGTGCCTCATAGGAAGCAGTGCCATTTATAACGAGGGACGTAAAGACCTCAGTTTCTAAGGAAATATCACCTCTGTTCCATCTTGCTGACTCCCTGGTCATTGTTGCTTGAGCTTAGATTGATTTCATGAGCAAGAACTGGGCTGCTGATACATCATGCCTTGCATTTTAAACTATGACAGCAACACGTTCTCTATGGTGTTCCTGAAGAGGTAAGGACATGCTGTTATTCACATCGTGATGACAGAAAAAAAAAAAAAAAGAGGGTCTTTGTGCCTCGGGAAGCAGCTCCTATCCTTCTGCCCCATAGACCCAGGAGTGGGTTGCTCAGCATCCTACCCCAGTTGAGCTGCATCACTGTCTGTATGTGATAGGGTTCTCAGAAAAGCTGGGCCATCTTTTAGGAAAGATGCTGTGGTCCACTCATGGCTTCAGAAAGCTCATGCCTCTGACATTTCTACCCAGAAGAGAGGTGACAACTTCACTGTCAGAGAAACTCTAAGCATGCAGCTTCTTGTGGGATGAGGTGACCAAAGAGTTCAGGGCATCTAAGTAGCGAGAATTGGAGGCAAGGCCAGGGAGAGAGGCCAGATAGGAAGTGTGAGATCTTCCCAGGGCGTAGAGCCAGGGCCAGAGAAAGAAGCTGCCAGAATTCATCATCGTCCACAGCAGCCACTGTCCACAGCTGCTGACTCACCAGGGACCATAGAGCTCCAGAGACCATAAATATGGGACTTGGGAATACAGCTGGGTCCCCCACCCCCACCCCAGCTGAAGGCCGTAACCCTGACAGGAGGAAACACATACATTCTGACAAGAACTACATTGCCGCTGTACGCCTCCACCCATATCCTGTTAAGGACCAAGATGGGTTTGATGGTTGTAAAACTGTGATAGAATAATACTTTTGGCGGGTGTGGTGGGGCACACCTTTAATCTTAGCACTCGGGAGGCAGAGGCAGATAGATCACTGTGAGTTCGAGGCCAGCCTGGTCTACAAAGTGAGTCCAAGACAGCCAAGGCTACACAAAGAAACCCTGTCTTAGAGAGAGAGAGAGAGAGAGAGAGAGAGAGAGAGAGAGAGAGAGAGAGAGAATATACATTTGGAATTTGACCACAGTCTCTAACACAAGGTTCCTAAGGCTTTTGTCAATTCTGGGGTTATAGAAGCCATATCTTCTAATATCCCGACTCTACATTGGCTGTTGGAAAGCCTTGAGTGGAAGATAGCTGGAACCAGCCATGTGATAGGATGATTGAACTCTCCATCTCATTCCAACGAGGAATGGGGAGGAGCTAGGGGTAGAGTTGACACCAGTGATGTCCTTAACTATATCCACGTAATGAAACCCCCATAAAAACTCAGGACAGGGCTCAGGGAGCCTCTGGGTTGGAGCCCACTTATCCTTGCCCTTAAGACTGTCTAGAATTTCTCACTGAGTTTCTCCACCTCTAACTATGCCCCTGTATCCTTAATTGTATCCTTTTTGCATATTTGTTTATTTGGCTTGTTTGTTTGAGACATCACCTTGTGTCTTAGCTCCAGTTGGACCAAAATTTGCTATATAGATCAAGCTATCCTCAAATTTGTGGTGATTCCCCTGCCTGTACTCCCAGATCCCAGTGTTGGCATTACATTCATGTGTCTCCAAGCTTGACTCTTAAATAAATTCCTGATTTAAAAAGAAAGATTGGTAAAGATGTAGGAAGTATGTTGGCATAATGTTTTGTGGACTGTTGTACAGTTTACCGTTGTTCATTCAAATGTAGATTTCTCTAACCGGCTATCTGGTTTTAATCAAGACATTGCATTGTATCTATGTATCTCCTGTCTCAAGTTTATGTAAGCATGTCACCATGTGTTCTCTGTTGAGCCAATAAAATGCTAACTAGTCAATGCTGAGCAATACACAGAATATGGTGGGACGCCAGGTCCAGCAAGGGGAGGACAAAGAGGGAGGAAGCAGGAGATGGAGCCACAAGGAGAGGACCAGGAAACATAGGAAGAAATGGACCGGTCCTAAGAGATGATTAAAAAGCAAGTATAATGTGGGAAATCTGAATGGGAGGAAACTAGACTAACTTGGAGGTTTAAGACAGAGTAATTATTGTTCAGTATTGTACTCCAGACTAATTAGATAAATTCTCATCTCTCTGTGTGGTTATTTGGGTACATAGCTGGTTAAAGAGAAACCACTGCATTACTAATAACGAATCAATATTCATTATTAATAATCATTCAACAGAAGTATTTCTCAAAGTTCCATGAGCCACCTCATCCAATTAGCAAGGAATATTTACTCTATTAGAGCAAGCCTGGCTCACTGCCACCATGGACACGTGACACACTTCACCAGTAATCAGATCTAAAGTTGGAGAGCAGTCTTGCGGGACCGAACCCTTAGCCTAATAAGTTTGATTGTACCTTCAGAGGATAGCTTCAGAATTTAACAGAGGACATGCAGCAGCTATCTCCTGGAGGATTGGCACGTGGACTTATACCCCCATACTTTTAATGACAGCAATATTGTGTTGACTAGAAAGTGGAGTAAGAAAAATTCACTCTGGATGGATCTTTGTTTTCTGTCTTTCAGAATGATGTCCTAAGAAGAGAAATCTATAGAAGAGAGGATAGCATTCCTGTCACAGAAAACAGGACCTAGGATGCCTCAAAAATCAAGCAGTCAGCAGTTACTGAGAACACAGTGTGATTGCCACTGAAATGCAACGAGCCAGCTTGAACATTGCTGGCTCAGTCTGATCCCTGTAGGTGGGACACTCATCTCTCCCCAGAGCATGAGCTCAGCCAAGCACCACCTCACAATCATGCAGAGCCATGGTCGGTGAAGGGCCCCCAAGCCTTTTTTCCCATGGGCTGCTATTGAACCATGTTAAACCATGTCCCTGCGCTCTGGGCTGAGACTGGCCTGTCCGACTTCCTGTTGCTCGCATCCTCTTTCCATCTGGCTCGTCAATTCCAGCCTGACAGGATTGTCTTGGATCCCAGCTCCATCTGTGTATATGCGTCGCTTTCTCCTTGTTTCACTTCCGCCCAAATGGGAGGCATGCTCTCCATCAGCATCCTTGTCACCAGTGCATACCCTGAGCAGGCACAGGCTGAAGCCTGGCCCTCGGCCTGTCTCCAGGCCCACAAAGCATCTACCCCGGTATCATCTCTCTTCAGATGTTTCCATGATGGTCATCAGTGTATCAAGAAATTACATCATCCAGTGCTCACATCTGGAGACAAAGAGATGGTGGGGGGGGGGGGGTATGACGCTAAATGGAAGAACTGAAGTCCCATCATTCCTGAGTACAACTGGAACATGGCTGAATGCCAAGAAGCCAGAGCCCGAGCGAGGACCGCTGTACTCTGCCTGCAACGCCAGGGTTCTGAGGAGATCTACCGAAGTTGCTGTCAGGAACGCATAGATACATGGGCCAGTTCTAAGCATGGCAGCCACACTCTACTGGGGAGACATCTGCCTCTGGATGGAGGGGACACCCCCACAGGTGGTCACCCTACATGATGGCATTCCATGAACCCAGAAATGTGCTTCCCACGATCTGCAGGGAGACTCCCAGGCTCACAGCCAGCATCAAGTCAGCAAGGACCGCACCCTCTGGGGACCTCTAGGCTTTTGGTCCTCCTGGCCAGGATGGCACATGGGACTTTACAGTTTGTACCTTTTAAGACCCCAGAAGGGAAAATGAAGATGACTAACAGCACATCTTTCCTCCAGAAACCACAATGTGCATTCTGTTTCTTGAACCTGGAGTGAAGGTTGAAAAAGAAACCTTCCAGATAATTTCGGTCTTTAAGCAGGATTTCATCATTCTGAGACATTTAAGTATTCGGTGTCGGAAACTTCCTGATGAAATAGAAAACACATTTGCTTTGGCAAGGTTGGGAAGTGGAGGCTGAAACGGGAGTTTTCATATTTTTTCCCCTGCATTTTTGAAAATGAACTCTAGAACCAGGCCTGGTGACATAGGCCTGTACCCTGCCTAGCACTTGAGAAGCCGGGGCACGAAGAGCTGAGCTTAAGGCCCTTCCGGGTTACACAGCAAAACCGTGTCTCAAGTACAAAAACTGAGCAGGAATCTAGTGTTCCACATCTCTGTTTACCACCAGTGAATTGTGTCTCTGGATAGGGAGCAAACTGCACCGTAAGGCCTCATGTCTTAAACAACTTCTAGGTACAAAGTTTGTGCTTTAGTTTCTTTCCAAGTCATACGTTTAAAAGAAGTGTGAGTAGCAAGGAGGGAGGGAAGGGCCAGGCAGGTGTTCCAGAAGGATCCAGAAATGTAAATATTTCATGTTAGGACTCTAGCAAACTGCAATTTAGAGCATTCGTCACCCACCTACCCCCACAGAGGGAATTCTGGGCAGGAATTCTCTCTCTCTCTCTCTCTCTCTCTCTCTCTCTCTCTCTCATGCTCTCTGTATTCACTCTCTCTCTGTCTCTGTTTCTGTCTGTCTCTGTCTGTCTCTGTCTCTCTGTGTCTCTCTCTGTCTTGGTCTCTGTCTCTCTCTGTCTCTCTGTCTCTCTCTCTCTCTTCTCTCTGTCTCTGTCTCTGTCTCTGTCTCTCTCTCTGTCTCTCTCTGTCTCTCTGTCTCTCTCTCTCTCTCTGTCTCTCTCTCTGTCTCTCTGTCTCTCTCTCTCTCTCACACACACACACACACACACACACACACACACACACACACACACACCTTTAATCAGCCCCAACAATCAGGGCTCAGAGCAGTCAGTGAAGAGATGCTGCTAAAACACCTTGTATTTTTCAGGTTCATGAAAGGATAAAAGTAGGAAATGGAGTCTCTTTGGGTCTCCAGCACTCTCTGGTAACGTAGCTCTTTCCTAGATGCCAGCCCATGCTGCTGCCTCCCCAGCACAGAGCACCAGGCAGCCAATGTCTGCACACTCCCTCAGCTACAGGGGCTCTGACTGAACAGCGAACTGGCATAGCATGAGAGTCCTTTTAAAACTTGCCTGCTACTCCAAAAGAGGGCCTCTCTGCCAGTACACAACACCAATCTCTTTTCCTGCCCCCTACCCCACCCCCGTCTTAATGAGGAGTCCATTGGAATCAGCTGCGATTAGCAAAATGTCACAGGGAAGTGAGTCTACCTTGAAATACCTCAGTAAAAAAAAAAAAAAAAAAAAAAAAAAAAAAAAAAAAAAAATGGAACGTGGCGTTCTGTGAACAGGGCTCCTAGATCTGGACACCTAAACCCCTGACTCCACCCTTCCTCTTTCTGTTCTCGCCCTTCCTGGCCTAGTCACCTGAGTTAGGGGGAGTTAGGGGGCCCAGTCACCTGCCAAGGAAAGACATTTTATAGGAGGCATGTGGGCTGCTGGGAGAAAATTGTTTGAGAAGAGTGCTGTGCCAAAGTGAGGGGAACCAGGGGTGCCCTTCGTTCTAGCCCTAGAGTCACTACACCGTCCTGACAAGTGATGAGATTTCTGTGCTGAGGTGAAACAACACTATATGGCTCTGAGCAGGAATTCCGTGCCTGAGCTGAAGACCACCCTATAGGGCCCCAGCAGGAAACCCGTGCTGAGAGAGATGCTCTATGGGCCCTGGCAGGAGTGATGTGTATAGGGGACCACTCTATAGGTCCCAGCAGGAACGCTGAGCTGAGAAAGAACAGCATATATGTTCTGACTGGAATCCCATGCTGAGGGAAAGCACTCGCTCTTGGTCCTGGAATCTGCCCTTTGATCCTAAAGTGAAACTTGTCTTTTCCCACAACCTCTTTACCACAGACACTCCTCGCTGTCTTCTCTCTAGCAGAGAGAAGGCAGCTTTGCCTTTTAAATGATGTATAAATAACTATTTTATCAACGTAATGGGGGTGGAATCCCAAAGGGATGAAATATCTAAGTAAAGCTTGGGTTTTATAAGGCCTGTTACATTCCTCAATCAATATGTGTTGGCCGTGACCTCATACGGTGGCTCGCACCTGCAATGCCAGCACTCGGGAGGCTAAGACCTGGGCGGGGGGGGGGGGGGGGGGGGGGTAGAAGGGAAGGTTGGAGAGGTTGAGTATGATTTGGGGCCCAGCATGAGCTACAGAATGAGACTTTGTCCCTCAAAAAGACAAGTCATAAATGTCCATCCGGTGTCTTCCGTGTGTCCGGCAATATTTCTAACACTGACGTTTAGACAATCAGCAAAGGGGTATCAAGAATCAGAGTCTTGAGGAGTGTAGAGTCTGTCAAGGTGGAGGAGAAGCAAGCATAGCAGAGAAGCTGGATGTGCGTGGGGCCATATGGGGAGGGAAGAGTTGGGGGACTCAGTGACAGCGGCAGTTGTACTTAGTGTGGTCAAGGACAAGGTAAGTTGGAGGTCCCTAAGGAATCACAAGTTTGATTTTTTTTTTTTTATCTGAGTCTCTAAACTAATGAGTGTATCTTGCCATTTTCCTTGGTGATCCCAATGTATCTACGTTCTGTGGGAACCCGGTTAGGATCCCACAGACCCCATAGACCTGACAAGCTTTGCGTTCAGTTCTATCTGCAGCAGCGGGGCCCTTTGCTCCACGGTCCCAGCACAGCCACAGGGTTGGGATAGCCCAGCCAGGCTTAGCGTCCTGCTCCTCCAGCCTCTTGCCTCCTATCCTCCGCCTTCTGCCGCACCTGCTGGTCTCCTGCCTCATGACCTGCAGCCTGGCACTGGTCACACCTTCATGACGCAGTCACAGCAGCACACATGTGTGAGGCATGCCATTCACACATCATGTTTTGGGTTGCCAACGTGGGTGACCATTACTGAGTGTCGCACAAACCTGCGCACAACCCTCGTGAACGAATCTGTGTTAATTCAATAGAAAATTAAAAATAAATAAATAAAGCACTACAGCTATTCTCTTTGGCAGTGAGACACCCAACCTGACAACATCCAGAAGCGCACTGGGGACATATTCATGTTTATTCTAGGCCTTTCTCAGTCCTGCAGCTTTATTGCCTTCAGGAAACAACATGTCTGTGTGGCTTAAAGCATGTAAGCTCTCCAAGTGAAGCCTCCCCAAAAGAAGAAAAAGACAGAAACCGGCTGTTTGCACACACTCTAAAATCACTCGTATTCATCGTAAGCTGGTTTGTTTTTTCTAAGTTCTCAGGACAGGAAGTGTGCAGAGGAACCGCCAAAGCTGGATGCTCAGGCCTCCCAGAGCATTCTTAAGGCAAGCAAAGCCGTGAGGAGATAATGATTTGGATTAAGGTTGTCTGCGCTCCAGGTATAAACATCAACACCCTAATTACCATGACCCTCAAAAGTCTTGAAGCTTAGCCTAAAACATACAGGATTTCCTAAAGATAAAATGTGATACTTTCATAGTAAAATACAAACATCTACCTCTGTAGCCCGATGGCTACAAAGCCACACTGGGGCTGTAAATCGGCAGTGCACTATATCTTTGGCTAAAAGGGAACTATGCTGCAAACATTATATATTCTGTTTAACAAAAAGAAAAAAAAAAGGAAGCATGCTAACTACAGCCTTGGATCAATCAAATCACATGTTAGAGACGATACACATCTATGGATTTAGGTCAACATACTTTTTAAGTATAATTTTTAATCTCTTAATGTATGTATTTACAAGTAAATTTCTTTTGTGTCTTTGAAACTGAACCATATTTTGCTGTATTTGTTTGATGTGAAAGTGTCACTAAGTTTCAAAGCCTAAAGAAACACTGTATTCATTTCAGTCTATGGTTCAGCTATATGGAAAGTTGCACTCATAAACTAGACCAACGTGGAGACCCTAGACACCTGTTGCAATTAGTGATGGAAACTCAGGGTCACAGAGGGCCAGGTTTGCAGCTGGGAGCCTGCGAGCCCAACCCACCCCCA
Source organism: Acomys minous (assembly GCF_964271855.1). NCBI lineage: Eukaryota > Metazoa > Chordata > Mammalia > Rodentia > Muridae > Acomys > Acomys minous. Next base: position 117,743,011 of record NC_140484.1, on the reverse strand, counting down.
CGAGAGAGTGAGCATATGGATTGCTACGCATCACTTCATATCCCCAGGACTTTTTCCAACATCACCAAAGAAGGAAGACAAAGCCAGGCGAGCCCAACATCACCCAGGCAAGCAGCCAGGTAAGAAGATGGAGGCGGGGTAATGCTGTTTCTTTACTGTACTTTTGAAAACACTAAAGTAATATTGTTGCCACGGTTCTTTTTTAATCTCCTGAAGAAAAACAAACAAAAGAGGCAAAAAGAAAGCCTATGATGTCTTGTCATGAGTCACTGCTTTTTCTATAACCAAACTCAGGTCCAGGACGAACTATGTAAAGATTCTCCACGTGATGCAGCCACGCTAGGCTGAGTGACAGAAAGTGTAAAATTAACTTCTAGTCAAGGAGGTAGGTTGAAGCACTCCTGGGTTATTTGCCCTCACTGCCTCCAGGATGGTTTTGGGTTCCCGAGGAGGCATCTCGCCTATTTTGAAAAGGTACACAGCCTCTTAAGACCTCTGCTTCTCATTTGTGGAGATGGACTGAACGCCATCTCACTTCTCACAGTTGCTGTGCCTCTCCGATGCACGTGGGAGAGCTCCTTAAACCGAGTGGGGCCCCGCAGATGATCAATGCTATGCTTATTGTGATCCTAGAGTTCCAAAAGCAAGTTTTTAATTTGTGAGTTAATGCAAGCATGCACCGAGTACTTTCCATCACAGATGCTGTACTAGCCGTGAGACCAAACACCACACGCCATGCTCTCAGACTGCTCACCATCTGGATTTGAGTGTGGACTGACAGCCAAGCAAACAGGAGATACAAGTCACACCATAGAAGAAAAGACAGGATAGTTCAGCCGCGCATGAGGATGTCACAGAGGCATCACAGAGGCAGCGGCCACCAAGGCAAGATGTAAAGGGCAAGTATAAATCGCTCAGAAAATCAGGAAAATAAAGAAACAGATTCTTCTTAAAAACATGGGTAAGCCAGGTGTCATGGCACATGCCTTTAATCCCAGCACTCGGGAGGCAGAGGCAGACAGATCGCTGTGAGTTCAAGGCCAGCTTGGTCTACAAAGTGAGTCCAGGACAGCCAAGGCTACACAGAGAAACCCTGTCTCGAAAAACCCAACAAACAAACAAACAAATATGGGCAAAGGTAGGAGGGTGGCGAGGATAGAGCAAGCTGGGTAAATGGAGCACAACCTGGCATAGCTGGAGCACAGCCCCGCATGGCTGGAGCACAGATCCACATGGCTGGAGCACAGCCCCACATAGCAGGAGCACAGCCCCGCATAGATGGAGCACAACCCAAGTGTAAGAGGAGTGGAGAGACAAGGACATGGGGAGCAGAAGGTAGGTCATGAGATCCGTGTTCTCCTTCAGAAGACTTGGGGGGATTAAGAAGTAAAATGATTACTCTGGAGAGTAGATGGAAGGAGGCAGGGGCACCAGCTCAGGGACCAGTGATGCTTCAGAGGTGAAATTATGGCGCCAACAATTATGAGAGGGAAGTGAGCCATACTGAGATAGTGTCTCAGAACACAGGGGATGAAAACACTTATCCCAGTCTGTATGACATACTGGAGGAAACTGTAAATAAAAACAGACCAGGGAGGAAGGAAGGAAGAGAGGGAGGAAGGGAGAGAGGAAAGGAGGGAGGGAGGGAGGGAGAGAGGAAAGGAGGGAGGGAGGGAGGGAGGGAGGAAGGAAGATTCAACATTCTTCTTGTGACAAGAACACCATAGTCACATGGATTTTAGATTGAGCACCACAAAGCCTTCAAAATATAAATAATTCTCATCTCTAAAAAGATCCTTTCATATCAGAGTGCAATGTAAAGAACATCCAGTTATTCAATTTATGGCATTATCAAAATTTGCTAACAAAACCAGACACAAGTGACGGAAGCACAAAAATCACATATCACTCATATTATTAGAAGGAAGAATTCCTGAGTAAAATTAAGCAAACACTGTATAAAAAAGAAGCCCCTAACAGTAGGATGGACCAATGCACTGTGGTGTATTCAAACCTCAGAGGACAACAGAACCGTATAACAGATGAGCTTCACAAGTCAGTAGAGATAAAAGTTAAAGCCACAGCACTGAGCAGGGCTGAAACAGTATGATTTCATGTGTATAGAATCCAAAACAAGATAACACCAAATAATTTATTATTATAAACACACACACACACACATGGCTAAACTCTAAGGACAGGCAAAGGAATTACGACACAGTCTTTACCTTTTGCTATGGTTACTTCAAAACAGAAGAGGGAACAGTGAGAACAAGAGCACCGGAAGCTGGCCACGTGCCACGTGATGAGCCACAGTGGACACGTGAGCGATCCTCAGATCACGCTTACTGGGCGACCTCAGGTATGGCTGTACAGCTGGGAGTGCCACAAACGTGCGTGGTCATGGTGTGGCTTGAATACGCAGTGTTCCCCGTATAGGCCAAGTGTTTGACCACTTGGTCCCCAGATGATGGTGCTGTTGGGAAGCTTGTGGAGTCTTTCAAGGTGGAAGCTTGCCAGAGGAAGCGTGACACCGGGGGTGGGTCTTGAGGTTCGGCGGCCTGGTCCCACGCTCTGTTCACTGTTCACGCTCCACTGTGGGTGCAGTGCATCAGGCTGGACTCACAGTCCTGCTGCCACGCTTTCCCCACCGTCATGTACTGTACCCCTCTGGCACTGTGAGACAACTATGCCCCTTCCCTTACAGTGCTCTCGCTAGAGTATTTTACCACAGCAACAGGAAAGCTATAACCATTGCCTTCCTGTAAACATCACATCACATAAATTATTTTGTGAATATACATATGTATAGTAAAATCAGTTTTGACCAGGATATATATATATATATATATATAATATATATATATATAATATGTAGTACATGTATATTTAATATTAGATAAGCAAAGCTCTTTGTGGGGAAATGTTTGATTAGTCAATATATTCTTTAGCACAGTAGGTAAAAATCAGGAGGAAAATGAGTAAATCAGATTTTCCCATGTCCATGCCCCAAAACCATTTCCATATGGATAATATATATGCATATATACACCTATTTATATACACACAAGTATATGCATATGTATAAACATATGTGTTTATACACATTATTACATGTGTATGTGTACATATACACCCATTTATATACACACAATTATATGCATATACATAACTACGTATGCACACATATATACACATTATTACATGTGTATATGTCTATATATATATATATATACACATGGAATAATTTCACCATTTTCTAGAATCAAGAAATGTGAAAGAAGGCCTTCCATCAATCTACATTGTTTTTCTACTGAAATTTATTTTTCTTTCCCCTGGAAATTTTAAAGATATTTGTAGTCACCAATTGGAAGTATTTACCTGATCCATCCAACACCAGACAATCTCGGTGAGAGGTTCTGTTGAACGGTTTCTCTTCAAGCCATTGTGAACGTGGGTTTGAAGTGTGCTCATGTACCTCATAAGGTTTTTGTTGAACCCAGAATTTAAAATAATACGTGAGACACCTCTAGAAACGCTTCTATCTTCGTCCAGCCTGAATGTACATCCCAGAGCACACCTCCTCACACCTGCCCACGCCCGGCAAGCCCTTTCACGTCTTACTCCACACTCAAGGCAACTTTCTGCTGATCCCTACTTCTTTATCGGTTGCTTCATCTGCCTCCATTTCTCTTTCTCCTTCTGCTGGCTCTAGAATTTGACTCTTAGACCTCTTACTCTGTTCTCTAAGTCTCTCAGCTTTTCTCTCCCATCTCCAACTCTTGACTTCCCACTGCATTAGATGGACTCTCCTTCAGCTCCTTCCCTGAATTTGCGCTGTAAAATAACATTTTATTTTCAGTGTCAGAAGGCTGTTGGAATCTCCTAAGTACTGGCTGTTTGTGGTTGCTCTGTCACCTCTGTCAGTATGGTACCTGTTAGAGGTATCTGACCTGGATGTGCGGCTCCACAGCCCACTCTGGCTCCTAGACTCCATAAACACAGAAGCTTCTTTGCTTATCGCTGTAACCAAATACCCGGCAAGAAGCAACCCAATGAAGCAAGTGTTCGCTTTGGCTCACAGTTTAAAGGACACAATCCATCACAGTGAAGAACACATGGCAGACAGCCCCAAGATGGCAGAAAGGCACTACTAAGGTTTATCCCAGCAAAATAGAAATCAGGGCGAAATGGCAGGAAGTTGGACCTGTCTCTGAAAGCTCAAAAGCAAACCACTGTGACCTGCTTGACCTCAAAACAGAATTTCCAACTGAGACACAAGGGTTCAAACACAGGAGCCTATGGGGGGAACATTGCCCAGCCAAAGCACTGTTGTAAAGATCAAACTCTATACGAAGAGCATCTTCTTCTGAGAAGACATAGAAGAGACTTGGTGTGGTCTGAGTGATGGAGGACAACGTGTAAGGACGTGGACACGTCCTCTCTTCCCACAAAGCCCCACAAGGCATCCTGCACAGCATCCAGTGTGCACGGTTGGCAGTCAAGCATTCAGAATGGATCCAATCTGCACTGCAACTCAGAGCATAAAATGAACACTTCACTTCTAAACGATATGAAAAAAAAGCAAAGCAATATATCTCATTTAGAGCTGTCATGTAGGCTGCATGTTAAAATAGCATTTGGAGGAGTGGCCCGAAGACAGACACTCAAGCACCTGCTCTGGTCCTGCCGGCTAGCGCAGCATGAAGAGAGACACCCAAGCACCTGTCTCGGGTACCACTGTGATGCTAAAATATGTGATGGAGAGATGGAGTATGCAGTAGAGAGATGAAAGAGAAAGTGAAGCGAATGGGTTCATACACTGCGGAGAGAGGTGGAACTGGAGATTCTACAGCAGTGAGGAGCAGGCAGAAATGAGGAAGCCATGATGACGTCCTGGCCCAAGCTGCCACCAATGGCCATATCTGGATCCATGGTCCTGCTACAGCTGGTGTCTGCATTGATGTCTGTGGCCTGAGTTACCAGCAAAGCCAAGAGACCATGTGGATATACACGGGTAGTGCTGCCACATCAGGGGTTGTGAGGGGCATGCTGATCAGAGTGGCCTGGGCTGCTACCTAAGGCCATGGGGACATCCAGACCCATGATGCCATTGGGGGGGGGCATGCCTAGGTTCATGTTCCTAGGGTCTATGTTGCTATGTTGATGTCCAGGCCTGTGTTACCACCAAAGGCCATGCAGATGGTCCTTGTCTGGACTGTCGCCTAAGGCACTGTGCTGAACTGATCCCACCTCTCACTTGGGAAGACACTAGAGTTGGCCCTGGTGTCAAAGACACAGGTGACCCATCCCAAGGACATGAGAGCAGGAGAGCTAATCATGCCCCTTGCTGGGTGCAGCATTGGGTGAGCTAGTAGGGGCAATGCCGGAGAGCTCGCTCTGGTGGTGCAGGCACCAAAGAGCTGGCAGGCTGGCCAACTCAGCCACCACCCAGGCCCAGATCCAGGGCGTTGAGTTGGCCCACCCAACATCTACCCCCCCATCTATGATTTATTGGAGCTCATGAAAGAGCTAGTTCTGCAGATCACAAGGCAGCAACAGGCTATCTGAGAGGAGTCCCACCGAGAGGCCAGTATCGATAGTGTAGCAGAATCCAGAGGCCTCAAACCAGACCAATGACTCATTGCAATGAGCGTTTGCAAGATGACAAAAGGGCATACTGTGGGACACACTATAACACGCTGTAGCTTCCACAACAAGCTGGTTTTTAAAGTTCTATTTTCTTTTCTTTTCTCTAGGGGGAGGTTGCAAGGGTGAAGGGCAGAAATGAAGGGATGGGGAGGTGAGTGAGATAGTGGTATATGACATGAAATTCAACAAAAAAGTTTTTTAAGCACCAAAAACTCTATCATTTCGGTATAGTGGGAGCAATGAACTATCACCCTGACATTGATTTGTCTGTTTACATGACTTGTTAAATGTAGCTACTGGAACATTTATGGTTACACACATGAGCTGTGGTGCTATGTTGCATAGAACAGGCCTGCTGTGTGGGTACAGGAGTGATTACTACGTCTCTGAAAATTACACAAGATAAAGAATCTCACTGATATAAGGGGGGGTCTGCAATATTCCACTAGCCAAGTTGAGGTTTGGGGTCCGAGACCGACAATCATCAGTTTTATTGGATAAGACACTCTAGTGTGAGAGGGTGAGGAGACAGTTTTGAATATGAAGTACTTGCCACACAAACATGAAGACCTGAGTTTGATTTCCTGGACCTCTATAGACACTGGGAACCGTGAGACGTAGCTGTAATCCTAGCACTGGGGAGGCAGAAGCAGGAGGATCTCTGGGGCTTAGGGCCAGCCAGTCTGGACATTTAGTGAGCTCCCAGTTCACTGAGAGTGGCTGTCCCAAAAAAATACTTGAAAATGGATGAGAAAAGCACCTACATTGACCTCTAACCTCCACATATATGTGCATACATGAGCACACACACACACACACACACCATTTGCAAAACACAGTAGAACATTAGTGGAGCATGTTTGAGTATTTTAGTAAGGATGTTTCCAAAGAGAATTCACAAAGAGAATTCACTAAGAGAAGGCCTGCCTGAGTGCAAGAGGCACCATCCTGTGGATGGAGATCCTGGACCAAATGAAAGGGGAAAAGAGAAAGCCAGCTGAATGCCAGATGCCCCCCCCCCACTTCCCATTACAGCCAGATGTGAGAGAGCAGCGTTATACTCCTGCTGCCATGCCTTTCCACCAAAGCTGGCTTTCTCCTCCAACCATGAACCAAAATAAGCCTGTTCTCGCTCAAGTTTTTGCTTATCTTGTATTTAATCACAACAATGGAAAGACTTGGTGTGTTAATAACTGGGGGGGGGGGGCTGGATGGGTTGGTGGTAGTGGTGAGGGGGTTAGGGGATAAACTGAGGGAGAGGAAATGGGACCAGTTTCTATCAAAATCACATTATATGCATGTATGGATTTTTTTTTCAAATAATAAAAGAATTTTGAAAGGTGACTAATGCAGAAACTGAACAAGTATAGGAAAGAGGCTCCAGGAGAAATGATTAAGAGCTCCTGGCTTAGATGTCCTGGCCAAACAGTCCCACCCCACACCAACTACCAGATGGGATTGAAAAATGACATTCAGCCTCAAGCCAGTGTTAAAGACCTACTGCAAGACATGAGGTTGTAAAACAATGCACCCCCAAGCCCACCACGAACCTGAACCGCTAAGTTATCCCATTCTCTGAACAGGATGCCAGAAGGCAGCACACGCTGCTGGACCACGATGCTGAGCGCAGCCTCCGACACGCAACCCCTTCCATTTTGGCAGCTGCTGGCCCGGCGTAACTCAAACAGTGCGATTATATTTACGCCTTATACCTAGATGAAAATGTCAGTTTCTGCAAACCTGTCTCTGTGCCTAGCAAGCCACCATTCACAGTGAAGGCCCACCAGGGCTATTGGGTGTGGACAGGAGAAACTGCAGTGTGATCGAATCACAACCCTTCTTTGGAGGAAACCAGCCCCTGGCCCTCCTTTAAGGCAGATCTGGTCTGAAGGAAAAGTGTCTTTAATTGCTCCAAAGGAGAAAACTGTGTTGCTGCTTGCTCAGAGAGCTTGCCTGCGTCTACTCAGAGGTCTGTGACAGGTTGTAAAAGAAAGGCATCTGCTGCCTGGCTTAACCAGAAACCCAGACTGTGAAGAAGAAACCAGACTGGGAAGGGAAAAGGAGAGAAGAGGCTGGAAGGAGCCCATCAAGGGGTGTCTACGCATTCTTGGAGAAGTTGCTGAGAAGAGGAGGCATCCTATTCCTGGGGTTCACTGTGAGGAAGGTGGGGGAGGCAACACCTACCCTATCAGGACCCAGTGCACGCCTGGCTCATAACTAGATTCACACCACAGCTCATCTGAACAGCTCCAGCAGCTCTGAGAGGTATTGAAAATCATCCCTAGTACTTTTTAAATAAAGGCAGAAAAGCTGAGGCCCCAGAGGTAAAGAGGCCTGACTACTATCTAATAAGAAACAGAGGCTGCTGGGAAACCCATTCATTTCCTCTTCGCAAAGCCACACAGGGTGCAGGATGAATTTGCTGGGGGAAAAGGAAAGACTAAACATTTAAGATGAAATATTGAGGAATCGGTGCGGCATCAAGTTGAGAAGGGATTTTTTTTTTCTAATGACACGCAAAAGAGGCCAACTGTGAAAGACAAGATGGGTAATCACTCATGCATCCACCGAGCAGACGTTGTTGAAGATCTGCCACATACCGCACACTAGGTACCTGGCTATATCAGTGAACAACGGGGATTTGAAACCCCCGATGACACTGAAGAAGCTACACTAAGAGCCAAATGCACGGTTTTGTAGACCACAGAAAATTCAAATATAGGCTGTAATATGAGAAAAGATAAATAGCCAGGAAAATGTTAGTTTATTAATGCTGACTATCGATAAAAAGACAAAAAGAGCCTTCATAGGAGACAGAAGTCGAAAACCCCAAAGCAGCAATACGGAATGACAGAAACTTCACTAGTGATGCGAAATAGAGATAATAACATCACAGGTTGCCATCTTAGAGCCAGGAGAAGGGAATGTGAGGCCCGAGAACACTGCCCAGGACCATGTGGCCATGACAGTGGGGCCCTCTCTTAGCACAGAAACCACAGTTTGCACACACAACTTTGCGTGTTTATTTTTGTGATGACTAGTAGAGTTGACTCATTTTGCCTGTCAGTTCCACTCCTCGGCGTAGATCTTAGATTGTGCACAGAGTTGCCTACAAGCGTAAGTAAGAAGGAATTTAACTGAGTAGCCAAAAGGAAAAGAAAAATACGTTTAGATGTCCTTATGCTACAAAATATTATGCTGCAGTGAAAAGATATTAGTTAAAGCTATATCTAATACTATGGACAAGTCTCACTGTTGCTAAACAAAAAAAAAATCAAGTTACAGAATACTCACACGTGATTCCACATGTATTCTATTTCTATAAAGATAATTATAGAATGGTAATTATTATAATATATTTGTACAGAATTATAAATTAAAGAAGAGAATTATAAACTCAAAATTTAAGGTAATCATGTCCTCTGGGAACCAAGACAAAGGAAAAGGAGATGATGCAGAGGGCTTTGTGCTAATAGCGTTTTATGTCTTGGCTGAGAAGTAGAAAATGGGGGCATAGTGTATTGTTCTTTAATTTGCTTTAATTATTTTTATAACTATGAGCATTTTGCCTCCATATATATACATATATACATAAATACAGATGTACATATGTATATATGCACACACATATATATGGATATGTAGAAATATATGCACTATACTGGAGTAGTGCCCACAGAGACCCAAAGGGTGTGTCAGGATCCCTGGGACTGGATGGTTGCGGCTCATCGTGTGGACACTGAGAACCTAAACCCAGCTCTTCTGCAGGCGTTTGTAGAAGCTCAGCAATCTCTGCAGCGCCTCCTCTAACTCTTTTAAGAATGACCCAATTATTCTTTTCATAATAAAAAGCTTGCACCATTCCCATAGTAAGATAATTCAGCAAACTAAGGTGACATTTCAAAAACATAGAATAGCTGTAAGGCATAAGCAAGGCTTCCCAAAAGATAAAGCAATGCCATCCTTGATGACTTGCTACTTAGCGATCATCACTTTGGATTTCAAATACACTATGGAAGCTTTGAAGTGGACTGAACTTTACAGCCTGGAACTTGTACAGCCTGAGAAACTACTGTATGATACAGGAATTTTACATAGGTTTCCTAAAAGCAAAAAAAAAAAAAAAAAAAAAAAAGAAGCCCTGAAATCAAAGTAAACTGTTCTGGCATCTAAAGGCCAATCCAGGCCTGTAAGCTATTTTAGGGCAATCCTGCCTCCTAGTCTCCTTTGGAGCTGCCCGTTCAGGGGAGCCTTGGGATTTGAACATACGGCATGGGTGTGGAAGGACCATGAGATGATCACCTGAACAACTACTAGTGTGTGCGCACAGGCACAGCAACAGACTGCCACCTCAACCTGAGGTGCGCCACAAATGAATCAGTAAGTGCCCAGGACTGTGCCCAGGACCGTGCCCAGGACCTGTGCTGGACTGAGAGACCAAGGAGAAGGGAACTCAGATGGAGTCCAACGGGGAAGACAAGAAATGCTTGTGTACAGACAGAAAGAACGAGATTGCAAGGTAGAATCCTATGAGGTGAGTGTTGTCACCTTGACAGGCTGTGGGGTCACCCAGGAGACACACCTGTAGGCATTCCTCTGAGGGCTTGTTTAGTCCCTGCGCATGCCTGCGAGGCACTGTCCTCACCTTCACCATGGGCAGAGATCTGGACTGCATAGCACGGGGTGGGGAGGGGTGAACTGAGCACTAGCATCTGTTCATTGCTCTGTACCCCTTGACTGTGGGTGCAGTGCGACCGGCTGTCTTATGCTCCCACCACTTGGCTTCCTCGCCGTGGTGGGCTGCACCCTCGAACTGTAAGCCAAAATAAGCCTTTTCTTCCTCGACTTGCTCCCATCTGGGTGTTAGTCACCTTAACAGGAATGGAACTAAGACAAATACAGTGAGGCGGAAGTTCCTGGCAGTGGGAAGGGTAGGAAAGACTTTGTGAGAAGGAACTGTGGGGCACCAGAAGGCCAGCGTGATTCCGGTGAGTGTGGCTTCTCCGCCCACCCGCCCTGTGCACAGGAAAGAGTCATTCCTGCTCAGGGGCAGAGTAGGAGCTCAGGGGCATGCCTCCTGACTGTTACAAACACAGGTCTCACTCTTCCCACGAATGTTCGATTCCTAAGCCAATGCCTTAAATTAAGCGTGCAGTCAAATTCCAAATATTTCCAACTCAGTATTCTAGTCTTCCTCGCCTTTCAGAAAAGATCAAGCAAGTTTTGAAGTTGGTTTTTTTTTTTTAACCTCCACCATGAGGCAATTGGCTCACCTGACACCAGACTTTAGGTCAGTGGTTCTCAACCTTCCTAATACAACTCCTCATGTTGTGGTGACCCTCAACCATAAAGTGATTTTCCTTGTTACTTCATAACTGTAACTTTCCTGCTGTTATGAGTCTGAGTGTAAATATCTTACATTCAGGATATCTGATATGCGATCCCTGTGATAGGGTCGTTCGATCCCGCAAAAGGGGTCATGAACCACAGGTTGACAACTGCTACCATACAGTGACTCGGAGGGAAAATGAATGAGAAGCAAATGTTGTCTCTTTATGAGTTAGAAACAATGTTTTTGTAACTGAGAAAGTAAGGAAGAGCCCACTTCCAAGAAAGCCAACATCTGTACGTGAGTCGTTCGATGACATCTGTTCACTTATGGAAACTTTGAGGAAAACAGCATGGTTTGGGCCAAGCCAAGGGAAACACCAATTAGTGTTATTTAGACTACCATACTGCCATACTCCCCCGTACAGTAAACACCAAGTCTTCTCCCATTTAACACTGATGCTCAATAAAAACACACTGAGTGCTTTCTTCCTCCAGTCTACCAGTCCGGTCGGTAGCCAGCCCCTGGCTCAGGGACCACACATCTGAGGGTACAATGACCTCTGCTCAAATTCAGTCTGAAAGTGTGAAAAGCAAGTTCAAAATGTAAATAACCTCTAAGTTTAAACACTAGTTTATTCTGAGAAGTACGATGGGACTTCCTCTCAGCCCTCTGCCCAGAGTCCACACACTGTATGCACTACCTGCCCATTAGTCACTCGGCAGCCCTCCCTGGTATCAGATGAGTGACTCTGGAGACAGTGCTGTCTCAAGGGACTCTTAACCAGGAGCCCAGTGCTGGGTCAATACCTGTGTCATCAATCTCACTTCATGCTTGTGGGCTCCGTATCAACTCAGGGCATTGAGTTCAGTGCAATATCTTGAGAGGCAAAACCAAATTCATATAACTTTTGTTTGGTTTTTTTGAGACAGCATTTCTCTGTGTAATAGCCCTGGCTGTCCTGGACTCACTATGTAGACCACGCTAGCCTCGAACTCACAGAGAACCACTTGCCTCTGGTTCTTGAGTGCTGGGATGTAGGATGTGTGCCACCATGCCTGGCTCCATATAACTTTTACAGCCATATCTTGGGACAATTGTCATACTTCATCACTGATCATGCTACTTTCCAACTGTGCATGCACTCCACGAGTGGCACTTTATCATAGGCATGCATGCACCGCACGAGGGCAGGGGACTTAGTATGTGTTGCGTGTGACATCATCTACAGCTTTGGGCAGCCACTAGAGATTGGAATGCACTCTCCATGGGCAGCAGTGGGGTAGGGTTCTAGTGAAGTAGCTAGTGCCACTATTGGTAGGCAACTTTGACAGAGCTGACATTCATCAGCGAAAGTGAGCAAAGGGGGAGAGGAACGTGTGATGGGATGGCAAGTGAGAGAGACAGGACTAAAGGAAAATTCAAGGAAGGAAGGAAGGGGAAAGTAGAGTAGCTCAGCAGCTAAACACACTGATGCCCCTTGTAGATCAAACCTAGAATCTAGTCATATCCTAGTGAAGGTACTTAACACTCAAAGAGATGTAAAACAGTGTTGGGTTATGCACACAATTGGTGAACATTCATGTCCCTTCCCTCTCAGTATAACTCTGGGTATAGCACAGCGCAGTGCAGTGAAGTCAAGTGCAGCACAATGTCGTGCAGCATAGTGAGGTGCAGCATAGTGGAGTGCCGTGCGGCACAGTACGGTGCAGCATAGTAGAGTGCAGCATGGTGCCGTGCAGCATATAGTGCAGTGCAGCACAGCACAGTGCCACATAGTGCACTGCAGCATAGCAGAGCTCAGTGCTACATGGGGGAGAGTGCAACATAGCTAGCAGTCACAGGAAGGCTTTCTGAAAGGTAGAAAAAAGAGGGAAGAACGAATAGAAACCTCAAAGTTTGAGGGAAAATGTTTTGGTAGATTCCCTTTTCCTTTTTATGGTTGTTTTTAACTTTGTTCTTTGTTTACTTGTTTGTTTTGTTTCTGGTTTTGGTCTTTTTTTGTGAGACAAGGTCTCATTATATAGTTCTGGCTTGTCTTGAACTAAAAAAAGATTCGCCTACCTCTGCCTCCCAAATTCTGGGATTAAAGGCTTTTACACTCCATATATTCTGAACTGAGTGCCACTCAGAAATGAGAGGAAAGGAGAGGGGAAGAGAGGAGAGATGGATAAGGCTGCTTTCTCTAGCTGAGGAGCCCACAGAGCTAGCCCAACAAGACAGAAATCTCTTATATCAATAACCACCTGGCCAGAGTGAACCCATGGTCACCTCTCCATCACTACCAGCAGCAGGGCCAGTAGAGACTAGAAAGGCTGGATGGTTCCCAGTGAGAGAGAGGGGACAGTCTAGGGCATAATTCCCTGGCTGTAGGTATGGCAACATATCTGTTTCATAGAGTCTGGGGGAAGTGGCTTGCCCTGCCTAGCAGTAGTCACCGCATCTTTCCTTTCTGAGTAGACTTTGGAGAAGGCAGAGCTTAGGAGGATGCTGTGGAAAGAAATCTTTAGCCTGAATGTAATGGCCCAAGATTTAGAGTGAACTGCAGTGTGGAACACCACTGCATAAGGAGGAGACAGACCATAAAAGTACTGTGTGGGATCTACAAATTAAACTGTCTTTATAATTATGGCCCACAAGTGCAGCAAAAGCCTGCACATTAAATCTAGACAGAGCCCCTGGCTATCGAAATAGAGCACAGCAAGTACTGAATCTAAACAGAGCTGGTGGCTTTAAATAGAAGACAGCTTTAAATTAAATCAAGCAGGAGCCTGAGCATCATAACATAATTCCTAGCATATAGAGAGCATAATTAAAGAATCACTTGCTATATAACAAACAAGGAAATTCCCAGTGTAAATAAAGAAAGTTAGTCAACAGATGTCAACACTGAAAGACTAAGAGTTCAAATATCTGACAAAGATTTTTAAAGCAACCAACACAACAAATGCACCTGCTCTGAAAACAAATGGGGACAATAAAAAGTACCAGGAACAAAAGAGAAAACATAATGAACTAAATAGAAATTATAAAATAGAAAATATAGTACCTTGATTGCTTAAAAATCCCCTCCTAGATTGATTTTCTTTTCGTCACATCGAGTTGGCAGATGAGCAAACTCTAATAAAGATAAATTACCCAATCTAAATAATAGAAAACAAACTGAAGGTCAAGTTAATGGGACATGAGGGACCTCCAGGACAATAACAAAAGATGGAGCTTGCTGGTCATCAAAGTACAAAGAGACAGGAGAAGCAGTTCAGGGGTGAGAGGAGTAACTGAAGAACTAAATGCTGGGGTGTTTCCAGTTTGGGGGGAGATGTCAAAAACAAAAGAAACACAAGAAGACAAGTGGCCAACACATGAAATCTAAAGACTAAGAAAGGTATGAAACCAAGGTGGAGAGAAAGCATGCTCCACCTACTGGGAAAACAGCTTAGAAGATGGTGACCAGTTGAGTTCCTGTCAGAAGCCAAGAAGCCAGAGAGGGGAATGGTGCAGAGTGCTTCAAACGTCCGAAGCAAAGGGGCACTAGCCTAGCATACAGTTGCCATTCCGCACAGAGCCCTTCCACAATCAGGCCATTCTCACACAAGTAAGGCAAAGAATTTATCCAAAGAACTTACCATCAAGAAGAGATCAAATAAGTATTTAAAAAAAAAAAAAGGAAAATGGAGGAAAAGGAAAATGGAGGAATGAGGAGTGAAGAAAGAAAGGAAGGAAGGAAGGAAGAGAGAAAGAAAGAAAACAGAGGGAGGAAGGAAGGTAGGAAGGCGAAAGGGAAGGAAGGAAGGAAACTGTAATGGAAGAGGGCTTCAAATTCCAGAAAGGAGGAAAAAAGACGAAACCATGGACAAAAAAATAGGGGTGAGGATGATGCCTTTATAAATGCTCTATGCTTAAAATGAAAACTGAATAATGTGATGTGGTGTTCAACATATTTAAGACAGGGGAGAGGGTTGAAAAAAAACCTAAATGGAGATAAGTATTATACAATTCACTTCACAGAGCAACATGTTAGCATCAGTAGACAATGAAGAAACAACAGTCAAGCCAGGGAGGCAGACAGGAAGGGACAGAAGTCAGTACCTATACCTATAGAAAACTCAGCATGGAAGGCTGGGAAGTGTTCTAACGACTCATAGGAAGAAAAGGAAAACATGGAACTAGAAAGCAGCAGAAATGAAAATAACATAAACAATAAAATGTCAAACTACAGCCCTAAGATAACAATAACTTAACAAAGTCTTAACATAGTCAAAATACAGCAAATACACCAGTAAATGCATAGAACCTGGCAGCTTGGATTTTTTTTAAATGGCTCAACTATATAGTATCTATAAGAAACTCACTTGGCGTGGTACTGGCATAGAAATAAGCTGGTTGATCAATGGAATCAAATCAAAGACTCAGAAATAATTCCACACATCTATGGACACTTGACTTTTGACAAAGAATCCAAATCCATGCAATGGAAAAAAAAAAGACAGCATCTTCAACAAATGGTGCTGGTCTAAATGGATGTTTATGTGTATAAAAATGCAAATAAATCCATATTTACCACCCTGTACAAAATAAAGTCCAAGTAGATTAAAGAGCTGGACATAAAACCAGAGACTCTAAATCTGTTAGAAGAAAAAGTGGGAAAGAGCCTTGAACACATTGGCACAGGAGACAACTTCCTGAACATAACACCAACAACTCAGGCTCTAAGGTCAGCAATTAATAAATGGGACCTCGTGAAACTGAAAAGCTTTTGTAAGGCAAAGGACACTGTCAATAGCTTACAGACTTGGAAAAGATCTTCACCAATCCTACATTTGACAGTGGGATAATATCCAAAATATATAAAGAACTTAAGAAATTAAACTCTACCAAACCAAATAACCCAATTAAAAAATGGGGTACAGAGCTAAACAGAGAATTCTCAACAGAGGAACATAGAATGACTGAGAAACGCTTAAAGAAATGCTCAACATCTTTAAGTCATTAGAGAAATGCAAATCAAAATGACTCTGAAATTCCATCTTACACCTACCAGAACAGTTAAGACCAAAACTCAAGTGACAGCACATGCTGGCAAGGATGAGGAGAAAGGGGAACACTCCTCCATTGCTGGTGGGAGTGCTAACCTGTACAACCACTTTGGAAATCAATCTGGTGCTTTCTCAGAAAATTGGAAATAGTGCTTCCTCAAGACCCAGCTATGCCACTCCTGGGCATATACCCAAAAGATGCTCCACCACACAACAAGGCAGTGCAAACAGAGGACCTGGACCTTTGTTTGGGTGTAGCCAATGGACAGTTCACTCTCCACATGGGGTAAGGGAGGAGCAGAGGGGGCACTACCTCTGACAAGATCTCTGGTGCCTGGGATTTCATCACTCCCCCTTGGCAGAGAGGCCCTGTGGGAACACAGAAGAGGGGCTTGCAGACTGTCCAGATGAGACCTGATGGGCTGTGGTCAGACTGTGGGAGAGGAGGACCCACCTGTCAGAGGCCTAGGGGAGGGAAATAGATGGGAGAGGGTGAGAACAGAAAGATAGGAAGGAGATTACAATCCAGATGTAATGTGCATAAATTATAATGATAAAAAAAGAATTTTTAAAAACTCACTTCAGCTAGACTTGGTGCCTCACGCCTGTGATCCCAGCACTCTGGGAGGCAGAAGCAAGTGGATCTCTGTGAGTTCGAGGCCAGCCTGATCTACAAAGCAAGTGAAGGGCAGCTAAGGCTACACAGAGAAACCCTGTCTGGGAAAAAAGAAAAAAATTCACTTCATATATAATAATAGTGGCAGAATAAAAGCAACATGCTAAAAATGCATGTACCTTATAAGCTAATAGCATATTTGACAGTAATTCCTAAAGGTATGACTCCATTAATAAAACACCACATGAACTTCAGAGCAAAAAATGTTATGAAGAATAATTCTTCCAAGAACCGGAAGGAATTCTCAATGTGTGTGAGCCAAGCAGTGGGACACACACTTACACTGTAGTATTATAATAAGGAAGTTGGTCAGTTCTCACAGAAGCTGGCTGATGGTTTCTGACATGGTCAAGAAAGGGATATGAAAAGAAGTGAATTTTAAAGTCAGGTGTGGTGGTGCACCCCATTAATCCCAGCACTCTGGGAGGCAGAGGCAGGCAGAGCTCTGTGAGTTCGAGGCCAGCCTGGTACACAAAGCAAGTTGAGGACAGCAAAAGCTACACAAAGAAATCCTATCTCTAAAAGAAGAGGGAGGAGAGGAGGAGGAGGAGGAGGAAGAAGAGACAGGAGCTGGAGGGATAGAGAAGCAGGAGAGTCCTGTGTTCTCAGCCTTAGAAGTCATGGATTCTTCTCTGAGATCTTGATCATGAGGTGGGGTTGCACAATGGAGTTTTAGCTCCCTTGGTGTGCTAGAATTCC
Source organism: Acomys minous (assembly GCF_964271855.1). Lineage (NCBI taxonomy): Eukaryota > Metazoa > Chordata > Mammalia > Rodentia > Muridae > Acomys > Acomys minous. Next base: position 117,725,619 of record NC_140484.1, on the reverse strand, counting down.
CTTTATAGGATGTGCTATGTGCTCATGGTCTGTAGCTTGGTTTTTCATTCTCTCACTAACTCTTCTGTGAGGCACAAGTTTTAAATCAGAGAATGTCAATCAATTAATTTGCTAATTGAGCTTCAAAATTATGTGCTAATCCCAGTCTTTTACAACAAAACAGAGTTCTGAGTGCAGTGAGTACTTCCATATGACAGTGTGTGTGTGTGTGTGCCTATGCCCTGTGTGCCATGTGTCTTTTGAAAGACAAGCAGCCTCCCTTGGTTATCCCTAGAGTGGAAAAACCCTGTTGAAGCTATCTAGGGCATCACTCTGGTGCTGGCTAAGGAAGTTTCCTGGGAGCCAACGGTTACTCAATCTACTCTCTGAGTCCTGAGATGGACATCACGGAAGATCATCTGGCAACACAGAGCAACCCGATAATGAGGCCAACAGGGCCACCTCCCTGGCCCGTTCCACTCAAGGGACTTGCAGGGTTGTACTGGGGAAGAGCTCGTGGCTGGCTGGGTACATTACCAGTGTTACTCTGCACATATGTGGATGGGCCTGACTTCTGATCTTGGTAGAACTACATCAACAGTGGCAAAGTCATCCCACAGTGTGGCTTGGGTTCAGTGTCCTCTTTGTAAAAGCATTCAATCTTTGAAGTGTCTTGGTTCTAAATACACCGATAAGGACCCATCGGACACAGGTAATCTTAGGCCCGTTGCACAGTGGGGAGGAAACGCCAAGGAAAATAGCCCATCTCACAAATGGAGCTGAACAGAGCCTGCTAGAGTGTGGCCACCAGCCACTCCATGTTTCTCTTCCCTGCTCAGGGTATGGAAATGCTTTCCTGGCTCTGCTGCTAAAAGCTGTAATGCATCCCAGAAAGTGTTTATAGAACATTCAGCACAAATGCTCCGCCTCAAGTCTTGAACAGTGATGCCTGCCACATGCCGGGCCTCCCATGAACGGAACGGAGAACTCCAGGGTCATTCCAAAGCCACTGGGCTGCCACCAGAGGCAAAGGCCATTGCACAGCTCCCCACATACACAGTGGGGGTCGGGGTTGGCTTCCGTGATGGAGCCGTGGAGGGAGGGTTAGTCACAGTAGAGCCCCTAACCAGAGCCCAGTGGGAAGGATGGCCTGCCTTCTCCATGTGAAGTGTTCCCACTGGAAAGAATTTGGTTTGAGTGTCCACAGGGTATTGAATTTACTCTGCCCTTCCTGTATGCTTCAATCTCTCTCACTATGAGCAAAACGGTGGCCAACAAATAGGCAATCTTCCCTCCAGGTCAGCCCATGTCAGTCATACCCAGACTGGCTTTTCTCTACCACCTTCTCCAGTTTTCAGGCCCAGCAAATGAGCGGGTCATCCAGTGACCTCACAAAGATAGACATGCTCGCAAGAAGGAAGAAGGAGGTTGCAGGCCGTGCCTTCACACCAGCACTAGCATCCCTCATTGTGTTATTTTCCAAGTCCCCCAGAGTCTTGTCTTCCAGAACCACCCAAGTGCCAGCAAGGTTTGCTTTTAACCAACCAACCCTCCCTTCCTTGGTATAGTAACTTTTGAAATCTAGCATATATTGGTCTTTATTTCATAAACTACAGGCTCAGAGGATCCATTTTATCACACAGTTTAAAATATACTCCTCTGGCTGGGCATGGTGGCACATACCTATAATCCCAGCACTTGGGGGGGCGGTGTAGAGGCAGGTGGATCTCTGTGAGTTCGAGACCAGCCTGGTCTACAAAGCAAGTCCAGGACAGCCAAGGCTACATAGTGAAACCCTGTCTCAAAAATCCAAAAATATATTTTGCTTCACAGCCTAGAAGCAGAGCAGCTGGCTAAGTGGGTCAAGCACCTGACACACAAGCCTGAGGGGGTTAAGTCTGAATGCCTGGAATTCATGTGAAACCAGGTGTCATTCCAAAGCAACCACAGCAAGGTAGGAAGTGGAGAAAGGGAAACTTCCAGAAGCTCTTGGGCCAGCTAGCCTACAGAAAACGGAGAACAACAAAGTGACCCTGCCTCGAACAAGGCAGAAGGTGAGGACTATGGGAAATTGTCCTCTAACACCCACACATGCATTCTAACCTGGGACACCAACCACATGCACAACACACAAACACACACACACAAACGCATACATACATGTACACCATACAAACAGAAAACAACACAACCCTCCTTACTTGATGCCCACAGCAGCCGATCCTGTTCAGATCTGAGGGTGACAGAGATGAAAATGTCTACACTAACAGTTCTAAGGGCGTGATGGCAGGGCTCTCTGGGGCTGCTGACTGTCTGGTGATGAAGAGAGATGTCTAATAATCAACTGCTGGAAATGCTGAGCCACCAACAGGAGCAATACAGACAGGAGACCAGCAGAGGGGGAAATGGAATTCAGTCTTATCTAACCGTTAGGTCTGCTGTTCCTTTAAGCAGAGTGTTGTCTTTATTTACAAAAATGGCCAGGCCAGCAAATGGTGGAGCTGAGCTCCTGAGATCAGTAGGAGACCAGGAAGTAGGAAGCAGATCACCCCTTGATGTGAGAGTGCCCAGAGGGAGGGAGGGAGGGAAGAAGGGTACAATGAAAAAACAGTGTGGAAAGACCCATCCCCCCTAATTCAAAGAACGGTACCTAGTTGTCAAATACAAATTTATGAAAATGTTAAAGTTCCAAATACCTTTAGGGTACAAATGAAATTTAGCCTTTTCATACATTCTAAAAATTAAAACATCAGGGCCATTATTCTCAAAAGAGGAAATAAATCAGAAATCCAAAGCAAGATAACTTAATTGTTTTGAAAAATGAGGAAATATTCTCCTTTGCTCTGTCCTGTCAGCTGTTTTATTTCTGGTCAATGAAAGTCTCTAGGACACAAAAAATTGCCCAGCGTGATCTGTGAGGAATAAGAAATCCTGACTAAATTAATAACTAAGGAAAAGTAGCGGTTGGGCTTGAGAGATGGCTCAGTGGGTAAGAAGATGCTGCTCTTTAAGAGGATCTGTTCCCAGCACCCACACTGAGAGCCTCAGAGAGAGAGGGGGAGGGGAATAATCATTTACATTGTCAAAGAAATACTTCTCCACTCTGTGTCCCCTTTATTTCACTGGCAAGTTCTTTCAGTTTTTCAGGGAACTGGTTGTTTCTCTGCTTCTTTGAGCTAAGAAAAAAAGGAAAAATGATGAAAAGTGTGCCTCTGTAAATTTTATGAGGTCAGTAAAACCTGGAAAATGCAGTGAGAACTAACATCTCTTATGGATTCATATGCAGCACTTTTCAATCAAATATTTTCAAACCAAATCTAGCCGAACACTAAACCCACAGTGCTCCACGGCCAAGCACAGCTAATGCCAGAAACACAAGAAAGATTAGAAATCCTATTAATATGACTTCACGTTTAAAGCAACAACAGAGATGTGATTGATTATCTGAACGGCGCTGAGGACCATGACGAGCGAGTGCGAGAGAATTATCAGCTCACACGTGTGCCGCTGGCAACAGGTGGTTCTCTTACAACCAAGTAGTGGCCTGTCAAAGTCAGGAGTTGGTCTAGAATCTCCTTACCAACCATCAATTGCAACACACACACATGTAAACAGAGAACAGGATCAGTTAACAAGGACAGTGTGAAGAGTGCCCAAAGGCAGGCCGTGAGACTAACTGGTTAGACCTTAATCAACAGCTTTTTCATGAAATCATGTGGACTGAAATGAAATAGAACGGAAAAGAATAGTAAATAATCAGGGTACATTACTCATTAAAAAATGATAGTTTTTTTCTGAAACCTTTTAAGTAATATTTTTTAAAAACCTACTTATTTAGTCATGAGGTCAAAGGCCTTGATGCCTGTGGGTGATAGTGAAAAGTCTCAGTGAATAGCACATTGGTTTAAGGTCAGCATTGGGCTCACGTGTGAGCCAGGAAAAAAAGATCAAACCCTACTTCTCTTGAATGGAGACGTGTCTCATGCGATAAAGCTAAGGTAGAGCACAAAGTAGTCCTGCCTAAAGTAACTGCCTACTTTCCCCAAACATGGCAGTAGTCATTGCTGAAAGTCTTGAAAATGTTGAGGAAAGAATGCTCCCTAGCTGGGCAGTGGTGCTACTGCACACCTGTAATCCCAGCAGGTGGGAGGCAGAGGCAGGTGGACCAGGTCAGCCTGGTCTACAAAGTTCCAGGAGACCGGGGTTACACAGAGAGAAAGCCTGTCTCAGAGAGAGAGAAAAAAATTATGCTCTCTGGAGCCCAGTGGAAATCCCAGCTGTGCCACAATAACGGTATTAGACTGAATTGAGCTTGATCATATGGCTAGGAGGGACCCGAAATTGAGGAATTGTCTGTATCTGACAGAGCCATGTCTGTGAGCCAGTTTCTTGATTGCTGATTGAGGTAGAAGGATCCAGCCTACTGTTGGGAGGTAGCATCCCTGGTCAGGGGGGGGGGGGGCTGGGCTGTCTAAAAAAAAATGTAGCTGAGATTTTTCTGAGTATATTCCAAGGAGTGGAATAGCTGGGTCTTGAGGTAGCACTATTCCCAGTTTTCTGAGAGAGAGACAGATAAATTTCCAAAGTGGTTGTACTAGCTTGCATTCCCACCAGCAATGAAAGAGTGTTCCTCTTTCTCCACATCCTCGCCAGTATGTGGTGTTGCTTGAATTTTTCATCTTAGCCATTCTGACACAACAGGGACATTTGCTCACCATGTTCATTGTGGCCTTATTCATAATAGCCAGAACCTGGAAACAGCCTAAGTGTCCCTCAGTAGAAGATTGGATAAAGAAACTGTGGTACATTTACAGCTATTAAAAACAAAGAATTTCTGAAATTTGTGGACAACTGGATTGAACTAGAAATGATCATAATGAGTGAGTTCACCTAGAAGCAGAAAGAGTCAAATGGTGTATACTCACTTATATCTGGGCACTAGCCCAAGGGGCATGGCCCATAAAAATCTTACCAGGAAAGTGGAATAGAGGGGAGGACATCCTATTGGGACTCTAGGTGAGAGAAGTATGGGAGAATGGGGAAATAGAAGGATCCAGAGGGTCCTAGAAAACCTACAAGAAGAACATTATGATGGGCAGATCTGGGCCCAAGGGTTCTGCTCAAACTACGGCACCAGCCAAGGACTATACGTGCAGTAAACATCAAACCCCTACCCAGATCTAGCCAATGGACAGGACATTCTCCACAGTTGAGTGGAGAGTGGAGACTGACTTTCACATGGACTCTGGTGCCCCATATTTGACCACGTCCTCTTGATGGGGAGGCCTGGTGGCACTCAGAGGAAGGATAACAGGCTACCAAGAAGAGACTTGATACCCTATGAGCATATACAGGGGGAGGAGGTCCCTCTCAGTCACAGTCATAGGGGAGGGGAGTAGGGGGGAAGCTGGAGGGAGGGATGAACAGGAGGACACAAGGGATGGGATAACTATTGAGATGTAATATGAATGAATTAATAAAAAAATAAAAGTTAAAAAAAAACTTCCAAAAAATAAAAAATAAAAATGTAGTTGAGCCAGCTATTAAACAGCGTGTCTCTAAGGTCTCTGCTTCAGTCCTGGCCTTCAGGTCCCTGACCTGAGTTCCTGCCCTGCCCTCCCTCGGTGAAGAACCACTATTACCTGGAAGTGTACAATGAATAAACACTTTTACACCCAAGTTGCTCTTTTTCAGTCTTTCATCGCAGCGGCAGAAAGCAACCTAGGATCGGAGACAAGGGAGGACACTCCGCTAGTCCCACCTGTCCCTCCAGCTATGTGACGTCAGCAGAAATGGCATTTGCAAAAGCCTGACAGACCCATGCGCATTCCTGACATCACCACGAAGGGAACATTCTCTGACTAGCCTCCTCCAAAGAGGAGTGGTACATGAAGAAAGCCTCTTTTAGAAGAAGGAGGGGAGAGGGGAGAGGAGGAGGAGGACGAAGAGGAGGAAGAGGACGAAGAGGATGAGGAGGAGGAGAGGGAGAGGGGGGAGGGGGGAGAAGAAGTAGAACCATCAACAAAATCAATTTGCACAGACGTTTCAAAATAGAAACAAACCAAAACGTAGTCAAAGATCAGCATCGTGATATGGATATGAAATATCCCCTAAGGGCTCACGGGCTGAAGCCTTGGGTGTCAGTCAGCGAGGTGGGCGTGGCTTGCCCAAAGTGATCCATCATGGGGTCTCTGAGTGCAGCAGTGGGTTAATATGGCAATAGGTTGAAATCTGGTGCATTGTTGGGAGGTGGCGAATCTTTAGCAGGTGGGGCCTAATTGAAGGAAGTGGGTCACTGGGGACGAGGACATGTTCTGGAAGCCTGTATCTTGTTTATGCCCCCCCCCCCCCAGTTTCCTGGTCACCGTGCCAGAGTTTCCTTGTCACAGGTTCCAATCACGTGGACATCTGCTTCACCTCAGGTCCAAAGCAAAGGAGCCATCTGGCCTGGAACTGAAAGCCTCTGAAGCCGCGGCCAGTACACTCTCCTCTCTTCTTTTAAGATTATTTTTTTCCCCTCCACATTCACATTTCTCCCTCATTTTCAGCAGTAAAGACCTAAAAAGAGCCCCTAATCTAACCTGTTATGAAAAGACAACTCTCCCTTCCCACGCTGTTTCCTTCACCCAGTCTAGCTTCCAGCAGTGTCCCTCCGTGGCAGACTGTTTCGTAGACCAGGGCAAAAGAAACTGCCACAAGGTCCCCCACTCCCCGTCCATGAACTTGGTCCACGCCAACATGGAGACTCTTCTTCCAAGAAGCACCCTAGGTTTCTAATGTCACCAAATAATTGAAAGACCTAGGTTTATCAAATCTACAAGAAGGAAGGGGGGGGGTCTTTGCCACAGCAAACTAAGCACGCCACAAGGGAGCCACAGATTTCCTAGTATGTATTAGCACAGGAGGAGGCCAGGGGAGTAAATGATTAAACAAAGTCTGCAATATTACAATATTTAGAAAGGAGATAAGACCAGGAGACGAGTTAAAACTTAGGTGTGCATGTATCTCCTCTCCATGGGATATTATGATGTCTAAAGATGATGCAAAGGCAGAGAATTCAAAAGAAATTCTTGGAGCAGACTACTTGAAAAGCTCCAAGGTTGGTACTTCAAAATTATGTATACAAATATAATACGAATGACAAAATTTGGAAGTTATCTGCAACATGTAAATAATCAAGGGTTAATGTTCCTCATTCATGAAGAATATTTACACACTGATAAGAAATCCACAATAAAAAAAAGAGAACGTGGAGATTAAATTTTATTTTCCTGTTTCTAATGTCTTGTGTGTGTGCGGTATATGAATCAGCACGTGTGTACATGTGCACATGTCGATGGAGGCCAGAGATCAACATTAGTGTCTTCCTCATTCATTCTCCATCTTAATTTTTGAGACATGGCCTCTCACTAATGCTGGAATCTACTAAATAGGAAAGACTAGGCAAGCAGGGAACACCAGGGATCCTTGTGTTTACACTCAGCCTCCTTGGTGCTGGGGTTACACATGCACAACTCCATGGTCATCCTTGTGAGCAGGACCTGGAAACCTAAACACAGTCCTTATGCTTGTACAGCAAGCTCTGTGCCCATTGAGCCATCTCCCTGGTCCCTTATTTCTAATGTATTAAGGGTAAAACACATTAAAGCAGCAATACAAATGGTCCAAAAGTACATATCTCACTAAGCCAAGCATGGTGACTCATGGCTGTAATCAAAGCACTTGGGAAGCCAAAGAAAGAATGGATGCGTGTCTGAGGCCAGCCTGCTCTATACAATAAATTCAAGGCCAACCTGGACACTTTTAGGAAGGTAATTGATAATATAAATAAAAACCCTTAAATTTTCACATAGCTTTGACCCCAAAGTGATGTCTAACCATAACATTGTTCTATAATGCTACATAAATCAAAGAATCACAAAGATGGGTCCATGGGCATAGTTGCAGCCGACCTTTCCAATGGGAAGGAAACCCTGAGAGAAAGCCTAAGAGCTAATGAAGTCTGATACAGTCAAATGATGCAATGTTATAAATGCAATAAATATTATTAGAATAAAATGCACCTCACATTGTTTGGAATTTTTAAAATTATCAAAGTGGTATTATGTCTTCATATGTTTGAGTGTGTGTGTGTGTGTGTGTGTGTGTGTGTGTGTGTGTGTGTGTGTACATATGTATTTGTTCATGCATGTGAAAGCCAGAGGTCATCCTGGATTAGAGTTACTCAGGTGTTGTTCACACTCCTACTTTTTATTTTGAAAAAGAGTTTTTCACTGGCCTGCGAGTGGCCAAATAATCTAAGCTGGCCAGCAAGCCCCAGAGCTCAGCCTGTCTCCCCAACCCCAGCACTGGGATTACGGGCATGCGCCATCATGTCTGCCATTTTGGTGTGGGTTCTGAGGCTCACATTCGGATCTTCATGTTTGCTGTGTATAGCGAGCAATTTTGCCAAGTAAGCCATCTCCCCAGACCAGTATTGCTTCTTTAGATGACCATACATGCTAAGACTCCAAGGCCAGAGCTAGGTCCAGGGGCTCCTAAGAAGTCGGTAGAATTCAGCAGGATAAATTGAGCTTCACCTTTGTTTTTTCCTGGACTTCTAACACAGAAACATACAAAGGTAAGTCCAAAAGAGAGGATTTCCCTGATTTGAAAGTTACTTTCATTACTAAGCTAGCTAGTCGGTGTGACTTTAAAAGTGCTTTCAGAGGAAAACTCTATTAAATGTATAAATGAATGCTTGGAGAACAAATGGGTTCCTGCGAATTTGGCCACAATAATTTATAGCATACATTGGCTGGAGCTGTTCAGCACTGACAAATTCCAGGAAGTAATTGCATAAAATACTTGGAGAGGAAATTGCTTTATGCTTCCATGCTATTTATGGAAATTAGCATCTTTGTAAAAATAAACCAAGAGCGATCGCAATCACAAGCCCTGCAATGCAGCCTCCATGATGCTAGCTAGGCCTGTGCTTTCAGGCCACTAGTGTCACAGGGGAAGAACACTGCTTGTTTGCCTCCTGTTATGAAACGATTACATATAATTGTGGTTTTCTTCCCCCTTGTATCTTTAATTTCTTGCTTTCTCTCAGAGCGGCCTGTGTAGAGCTCGGTCATGATGACCCGCACTTTGTGGAGAAAGCCTTCTTGTCATTGCATTTCCCTCCCAAAGACTATGCACCCCCCTTTTTCAGTGCCTCAACTTTCTCTGACCCCCGTCAGCCCCTCAAACCACATCCTTCAAAGTGAACCAAACAGTTCCCGAGATCAAGGCAAAACTATTGACTTCGTGTCCTAAGCCTAATTCAAAAACCTGAAAGAAGCTTCAATTTTCCTTTCTCTCTATTCCTCTTCATTTCTTACCAAGTTCTGTCCCCCTCTAAGTGGATTCTAACGGGTCCCCGCCTGCACAGCTAGCCTCCCACCACTTCTGCAGCCCAGGACTCACCGTTACCGGGTGGGCCTAGTGCCAGGGACCTCCCAAGCAGCCCAGCAGCCCAGATAGCGTTTCCTGCCACCTGATTGGTTCTCCAAAGACTGTGCACTGCCTACAAAAGAGTTCTTAGAATGCTCTCCAGGCTCTTCCTCACGGTAGCCACAAATCTTCAACTCCTGACCATTCCTTGCCATGTTTCTACTCTTCAAATGCATGATGTCTGTGGAAACCCAGAGGAGGAAACAGAGTTGAGAGGCATTTGGGAGCTGGCAACTCATGACCAAGTGGGCACAGGGCAAAGACCACAGAAGAGGGCATCTGAATAAATTTGGGACCAAAGGCTAGTTGGTGGTGAGCCAAGAAGACAGAGAGAATATGAATATGAATACACGCGGCTGAGGAGACAGCTCAGGCAGGAGGTGCTCTCTGTGCAAGCAGAAGGAGCTGCCTTCGCATCCTTAGCACCCATGGAAACCGCTGGTCATAGCCGTACCCCATTCCTGGGGACAGGAAACAAGAGGAAGGATTCCTGGCCAGCCGGTCCAGCTAATCCCCAAACTCCAGACACAGCAGGAGACTCTGTCTCAGAAAATACAGTATAGAGTAATTTAAAAAGATACAACCTGTGGGGGGAGGGGGGAAGAGAGAGAAAGAGACAGAGACAGACAGACAGACAGACAGAGACTGACAGAGACAGTGCATAGGGGGAGCCTGCATGAGCTGATGCACCAACCAAGGACAATGCATGCAGTAAATCTAGACCCCTGTTCAGATCTAAGCCAGTGGACAGCTCATTCTCCACAGTTGTGGGGAGAGCAGGAACTGCCTCTGACATGAACTCTGATGCCCCCAATTTGACCACTACCCCTTGGTGGGGAGGCCTGGTGGCACACAGAGGAAGGGGGAGCAGGCTATCGTGATGAGACCTGACAGGCTGTGGTCAGATGGTGGGTGAGGAAGTCCCCTTCTATCAGAGGTCTAGGGGAGGGGAATAGGGCGAAAGAGGAAGGGAGGGTAACAACGGGAAGATACAATCGAGGGGATAGCAATTGAGATGTAATCTGAATAAATGATAAAAATTTAAAAAACACTACTTCTGAGTTTCAAAAAATTGCATTGAGGATGAGTGTAGGTCTTTCTGTTCAGACACCATCAACACAGCTTGGAATATGTATTCAGAATCACCACAGGGACAAGGTCACACAGAAAGCACATTTGTGACGTGAAACCTGGAGTAGTGGGGAACCCAGACAGAACGAAGAGGAGGAAAGCCACACAGAAAATCAAATGTCTAGTGAAGCACACTCCACTAAGAAAGAAAGACTCCAGGGAGGCACAGGGCCAAACAGTGAGCAAGATGGGAGTTATTAAGATGCTCCCTATGCACAGTCGATAGCAAAGTGGGTGCAACTGTCCAGGTCTGTAAACCTAATGCTGAGGAAGAAGGGCAGACACGTGGACCCTGGGAGTTCACTGGCCACCTAGCTGACCACTCAGAGATCTCTGAGTTCAGTAAAAAGACTGTCTCTGTCCCAAAAGAAGAGTGATAGTGGAAGGTGCCCAATGTCCAACTCTGGCACACACACATGCACCAGGCACATGCACGGGCACGCATGCGCACGCACGTGTGACACACAATTATATTAGTTTGAAATCTAAAATTAGTTTTCTGTACTAAAATTCAGGTTCATTAGGGCAAGTTACATTTTTGAAGACTCCATGACAGAATCTCTGTCTCTCCCATCTTCTAGAAGTTTCCAGCATCCCTTAGCTCCCGGTTACACTACTCTTTCCATTCCCTTAGTGACGTTTTCTACTTCCTCTGCCTCTGCTGTATCCTGAGTCCCACTTATGAGAAGCGGTGGGACAGTCTCCCCAATCTCAACAGCCTTACTCACATGGCCAATTGATGGCCTAGGAGTTAAGATGCAGACATATCCGGGAGCCGGTGGTTATTCAGCCAACCACACTTCCCAGAGGCTTCTATAACTTAGTTGGACCCAGGGGCTCCTTCAATATCATAATAATCAAAACAACAGAATCTCAAAGGGAGGGGCAACTGTTGTCTTCAGTAGGAAAACTGGGTCCTAAGGAAAGAGCCAAAACAACAGCAAGTTTCCAGGGGCCAGTTGGCAAGAAGGAAGGCCTTTCCTACACTGCCTTCCACTTCACCAGGTCAAGCCCTAGACCTGGCCCAATAACTTTTAACCAGCAATTATAAGAGTTTGTGTTTTCTATGATTTCATAAGGAGAATCTCACCTTTATTAATTTGCTGGAATACCCCGGCTTCTGACAGCTCAGCCCCACACACCTGTTAGTCTTCCACCTACTATCTTATAGCCCATTTAGGAGGCAAGGGAGAGAGACTGAGGGACACCTTAAGCCCCATCCCAACATTAAAATCGTAGCACTGATGGAAAACTTCTTACAACACTCAAAGGGGCATGGGAGAAATACCAAAGACAGCCCTGCCCACTTTGGGAAGATAGCCCCTACCTAGAATGATTTGCATCTTCTCTCCTCAGCTCATGTCTCTTGAGCGCCCCCTACAGCTCCATAGAAGAATATGCAGGCACAATACTATCTTCAAACCTTTAACAAGTAGCAGGAATAGAGTTGCCTGCATCCTTGCTTTTTGCCTGCAAACAACTCTACGAGATGTCGTGAGTCCTTCACTACAAGTGCAACAATAGATATGATGCACAGACGTGTGAACCAGTCATATATATAGTGGTGGTACTCGGATTCCTTCAGTGGGTGGCAGAGATGCCTGAGACTACTGCTTATCGTATCTTATGCAGCCCCCGCTGGCTTGTGCACTATCCTGAGGCATGGAAACAGCACCACCACAGGAACACATATATGGAAAAACCCAAAGAGGTCACTGAGTGATTCAAGCTGGAAAAGTGTTCCCTTAGGGCGGAAGGCAGCAGACAGACTCAAAGCATACAGAGATGGCACAGAGCAAAGAAAGCAAAGGGACATACTCTACCCTAGGCTCAGCCCTACCTGACCAGGAAGGAGCATCTCTCTTGTATCCTGTTTCGGATCCTTTAATGAGATGGAAAATTAAACCATCTTCTTTTACCACGACACTGCACCATGCTTTCCAGAGAAACCCTAAAGCATGCCCCCCAAAACCATAGCTATTTAAAAGGTTTATTTTATTTTAACTTATGTGTATTTCTGTAAGCATCTATGGGGTGGGTATATGCACATGGCTGCAGTTGCCTGTGGAAACCAGAAGAGGTCGTCAGATCCTCAGGAGTTGGCTGTTACCTTAAGGGCAGGGAGCTAGCTGTCTGTTCCCTACAAGGGCAGCAGATGCTCTTAACCTTCATCCTCTTGGCCTTTGTTCTAACAAAATATGTCCATTACAGGGGAGCGCTGTAAAATAAGATAAAGGGGATGATGTCCTTTACTAATCAGCCGTGCTTGAGCCACAGGATTGATGGGGTACTGAAACAGGCTTAAGGCAGTAAATCCAAGAGAATACCACGAGAGGCAGGGGCCCCTTCTTCGTTTACCAGGAGTATAGATTTCCATCCAGGCCTGCATGCTTGTTTAACAGACTTAAGCCTTTAAGTACTAGGCTGTCTGCTAAGACCATGAGGACCCACAGGCCTCAGCCAGAAGTGAAACCCTCGGGGAAGTGTTGTCTTCTTCTAAGTCACATAAGACGATGCGCGGGATTAGCAGCCACCCTCAGGACAAGGTATTAACTGAAATGTTCCCTGCATTTTTCAGGTCAGGGCCCACACACTTCTTGGCTGAATCCAGCTGCGAACATATTTGTCTAGCTTTCGCTGTTGTTATAGAGTAAAGGGCTTTAGAAGGAATCTGGATGCCCCAGCTATCTTGATACATAATAAGACCCAGCAATCCCGGGCTTGCATTCTCACTTAGCAATGTCAAAGTGGAGTCGAGCAGAGACTGTTCTTAGTGAAGGGAAATCGTGTCTCCACCTTGTCACTGTCCCTGCCACTCCCTATCGTCTCGTGGGCAGTGCCAGCTGTGCTTCTTTGGGTTTGACCAGTAGACAAATAAGAACTCAATCTATGAGCTCTGACTTTCAGGTCTGGCAGCAGTAGGGGAGGGGGGAGGGGAGGGGGGAAATGCAAGACCCTAGAGAAGTGGTTCTCAACCTGTGGGTCGCGACCATTTGGGGATCAATAGACTCTTTCACGGGAGTCCTCTAAGACCATCAGAAAGCACAGGTATTCATATTACGATCCATAACAGTAGCAAAATTACACTTAGGAGGCAGCAATGAGAATAATGCTATGGTTGGGGGTCATACTGGAGGACCCTCTAACAAGGAGGAACTGTGTTAGAGGGTCTCAGCATTGTGAAGGCCTAGAAAGAGGACTGCACCACAGTAGGGTGCATTAGCAGAGTAAACCCAGAATGCTCGTTTAGTGGCTAAGCTAGTATAGGATCCACACTCTTCTTGTCCTCTAACGTGTAACCTCTCCTGGGCTCGTGCAGACAGCCACTCTAGTCAGAAAAGAGAGGGTGCACCCAAGCCCCAAGTCACCAACGGTATATATATGGGTCCATAGTGGTATTAACTCCCTGCTCTAGATCCAAGGAGGATCCCGGGTCTTTGAGTTATCCTCACAGAGAAGCCAACCATGATGCCCCCTGCATAAGATTCTCTGGTGCAGCATTAACACCGGTCCCACAATATCTTACGTGATCTAAAATAGCGTTCCTATGCAAGGAAAGGCATGCCCAGCATCCCCACCACTCTATTACCTGAAGAAGACCAGAGAACGTAAAGATTATCCATGTCAGCAGCCGCCAGGATCCTGTCGAGAAAGCCATAGGGTCCAATGTCCTTGAAGTCTCCCTCACCGCCTAAAGAAAAAGAAAAAAAGAAAAAAAGAAAAGAGAAGAAAAAAAGAAATTGCCTAGTTTCCAACCAGCTCTGATTCCAAAGGCAGAATCTGTGAGCTAAAAAACCAATAGGAGGGCAGGGACCCTGAAGCCCAGGCAGTGTCTTGGAAACGTTTGTGTTGGCCCAGGACGGGATCGCCTGCTGCAAGGAGGCAATATGGGGGCTTCCTTTAGGATGAGTCCACCAAGAGCGGGCGGGGGGGGGGGGGGGAAGGGGCGCGCAAAGACTGCCTCCAGTTAACAACTCATACCTCTATCGCTCCAGAAGTCGAGACACTCCTGAACCAGCCGCCTCCCAGCCTGTTTGTCAGCACCAGGGTGTGGCTTTTGGCATTCCTCTCTGGAAGCCAGCCTACTTGCCAAGGCTTAGGGCACCTGCCAGCTTCGGCTCCTTGAGGCAAAAATCAATCTAAAGCCAACTAAATGAGACCAGAAAGGGAAGGAACCTGCCTAAAGTCACACAGCAAAAGAGAGACTGTAGGATTGGAACGCAAGACGGATGGTTTGAGGCATTTCTCGGTAGTTGACAGCGCTGGTGCTGGGGGACACAGTCTTGCAAAGTGCAATCTCTTAAAAGTGAGGAAGAATTGAGCCCAGGAGGGCGACAAGGACTCCCCAACCCCCAATATGTTTTCCTGTCAATTTACAGGGATCTCAATTTGAGTGCAGACTGGAAAAGCCGAGGTCACACTCGACTCCCGCTTCGCCTCGCGGGCGCCTTGGCGGTGTCGGTGTCCGGGGGCGGGTCGGTGGCTTCTCTCCATCTGGAGAAAGCATTAAGGCCTGGCTTAATGCGATCCGCAAATGTGCTGCTGTTTCCGACCTGAGGCGGCGACTCTGGGACGAAGGGAGGCGGCCAGGGCCGGGCCCCAGGACCACGCGCCCCTCTCCGCTGGCTCGCACACTCAAGCGCCCGCCACCCTCACGCCTCCTTTCCCTGGCATGCATCTCGCTTCGGGCTTCTGCGCTCCCAGCGTACGAGCTTCAATAGTCAACCCTCCGGACCTTCGAACACTCCAGTCTGCTATCGGCGGCCGGCGGTCCGCTGATCCTGCAGGGTGTCTCCATCATCCAGAGCGCCCCTCGCTGGAGCGGACTCGGGACGGTTCTGCCCAACGTTCCTGAACCCGGTGATGTGCGCCTATCTAAGCCTCATAGGGCAGAGTTCGGGTTGTGAAACCCGGCGACCAGCGCAGGACCCTGCTTGCCAGTGGCATTCCCATCAATTTGTCCAGACTTACCATTCTGGTGGAGGTTTGTCCCTGCATATCCGCGGGTGTTCCCGCACTCAACTGGTGTCGTAGCAGCGTCTGTCGGTGCAGCAGGGATGCGTTCTGAGAGACGGACGAGAGCAGCGCCGACCATCGACACCTTGTGCGGAGCGCGGGATCCCGACGGTCCCCGACGCCGGCCTCCAGCCCGCGCCGCCGCCAAAGTTAAATGGGGCTGGGACGCGGCCGCCCCGCCTGTCCCGCCCCTCCGGGCGCGCGGAGCGCAGCGCTGGCCCCGGCCCAGAGGCGGAGGGCGCGCGCCGCCACCTGCGCCGCCCGTCCCGCAAGTGCGCTCTGAGTCCCGGAGCCCGTCCGTCCGCGCCGGTCCTGAGTCCTCTGCCCGAACCTGGGGCCGCTGGGAACAAGGGGGCAAGCGGGCCACGGGCCCGCAGCCTGGCGGCTCGGAGCGAGCCGGGCCGCCGGGGCCACGGCGAGAGTCGGCTGGAACGCTTCTCCGCCCGCTTCCTGGAAGCCACTCCTCGCCCTGGGCCTGCAGCCAGGCCTGGTGCCAGGAGCCCCGGCTGCTGCCGCCGCCGCCGGCAGCGCTCTGGGGAGAGGCGGCCGCTGCGCCGCGGGCCAGCCAGGCCAGCCGGGCCAGGGCAAGGATGCCATCCCCTCCCACCACCACCATCCAGCCCTGGACGCGTCTGCTAAGTCGTGCCCTGCAGAGGACTGTCCGGAGTCACTGGCTCCTTCTTGGAGCCTTAGGCGCTTGACCAACACACCCATTCAACAGCTCCTGCAGTCCTGGGACTTTTGGCTGACGGGGACCGGGTGGGTGACCCATTGGGGCACTGAAACCTGACACCTGGAGCCTCTGCTATGAGACAGGTTTGGGTGACCCCAAACTCCAGATCTGTCAGAAAATAAATAGAGCACTAGCGCCTGGGGTTTGGAATGGAGGTATCCCCATCATGAATGGAGACGTGGGCGGAGTGGGGGGTGGGGGTGCCTTGGGAACTTCTGAAGGGAAGACACAGGGGCCTTGTCTTCAAGCCAGCAATGGGAGCCAAGGGTGGGGTGTTCCCTTAAAGGTCTGCACCATTGGGCCTATGGCGTTAGTCCCCTTTAGTGACAGGCATTTTACCAACTTGTGTGTGTAGCCAGCCTCAGCAGTTTTTAGCATTATCTTAATCCCTCGGGAAATAACTTGCCTGTGGTAATCAGAGAGGCCAGGTGTGGAGCTGGTACCTACTTCTCTCTAGAGTCTGAAACATTTGCATCCAAAGTTGCTCTCCTGCCTGCTGGGTGGATTAGTACCTTCCAGATTCTGTTATCGCATTGCCAAGGGTCCCTTCCCCACCCTCTTTCCTTACCTATTCTGCCCTTCCCCAGTCAGATAGCCTCCTCAGGCCAGGGGAAGAACCTCAGGCCTGTCGTCCACTCCAGGGAGGAAAATGACTCGAATCCTACGGCAAATGAGCAGGTGATGAGTTGGGAAGAGATTCAGGAGGAACCAAGAAAGGAGGGTTGAGTTAGACCCTCACCTATAGGCAACGGGGTCTCTCTGTTCACCCTGGCTTAGCTCTGGACGATGCAGTTATGGGCGCTGGGCTATCACTCCACGGATTACACGGCGTTCGGTTCCCGTCTTATTTAGTAAACATTCCCACGTAAAGACACCTTGTTTAACACACATCCCCGTATTCACACTCAGCTCAGGGCACCAGCACCTGCGACTCTCCTGACGAAGGACTGTCCTCTAGCTGTTCGTGTGCACACTGCAGCCTCTTGGTCCTCGGAGACACATGGACAGCACAGTGTTCAAGGGCTGCTTAAAACCACAGAGCCAACAATAAAACATGGCAAAGAGGATGTCTAAGATAAGGGCTTACAGAATAAGAACTGAACGGACACACCAAGACAGACCATTCATTGCCTTGTGGGACCACAGCAGAGAGTATGCACACCAGTTGACTCAAATTTTTTCACTGGTCTTTAGATGACTTTGAAGATGCTTATGTGCATTGATTATAGGGTGACAGCCGATGAATTAAAAAAGCAGGGCATCAGAAGCAGAAAGACTCACATGGTATATACTCACTTATAATTGGGCACTAGCCCAAAAGGCATGTTTCACGAAAGTCTTCACTTAGTAGGAGATTGGTATAGATGTGAGGACATCCTACTCAGACTCTAGGTAAGAGAAATATAGGAGATGGGGAAATAGAAGGACCCAGAGGGCCCTAGAAACCTACAAGAAGAACATCATGATGGGTGGATCAGGGCCCAGGGGGGTCTGCTCAAACGATTGCACTAACCAAGGGGACTGACTCTAACATGAACTCTGGTGCTCCATATTTGACAACCTCCCCTTGGTGGGGAGGCCTGGTGGCACTCAGAGAAAGAATAAGCAGGCTACCAAGATGAGACCTGATAGCCTATGACCATATAGTGGGGGAGGAGGTATCCCTCGGTCAAAGACCTAGGGGAGGGGAATAGGGTGAAAGCAGGAGGGAGGGAGGAACGGGAGGATACAAGTGATGGGATAACAATTGAGTTGTAATCTGAATAAACTAATAACATTTAAAAAATCAGGGCATTGCAGATGAGAAGGATCCATGGTGTGCACGTGAAGGAGAGATAAACCTGTTCTTTAGGATCCCAAGTGTGGGATTGGAACGGTCTCGTGAGAGAACAGGTGAGGCTAATCCACTAGAAGACCGACCACCTAGTGCGAGAGCTTGATTGTTGCCAGCTGAAAAGATCCCGTGAATAGACTCTAGGAGGAGCTATATAAATGAACCAGAACTGGAGACGGGGCTTTTTGGAAACTTGGGATAGTTTTGGCTGTTCATCGCTGCACTTCGAGACGCTCCTAGAGAAAACCGCTCGAGGGAAGGCTTTGGGCCTCCGGCTCCTGCTCAGGTTCTGGGTTCTGGTTACTCTAGGTTTCAGCAGAAGAAATCCTGCTGATTGTGCCAGGAGAATCGTTCCTCGGAACTGATATCCTTAAGCTTTTGTTATTGTGTCCATTAATCCTCATTTCCTATTGTTTTGGCTAGTCGGGTTATAAGTGACATATGCTCAGTCACTAAGTTGTTAATAAAATATATTGGTTAAGAAAATTGAGCCTACATGCGCGTCTTTGTCAGTGCGTCGGTAGAGGGATAACTGTGATAACATTCCAGAACATTCATAGCACACCATGTGGTAGTTTAAATGAGAACAGCCACCCAAGGATCATATATTTGAATCCTCAGTCCCCACTGCATAAAGTGTTTGAGGATGAGGAGGTGTGGCCATGTTGTAGGAAGGGTGTCACTGGGAGTGGACTCTGAGGTTTCAGAAACCCACACCAGGCCCAGGCTCTCTCTGGCTGTTGGCCTCATATCAGGATGTAAAGCTCTCAGCTACTGCTCCAGCACCACGCATGCCTGCCACCCGCTATGCTCCCCACCATATTAATAATGGACTAACCCCCCTGAAACTGAGAGGCAGCCCACAATTAAATTCCTTTATAAGAGTTGCCTTGGTCATGGTGTCTCTTCACAGCAATCAGCAATTAAGCGGTAAGTAGGACACACCAGGATCTATTCTGGGCATTTAACAGGTATTGCTAATTCAGCCACCAGGACAGCTTAATTGGATGGCATGTTGGCTTGACCTGACATAAAACACTTAAGAGAAGGAAACATTTATTTTGGCTCACAATGTCAAAAGTGTCCGTTCATCGTGGCAGGACAGACATAGGGAAACAGAGAGCAGTTCACATCTTGGCGGCCAGAAAGCAGAGAAAGGAAAAGAGACTAGAGATCGGCTAAACAATCCTCAAAGGTACAGCCACAGTGGCTCCCTCCTTGAGGCAGAGTCCACCTTCCAGAGTCTCTACCACCTACCCAGCCAGCACCATGGGCTAGGCCATATAGTGCCTAATACATGAGCCTGTGGGGGGACATTTCACAGTCAAACTGGAGCGAGTAAATGTTTTTACATTCCTATTTTACAAATGAGACACCAGCGTAGAGAGATTTAAGCACCATATGGTCTCAGCAACTAGACTGATGTCTCAAATCATTCACATTCTAAAACAAGCCTTACGACATCAATTGGGAAACTCTCCTGAATATTCAAGAAGAAATGGAGAATTCAAAGAACTCTTGTGTCCATGCCTTGGCAGCAGCCTCAAGCTCGGCACTCCCCGAGTGTGCTGCAGTGGAAGGAAGGCCTTGAGGACGCCTCTGGAGTTGGGGACATCTCTGGGAATGGCTAAGTGGCTCTGCACTTGGGTATGACTGTCTCCATAGAACTTCTTGCTTTTGATTCCTGAGCCAGCCTCGGAGGAGTTGCCTCCCACCAGGGTAAACTGGGGCCAGAGCAGAGAGAGCCCCTTATTTCTTCAGGGTCCATCGAGAGCCAGGCTGTCCCTACACGGAGCTGGCTGAGGGAGAAAATCAGAAAAGGAAATGCCGCCCATACTCTTCCCGCCAGTCCTGCTGCTCGGATGACTCTGGCGTGTTGAGCAGTCTCCTATGGGTGGCTGGGGTGCTGTGGATGAGGATAGCAAAGGGTTTTAGAGGACAGACTTCACCAAGGCTATCTGCACCTCAGAGATGCACCAATGCCATGGTTGTTAGGCTTAATGGTCACCTTGACTGGATCAGAACCACCAAGGACATTATGTAACGTGACCTTTGTAGAGATGTTTAGATTCTGACCTAATGAACACATTAATCCCTTGATGGGCTCATAACACAGAGGCATAATTGGGAGGCATTGAAAGGCAGAGGTAGACCTACTTAGAGGAAACAGGTTATTGGGTGAGGGGGATGTGGTTTTTGGAGGTTCTGTCTTCCCCTGGGCCCCTCCTTTATCCCCCTTTCTTTGCCTCCTGGCTGCTGTGGTGTGAACTCCTCCTTTTTCCCACGCCCTTTGCACCACAATGGAGTGACATCTCTGAGCTTTCTGAGTCAGAATAGATCTCTTCGAATCTTGTCCCAGATATCTGGTCACAGCTACATAAAAAGGAACTGATGTGTAGGATTCCTGGGCGTGGCCACTCACCGGCACTCCTTTACTCTGCCCAAGTGCAGATGCTGCCTTCCTTCAATGCCCACTCCTCCTTCTCAGTCTTGACATCCTCCCTTGATGCCTGAGCCATGATGCCCAGTCAAAGACACGGGACAGGGGGAGACTGGAGTGTGGGAAGGCCAGAGATCAAAGAGCCCTGAAAGTCTGGATGCCCCAGGGCTCCGGGTACCGCTCTCCTGATCACATCCCAGAACTCTAGGTCAGACCTCTTCCTCCATCTCCTAGGCTTCTGTCCCTTGAGCAGCCACAGTACCTGGGGACAAGGGGATATATGCTGAATCCCCGGAGAGATCTGGGAAATCAAGTTCTATTTCCTGCTAAGATGCCTCCTTCTTAGCTTCCTGGCCTCTGCCACCTGTCCCAGGGTCTGCTTCTGCCCACTCCTCCTGTCTGGAAAGGTCATGAGATCTTTATGAGCTGCAGACATGAGGTATCTCATTGGAGGTGGGCAGGTTTGTAGCATCCTCACATTGCCTGTGCTTGCTTTGCTTCCTGCCTATGCATGGAAGGTGAGCAGCTAGCTTCCTGCCATGCGTTGCTTCCTCAGCCACTGTAGGGTCTACGCCCCGCCTGGAACTGTAAGCCAAAATGAAGTCTTGCTAGTTGCTTTTGATTGTGGTGTTATCACAATAACAGAAAAGTAACCAATACAAGAGCTCCCATGAGGAGGCTGATAGGTCAAGCTCTAGTGAAACCTGGGTCGATGTGGAGATCTCAAGATGGTGGACACACCAGACTCTCGAGTTGTTTGCCAAGGGATGCCTGTAAATAGGATGTGGGAGCAGATAGAGGTGGGGGTGGGGGCTAGAAACAGCAAAGCTGGAGGGGAGGAGCTATCTAAGCCATTTAAAATTGAAGCCCCAGACACTGGACATGGGTTTGATTATTTACCTTCTGGGTGTGGGACTTGTTCTTTTAGGAGAACTTGGTCTTTCCTTTTAGAATAGGAATTTACACTCTGTAAACTCATGTCAGAAGAGTGTGTGTTGTCTTTTTATTTTACGTCAGGTCGCAGTTAAGAGATTGCCTTGAGTCTCAGAAGAGGCTTTGGACCTTGGAACTGTGTTGAGATGACTAGAGACTATAGGAACCTTTGAAGTTATATTAAATGAATTTTTGCGTCATAGAATTGTCATAGGCCTATGTAACTGAGAAAATCCGCCCCCATCCACCTGCCCCAGGCTCACAACTGGTCCCCAGTTGGTGGTTGCTGTTTGGGATGTTGTGGAATTATTGGGAGATACAGCCTTGCTAGAAGAAGTGCATCACTGGGGCTGCTTCCTGTTTGTATGAAAAATGTGATCAGCCAGAGGCCTGCTCCCACAACCATGCCATGCCTTCTCCCTCACTATGGACTCTCCCTCTGGAACAGGAGGCTGAAATAAACCCTTTCTTCCTTAAGTTGCTTTTGGTAATGGGGTTCACCACAGCACCAGCAAAGTTCTACTCGATGAGGGGTCTGCAGGCTTTGGCATGCCCTTACCCTTGGTTCTATCCTCTGCCTGCACGCCAACCCCATGGAATCTCTCAGGGGTCTTAAAGGCACCAACTCCACAATTCCAAGTCGGGAGCGTGGGACTTTGGACTGCTGGGGTGCGCAGAAGGCACGGCATCATCAGAATGCCTGTCAAGACAGTGAGGGAGAGGAACTGTCCACCTAGACAATCCCAAATCTTCAAGGTTATACATGGAAGGCTAGAGTCCCACAGTGTCCTGTGAAGGGTGAAACTAAATTTGGTAGCCTTCCAAGACCAACAAAACTCTGCAAGGCTCACTCCTGCTGGGGTCTGGGGGCTAAGGAGGGTGCCGGCCCGGCTCAGGGGTCTGTGTACCTCCCACCTTGAAAATCCTGTAGATTCTGTGTGTATACAACACAGGTTCTCAGAGACTCTGCTGTGGACTGGGAACAAAGCACAGACACCTGGCAGAGTGTGTTCATCGCACTGCGGAACTCAGACCCTGCCCCTGAGACAATCCTTCCCCCTCTCTAAGGATGCACATTACCTAAAACAGGAAGTACTGATCAGGAAATCCAGTGCTGGTCCAATGTTAAGGGTTTTGGGGTGTTTGTTTTTCTTTAGCAAGGTCTGCTGCTTGTGTTAAACTTTTTAACCCAAACTATTACTTACCCCCTCCTCCACAAAAAAAACCCTCTAATAGTCCCAAGACTGAACTAGTTCCTGCATACATGTTTATAGTTTTCTGTTTGTTCATCTCTGGGCATATTTATCACACTGTATCTGATTTGCTTCTCCTAGACATGCCTGGCTACTGTGCTTCCAAGTCAGTGAAGAGGTCTAAGGGGTGGGTTGTTAATGAATGTGCACTGCCTGCTGCTGCCCACTGCTGTCTGCCCACTGCTGACAGCTCACTGCTGTCTGCCCACTGCTGCCTGCTCACTGCTGACTGCCCACTGCTGCCTACTCACTGCTGCCTGCCCACTGCTGCCTGCCCACTGCTGATTGCCCACTGCTGCCTGCCCACTGCTGACTGCTCACTGCTGCCTGCCCACTGCTGCCTGCCCACTGCTGCCTGCCCACTGCTGCCTGCTCACTGCTGCCTGCCCACTGCTGCCTGCCCACTGCTGCCTGCTCACTGCTGACTGCCCACTGCTGCCTGCTCACTGCTGCCTGCCCACTGCTGCCTGCCCACTGCTGACTGCCCACTGCTGCCTGCCCACTGCTGACTGCCCACTGCTGCCTGCCCACTGCTGACTGCTCACTGCTGCCTGCCCACTGCTGCCTGCCCACTGCTGCCTCCCCACTGCTGACGCTTACTGCTGACTGCCCACTGCTGACTGCCCACTGCTGACTGCCCACTGCTGCCTGCCCACTGCTGACGCTTACTGCTGACTGCCCACTGCTGACGCTTACTGCTGACTGCTTACTGCTGACTGCCCACTGCTGACTGCCCACTGCTGACTGCTTACTGCTGACTGCTTACTGCTGACTGCCCACTGCTGACTGCCCACTGCTGACTGCTTACTGCTGACTGCTTACTGCTGATTGCCCACTGCTGACTGCCCACTGCTGACTGCCCACTGCTGACTGCCCACTGATGACTGCTAACTGCTGACTGCCCACTGCTGACTGCCCACTGCTGCGTGGCATTGACTGGATTCTCACTTCCAAAGCTGACCAGATGCAGAATCTGAGGTCTAAAAGAAACTGGTTCTTCCCCCTCATCCACACATCATCTCTGAGTCTGTGTAAAGAAGAGAAATGTTTAATTGGCTAACAAAGTTCTCTCAGAGTTAATGTGCTCGGCAAAACTTAACACATAGAAATGCTTTTATTGAACTTATTTTGGAAAAAAAGAAAGTTCTTTCAACCACTCCTTTGCAGTGCTTCCAAAGCAAATATTGCCTCAGTGAGCAAGTGAGGCACATGTAAGGGGCATGCAGGGGAGCCGGTAAGCAGACGGCTCTGCTCATGGTGCACAGGCAGTGGAAGGCCACACAGTGTCGGGGAAGATGCTTCTGCTTGTGACTCTTCATGACATGGAGAGATTAACCATCAAGTGTTCAGTTGTTTTGATTTGCATTTTCCTAACTGCCGGAGTGACTGACAATAGTATTTCTCCAACACCCTCCACACCGCCTCTCAGAGTGCTTCCTTCTGGCCCATCGCAGGACGACTCTGCCTCCTTTCTCCTCTTCCTGTCTCTCTCCTTCCTGTGGCCCTTTTGTCCTCAAAGGCTAGGAACCTCAGCCCCGCCTCTCACTTCTGCCCTGCCCAGGTGTATAGGTCTTTCATTTAGTCAATCAGGGATAGTCTTGGAGGCAAGGCTACACAGCATATTTGGGGTACGTGATAGTTTGCTCATAGGCTCACAAGCAAGCTGACCTCAGGGAGCAAAATAACTAACAATCAAATACAAACCACCGGGCCTTGCTGTTACCACAGCTGCCTGTAATTCCAGCTTGAGGGGATTCGGTGCCCTCTTCTGTTGTGAGGGTGCCTGCATTCACACATGAACACATTCTCAGACAGACAGACACATGTACATATAATTTTAAAAAGTGTTTGACCTTTGCAAGCTTAAGTAATTACATGTGTTACGTGAAGTGAATATGTATATTGTAGAACACCAAGAAATCTCTTTCCTGCTAATAGATGTGGGTAGATGGGGATTGGACAGTATTCACCCCATCAAGTTCCATGACTTTAAGGATCTGGCATACATAATTATTGTTATCAACAGAAATCTCCAGGCTAAGTTTGTCCTCTTTGTTCTAGACCCAGTGTTGTTCCCAAGCTGAGCTGTTCCAAACAAAGTTTTTGCCTCTGACACTCTTTCTCACTCAGCACACTCCTTTTCTCCTCTGTGCCCCACGTCAATGAATGGCACAGTGCCACCCTTGTCACCAAGCCTTAAGGTACCCCTCCTCAACAGCACATGCTAAGCCAGGGCTTCTCAAACCTTTTCTACTGAGACCAAGAAACGTTTAGGTAACTCTAGGTATATAAGCATATAAAATAGGCATATAAATCAAAAGCATACTGATAATAATCATAATTCTGTCTTAATAGTTCTTTGCCATATGTATAATTTATATTATTTGCTAGAAGTTAAAATAAATCTGCACATTAGTGAGATGAATATGTGTCTCTATGGCTGAAAGTTTGATATTGCCAGACATGGAGCATCTTCAGCATCCTGCAGAGTTGGAGCATCTTCAGCATCCTGCAGAGTTGGGTAATCTTCTGATTTTAAAGTCATCACTGCTGAGGTGCTTCAAAAAAATGTTGGAAATTTTGTCCTAATCGCAAGCAAAAATTCACTGAACCCTTTTTTAAATGAAACTCCGGTCAGGAACGGAAACAGCAGTTTTTTAAGAATCAAGTATTGTAACATAACACAAGCTGGAGACACGCTGGCTTGGTATTTACATGGGAAATGGGAAAAACGTTAGAGGTGTTTGCTTTCTGTAAACCACCGTGTTCCCAGGGAAGCAGAAGTCTTTATACATACAGCAGAAACACCGCAAGTCATAGCAAAACAGTCTCCAATCCGAGCTGAGGTGCTTCAGACAGCACTCACAAGCGCATGGTGAGATGGAACCCACAGGAGGAAGTGTGCATATCGTGTGTTCAGACCCAAGGCTGTCATGTAGTTGTGTGACGCAACACGGGCGGGCACCACTGGACAGCCCCCAGTTCATTGTGCAGTTGACTTAATTAGTGGTCAGCGGTTGCATATCCAAGAAACCTGTTGCCAACCTTTCCACATTCAACTACAGGACCCCCATAGGGCTTTATAACCCACAGGCCAGGAAGCTGGCATTAAACCATTCACCCCATCTTAGCCTCTCCACCCCTCCACCCCACCCCAAGTCTCTCTTCTTCTGTTCCCACTATCAGCTCTGCCACCATGAGCCCTTGCTTTTGTGTCTAGGAGAATAGCCACAGTAATCACACCCCGGGGCCAATCATACGCCAGTGCTGACAGATATTAAGCAACTCTGCTCTCCGGGTAAAATCTGAAATCCCATCGCATGACTTATGTGTCTTAATTCCCCACCTATGTCTATGCACTTACCTCTGGCTAATTCCATTCTCACTTGGTCCAAATGTATAAATCAGCGCAGACCAGCTCTACATAGCAGCACCGAAAAACCGTGGATGTCAAACAGCTAAAATTATTTCTTGTTCCTGTCAAGCCTGGCATAGATTGGGTAATTCCCGCAGGGGAAGCTAACCTTCTTTAATGGTTCAAAGAACAGGCAGCATCCTTTGATCTTGTGGATCCGCCTGTCAACGGGCGGCATCTGTGTTAACTGTGCGAGTGTGGAGAGAGAACTGTGCAACCGGGGAATCCTCAGGAACCTTTCATCACCATCACCAGGAAGAGGCACACGTCATATCACTGGCCAGAATAAGCACCATGGTTTTGCCAAGGTTGTGACAGACCTCAGTACCATCCAAGTCATTTTGGTTTTCCGGGCATGAAAAATGAAAGTTTGGAACATGTGGGAGGATCCAGGAAAGAAGTCCATCAGGGCAATCAGGTGCACAGAGGTTTATCTCTGTCGTATATACACCTGGTATGTGTAACTACCAGGGTGTGAGAATCATCCGGGGCCCTGCTAGTTAGTAGGTGTCGGCTACAGATGCCCTACGGTGTTCACTTAGTTCTTTGTCAAACTTGTGGTGCGCACTCACTCAACTGTGATTCCTGCTGCACACACAGGCTAAATAGGACTATCTAACTAAAAATTCTAAATGCATCACTCAACCTTGTACAAAGCTACACAGAGAAGAAGTAAATGGATGTGGAGGGACTAGAAAAGATAAAAGCAGCCAGGGAGTTGGGAGCAGTTTATGAAGTTTGAAGTGAAGAGAATCAGTAAACAGACACTCTGGTAAGACCTTGGGGGAGGTGATGGGGCGGGGGTGGGGGTGGGGGTGGGGGGTGGCTTCAAAGGACTTAGAGTGATGTCAGTAAGACAGAAGGATAGCAGATCTCAGCTGTCTCATCTGCACATATAGTTCACATGGGGACAATAGAAAAGATGTCTTTAATCTCAGGGTTCATGGAGCCTCCCCCCCCCCCCCACCTACTGCAGGGACAAGGGTATGAAAGTAAGTTCATTTAAAAGATCTTTTTCCCTTGAGAAGAACACACCACTGGGGCATCCTGCTGTCACAAGGCCACACATGAACTTGTTTCTTCAGGGTTATTTTCACCATGTGCAGTCACCCAGATATTCAGGGGCCACTGCATCCATGGGCCAGCAGAGCTCGCTACCACTCAAGCTTGTGACAGACCTCGGTATCATCTAAGTTGTTTTGGTTTTCTGGGCATGCAGAATGAAAGAATTATGGAGTCATGGAAACCTTTACCCAGATTTTAAAGGAAAGCCCGTAGCCCATCAGTGTACAGCAGGATTGGCCGGCCTCCCTGTGATAAGATAAAAAGTAACGTGTGAAACAGTAAAAGAGAAGCCCAAGACGCAGTGAAGACCCCAGGATTCTGGGGATTGCCAGAGACACGGGGTGTCTGCTGAGAAAAGCCTCAGAAGGCAAAGTCGCCCTAGGAAAATGACATGTGGATTGCAGCCAGCAAGGCCACAGAAGCGAGGCACTGTAGCTCACACCAGCACATGTGCCCTGGGTGCTACTGAGCATGCAGCTGCAGAACGCAATGGCTTCCCTGACGGGCTTTGGTCTCGCCACAGTCCCACCTCTCCTTTCTCTCTCCGTATTCTTCCTTTTTAAAAGGTAACTTAATTAAGTTTGTTCTCTGGTAATTTAAAAGAACGAATACAGGGCACTCTAATTACTGTCAAGCCCACATCCTCCCACCCCTCCCCAGTTGCTTTCACCCACCTCCTCCCTACACGTTTTTTTTTTTCTCTAATCCTTGTCTTTTTTGTTTCTGGGCTGAGTCTAACCATCTGTGAGATCATGGATTTGAAGCCATCCTTTGGAGACTGATGGCCCATCATCAATGGGTACCTTACTGAAGACAATGTCTACTCCTCCCCCACAATGCATCAGCAGATAATTTCAGTGCTGAGAATTAAACCTAAGGCTACAAGCATGGTAGGCAAGCGCTCTGCCACTGAGCTACAGTTCCAGCTCCATAACTTCCTTTTGAAACACAATAATTGCCCCTATTCATTGGAAGTACATACATTGTGAGCCTTTACAGAGCCTAATAACTAAGAGTTTGCCTTGAAAGTTTGGACTTAGATTTGGTTTTTATTTAATTTTTCATATAATATACATTAATTATACTTTTTCTTGGGACTGCTAAAATTGATGACTCCTAGAGCTACACTAAGTGCATATTGCATTATGAGTTTGTTATAAGTTTTGGGGGACAGTGGACAGAAAGTATGTCTTGGACACACACACGTGCTAAAAGGCTTGGTCTCCAGGGGATGGTGCTATTTGGGGTGATGGTGGAAACTTTAGGAGGTGGGCCTAAACTAGAGGAAGTAGTCTGATAGAGGCACGCCTTCGAAGGTCTTCTTATGTCCCCAGACTCACTGGCTCTCCCTGTTTCCTGCATTATACAAAGCAAATATGTTATCTACATTCTTTCTCTTTTGAGATACTCTGCCCAACCACATGCCCAAAATGGAGGGGACAAGCAATCATGGAATGAAACGTCTAAAATTGTAACCCAAGATAAGCATTTCCTTCTTTTAAGTAGTTTTTCTTAAGTGTTTGTCACAGCAGTATAGAACTAACACAAACAGCATGGCGGTCAGGATCAAAAAGAAAGGACAGGACAACAGAGCATGCATGGAATTTTCCATTAAATGCCACAGACCTTGCTAAACAGCATACAGACTCCACCAAAAGTCTCACAGGGATCTACAGGACCATACATGCCAGGATCTCCAGCCATCCAAGGCATGCCGTCAGCACCATGTATGTCTGCCTGTGGGTGGCACCACAGATGTCCCCGGGCATGGCTGTCATGTACTCCTGTGCACAGCACGAAGATCTCAACAGCAACCACGGATCTTAAGTGGCTGCCTCAAT
Source organism: Acomys minous (assembly GCF_964271855.1). NCBI lineage: Eukaryota > Metazoa > Chordata > Mammalia > Rodentia > Muridae > Acomys > Acomys minous. Next base: position 117,696,502 of record NC_140484.1, on the reverse strand, counting down.
TCTGAAGAGTTAGGAAAAGCTATGTAGCTTCAGACTACTGTCTAGGGGAAAACAAAAGTCTATCAATACCATGTTTGGCACTGAAGGATAAAGAGAGAAAAAAATATACTTCTAGTCTTTGTCACTTGAGAGAACAAGTGAGAACTCTGTAGAAAATTCCTGAGAGATGTCAAATTTTTCTAGCGGGGCTCATTGATAAAGGCCCTCCCTCCCTTGCCAAAGCTAGTCAGTAGAGAATAATGTCATCTCTTCTCTAAGTGTGAAGACAGCCACAGAAGCTGAAAAGCATTCAAGGGGTCAGAGAGAATATGGCGCTGGTGGACAGAGTCCATGGAAATGGGGGCCTATTAGCTTCTTTACAAATAATTTAAAACAGTCCCTTTCACCAGCAAGTTATAAGAGCACACAGGCAGACAACTGAACAAAATCTGGAAAACAGCATGCGAACAAAATCAAAATGGCAAGTCCAATAAAGAAGTGGAAAATAGAAAATGTTTGCAACTGAATAAAATGTCTAAAGTAAGCATTTCGATGGATGGCTTCAATGGCAGAGCTAGTTAACTGGGCCTCAGCAAAAGCAGAAGCATATTTTAAAGTAGCCAATCAGCAATGAAAAGCATAAGGCTATAGGATATGTGGGACACCATAAAACAAAGCAATATATGTGCTGCCAGAGTCCTGGAAGAAACAGAGCAAGAAGAAGGCTTACTTACACTTAGGAAAATAATGCCAGAAAAACTTCCAAATGAGAGAACTCATAAGGAGGTCTTCCTTGACACAGCTGTGACAAAATCCATCATTCAAAAGTCATAAGAATTTACAAAGCCCTTCAGGTACCGAGGAATCCCTGTAAGATCACCGGCAGAAACTCGGTAAGCCAGAGAGAATGGGATGCCGTTTACAAAGTGATGAAAGATAGGACCACTCAGACTGCAAAAGCGGTCCCTCAGAAGTGGAGAAGAGATGCTGTCCAGGACAAAGCCTGGGGGAGCTCGCTGGCAATAGATGTGCCCTAGAAGACATACTACAGGCATGAACTTAAAACACATGAGCCCCTGCAGCTACTTAGTCAAACTCAGAATACTTTGTAAACAATCTTGACTTCTAATAGAAAGGTTAAATACAAAAGAATTAAACTACTGAGGGAATAATTTGTTGTTGACTGTACAATATAGAACATGCGAACTGTGACCTTAATAACAAACTGTGGGAGAAGAGTACAGACTTTGAATGTACTCAAAATTACATCGTCAATTCTCACAGACTATAATAATGCGCTTATGCAAATGTAAGAAAAAAACTAAGATTTTTAGGTTTTATGTTTTGGTTTAATATAAAAAGTTTGACAGACTTTAGCTAGGCCAGGAAAGAAAAGGGCACAAATATGATTACAAACAAAAGGAACATAATGCAATCAGCACCAGAGAAATGCCACGGTCAAGAATAATTACACACCAGGTAGCTGCACAGAAAATCAGCCAAAGTTATAGAAATGCTCCTATGTAAGCCTACCAGATTTTCTCTTGAAACACTAAAGTGATTAATAATGATAACTAAATTCAATCAGAAAAACAAATCTCCCAAGAAAAGAAAAAAACACTGTTAAAACGCAATAGAAAAGAAATGACAATATTTCTTGATTCCTTCCCCAAAATTTGAAGGCCAGGCAAAATGTGCAATTTTTTTTTTAAAGTCTTGCATCACCTTGACACTAAAGCCAGATGAGGGCTCTATATGGAAAGAAAAGTACCAGCCAGTATCCTTAATGTGCATAAAGGTGGAAATGCCTGATAAGTCCCCAGCTAACTGAACTGAATAGCACATTAAAGGACTACACCCCATGATCAAAGGGTTTTACAACTAGAGTGTAAGGATGGTTCAACATATGCAGATAAGTGTGATAAATCATACATCGATGCTTTTGTTCCAATCAAAAGATTCAGACAATCTGCCTTAACAGCCTTCGTTTCTCCTCTTCAGGAAGTGGCTGGAGCTGGTCTTGACGTGGAGAGCTACACGCAGATGGCCGCAGCAATAGTTGTCTCAACTTGTAACAGTACCAGCATCCTTGAACATCTCAGCGTATTTTGTCTATCAGCCTTCTCTGCTCCCTCCATTGAGCTGGTCCTGCCAGTCTTCCCAGACTGCAGTAGTGTTCCAGCAGCCTTAGCATTCTTTAGGTACTTAAGCCACCATTCTTATCTACCCTCTTCCCACGCCCCCGCACCCCACCCGCCACAGAGCTTTCTAGTTGCTGCCTCTAAAGTGTTTGACCCAGGAAGCACAGCCACTAGGCATGTGACCATAAGCAAACCTACCAGCCCCAACCTCCTCCTGCGCCCAAGGCTGATCCCTGCAGAAGAGCAGGCTACAGCATGCTTCAGCTCTAGCCTTGCACACACATCTCTAGCCTTGCACACACATCTCTGGCCTTGCACACACATCTCTAGCCATACACACACATCTCTAGCCTTGCACACACATCTCTAGCCTTGCACACACATCTCTGGCCTTGCACACACATCTCTAGCCTTGCACATACATCTCTGGCCTTGCACACACATCTCTAGCCATGTACACACATCTCTAGCCTTGCACACACATCTCTGGCCTTGCACACACATCTCTAGCCTTGCACACACATCTCTAGCCATACACACACATCTCTAGCCTTGCACACACATCTCTAGCCTTGCACACACACATCTCTAGCCTTGCACACACATCTCTAGCCTTGCACACACACACATCTCTAGCCTTGCACACACATCTCTAGCCTTGCACATACATCTCTAGCCTTGCACACACATCTCTAGCCTTGCACACACATCTCTAGCCTTGCACACACATCTCTGGCCTTGCACACACATCTCTAGCCATACACACACACACATCTCTAGCCATACACACACACATCTCTAGCCTTGCACACACATCTCTAGCCATGCACACACATCTCTAGCCTTGCACACACATCTCTAGCCTTGCACACACATCTCTAGCCCGGCACACACATCTCTAGCTATGCCCCCATATGCCTATACATATCCAAGGCCTAGCCATGGTATCATCTTACTTTTACATAGACAAACATCAAAACATAAGACTAGAAATAACAAAATACACAATACACAAAGGCACAGGTTACAGATGCTAAGTAAGCAGGATTACCTCTATAAGGTAGATTATGTTAGTAAATTGTCCTGCACTATTTAAGTTGATTGAAAGCAGACTCTGGGAGTGGAGTGGCCCTCCACTGTTTCTTCTAGCCCCCCTTGGTCTAAATCAGGCTGGTCCCCTGTTCAGGAAGAGGCAAAAACCAGCAAGCAGCTAAGGGTATCATGAACATTGTATCCCACAGTGGTTGCTTTTGGTTAGCTCAGGGCATAAACGTGCCTACAGTGGGATTGAGAACCCAGAAGCTCATCCGTGAAAAGAAAGGTCAATCAACTGCTCCAGTCAGCATCCGCTGGATGCTTGTGAGCCTCTGATTTGATGGGGTTGCCTTCCTTCACTTTCTCAATCAGGCAACTCTAATCAGCTGGGGGTCATAACTCCTGATATTTTTACCCATTTCCATGTAAAACTACTTGAAAACGCCTATCATAATAATTTGCCAGAAAACTGCAAATGTGTAAGAGAAAAACCTAGTTATAATTTCTGCACCCACACAATAAAATATTAAATAGCTAGTTCAAACACTTAGGTCTGCAGTTAACGCGTAAAGCTGAAATCACAATATATACTCGCATTTGTGGACACATGTGAACACAGAAGTCCACATGAGCAAGATGGGAACGGCATAATGAAACTGTCACAATGGTCATTTTGGGGGGTTTGTGGACTAAAAGGTGATTTCCACTTTCCTTTAGAACTTTAACAGACATCCTCAATTTTCCTATAATACATCTGCATTGCCTTTTATAATTAGAAAAATGTGGCTACTTGAATGTTCAAAATTGTTTTTGACATCTGAAAGGTCATGAATACTTTTCTTCCAATAAAACAAAATTTACACGACTTTCTTAATGATGAAAAAAGAAAACTCAATGCAAGCTAGGAGGTGTGTTCCTTAGTCATTTTGCAAACTTGACACAAGCTAGGGTCAGCCCAAAAGAAGAAACCTCAGTTGAGAAAATGCCCCATCAGATCAGCCTGTAGGCAAGTCTGTTGGATAGTCTGTTGGTTAATGGCTGATATGGGGGAGCCCCATCCTACTGTAAGCAATGCCACTCCTGGGTTGATGGTCCGAGCAAGCCAGTAAGCAGCATTCCTCCAGGCTTCTGCTTCACTTCCTGCCTTGAGTTCCTGCCCTAACTTCTCTCCATGGTGGACTACTAAGGTCTGTAAAATAAAATAAACCCTTTCCTGTCCAAGTTGCTTTTGCTCGTGGTGTTTATTGCAGCAGGAAAAAGCAAACCAGGATGGCAATGGATGTCCATAAAACTGTGAGTGCCCTGGGGCAGCAGCTCACAGTGAAATGTTCTCACAAACAGCTGGTCAGAAGCAGTTGGTGTCAAGCCTGAGCCAGGAGCCAGATGTTATCTCACGGTCTTCTCTACAAACATCATGTGGGAATGGGACCCTGCCAAACAGCTGAGGCCATGGGCCCATGCAAGACCCAGTGTGACACCAGCACAGTCACTGCCAGGGCATGGTTGCTGTATCCCCACCTCAGCAGCAGCTGGCAGTGACCCAAGTCCTATCTCTAATTGCTTTAAAGTGGTCTGATGCAAATTGCTGAATGTCTCAGCTTTTATTAGAAGTTAATCTGCAGCTCTCAATTAACTTCAATTACTGCTTATTTGCCCTAAACAAGCTATCAGGGTAAATTATAAGCATCGGGAGTGGCCCTGGGGTTATTCTTGGTAAATTTTTACTACAACAGATGAAGAATAAAGGCCAGGTCTAAAAACAGGCTCCTTTGTGAATTGACATAAAGGGAAGATGTAATGAGAGGTGAAGAGTGAAGGCCACGGATGGGCATGGGGAAGACTGTGAATTAAAATTCCAGCTCGGACACAACTGGGGAAAGTGTCTTGGTGTTTTTCTGTGGTAGACTTCACAGAATGGTGTGTGAGGGATTCCTGGAAGATGCTTGGAACAGCACCTGCTATCTAATAAACATCCAGTAAAAGTTAGGAATTACCATTTCCCAGAGACTCTGAATGTACAAGGGTGTGTGTGTCACACACACACACACACACACACACACACACCTGTTAGGAAAGCCAGATCAGAAGACTAAGGAAACCCAACCTAGATCACTTTTTCAGGTGCCCAATCTAGCCTCTGGGTCTTTAGTACAAATGCCAGTGATCGGCAGTGCTGGTCCCAGTGACTGACGAACACTTGTGTGCCAGCCAGTGTCCATCACACTGTCAGAGCTCCAACTCGGCTTCCGCCACCACTTGCATGTCTAATACTGGAGAAGCCATTCATGACTCCCCTCTTCTGCAAAGGGGGAGCAGTAACTGCCTCTTCTTTGTGTGACACTCTGCTGAGCTACAGCACATGACAAGGTCATACTTGGGGCTAGTCCAGGGCTGGTTCTGTGAACCTAAGTTCTTGGACACACAACCCAATAGACCGTGCTACTCCTGAGAGCACACAGTAGGAATCTTTGGAAACCTACCTGCCTAAATGTGACAGCAGTCAAAGCTTGAGTAGGGCTGTTTTATAACAGTAGGCAGAAAGGTTTTCTAATCTTGGACTACGAAGGGGATGCACCGTGTTCAAACCACTATCTAATAAAGGACCACACCCCCACCTGCTGGCATTGATCTGCAGCCAGCAACTAAGGACCCACGCCTGGGACCTCACGTTAGCTGAGGATTTGTGTTGAAATTCATGCTTAAAACACAATTTAGCATTAAAAATAACCATAGTCTTTTACGAACACAGTGTGTCATGTTTATTAGGCTGTTCACAGGTAAGCTTAAAACAGGAAAAAAAAAAACTGGATGCCGTCAGTAACATCAAGAAACAAAAATCTTTAGCTTTCTTAGCTGCAAAGAGTGCATCCCACTGCAGCTAAGGACTACACAGGTCATCTGTTCACATATCTGCAATAGGCGCAATTTACTTTTTTTTTTTTTAGCAACAGGAAGCAAACACATTTAACCAATGACTTTTAGAACAAGAAGAAAACTATCTTTATGAGTTATACAAATTAAACTGATACAAAATACATTATAAAGAAAACACACATACAAAAGTGATTAAGTGGGCCAGAGAGCAAGGATGTCACAGAATACCACACTGAGAGAACACTGGTGCAAATTCATTTCAGTTATGAAAGTAGGTCCAAAAGACACATTTACCGAGGTAAAGGCACAATGACTTCCACATAATTAATGGGGAAGAAGCCGGACGCCCCACGTAGCATTCCTTCATACCAGTTTTCATCTATCTGACTGGTTAATGTAATGATGTCCCCTTCTTTAAATCCTAATTCTCCTTCGTTTTCTGGTTCAAAGTCATAGAGACCACGACAGCAGGGCTGGTCCGGGGGAATGTGAGTACCTGTCCACATGACATGAAGACAAAAAGGACAGGTTAACATAACAAATCACCCAGAGAAACAAGAAACGGGGAAGAGCCTGCACTTGCTCCTGGCCCACCCCAAGGCTGGCTCCTGTTGCTCTCGGCTACTGTTTGTGGTCCGTGGCTGCCTCCAGGCGCCTCAGCCCTCCAGGCGCCTTAGCCAAGCCTCCCTGCGCCCTGAGGAAGAGGAAACATGCCCAGCCCATCTCCTGGATGCAGGTATCCTCAGCTTAGTCCAAAGCCCAAGGGAAAGGCAAATCCTGAGGCCACAGTCTTGCCTCCAGAATGTTCAGATTTTCTTTGTGGTGACTGGATGGTACTTGGAAAAATTAAAGGACAAAGGTGAGGTGGGGTGTTACACGTTCCCATGACAACAGGGAGAGAGGAGCTCAACAGGAGTACAAGTATTCATGGAGCCGACTAATGTGGTCAAGCCTGGAGTTCTCACCACATTTTCCCCCAAAACTAAAACACAGTCACTGTAGACGAGAAAATGTGAATGCAGACCTGGGACAAGCCAACTCACTAACTCAGAGATAACCAGTGTGAAGCCTGGCCTGCCAGGCATGTGTATGAACGCAGATCTCTGAATACGGTCCATGTGTTTGTTTTCATTAAATAATATTCCTTACTTAGTTCTGTGAACCTAGCCACACACATAACTACTAGCCACTGGCCAGATGCCTCCTGTACCAATGTTTCTTTATTGTTGGCATCTATTACAGCCAGTCATTCTGGGCACACGTGGTCTTATTGAATCTGTAATTGGACATTTATGACCCTCCCTTCCCTCCTCCTTCCTTACTTCTTTCCCTCCTTCCTTCTTCCTGTCTTTCCTTCCTTCCTTCCTTTCTTCCTTTTCCCTTCCCACCCTCTCTCCTCTACCACTCTCTTTCACAGATATCTCTGAAGCACTAAGTAGGGTGTGCATACTTGTCACACAAGCATCTGCATTTTTTTTCCCTTAGTGTAATGGCCTAGAATAGGATTTGATCATCCTAGACCATGAGGTTTGCCAAGAAGCTTAACATTTGCTATCAATTTAATATTCTACCTTTATTCTAAAAAATTAGAAGCCCTTATATACTCCAAACACTGGGCCTCTATCTGCCAAGTTTGGTACAAACTATTCCCAGTTTGTTGTATTCTGTTTTTGTTTTTGTTGTTGTTGTTGTTATTTGCAGTTTGTGCTAGTATTGGGCAAGGAATGGGTTTTCTATTTTGCTTTGGAGTCTATAAATGCAGGGCAGTAGAGGAGGCTCAATGGGGCTTTTCAATTCTCAGCTCATCCTCCATGCCTATGTACAGTTATTGCCCAGAATTTTATTTCAGAATCTTATTTGTAATACTTTTCATGTTACAACTTTTATTTTTAATCTCTTTAGATTCTGACAACAAAGAAGAAAGAATTTATTGGTTTTAATAATGCTGAATCAGCTACAACAATCATCACTGATTTCAAATAGTACTTCTATGTCTTATTTTCTAACGGCCTTCCTATATAGCCCAGGCTGGCCTTGAACTCAAAGGGCTGCCCCTGCCTCCACTCCCCAAGTGTTGGGATTATAGGTGTGTGCATCATACCTGGCTTTATCATTTAAATACATGAGCCCTGCGGCTCATGTTTGAAGTTTTCAGTTTAGTTCAATTGATCCATTTGGTAACAGTACCATATCTCTTTCTGTATTACAGCTTTAGAGTGTCGGTAACTAGGCGGGCAGGTTCCTGGCCACTGCTCCCCTGAAGAACCTCCTGCTGTTCTCATAGTCACTCGGAGAAACCTTAGCGCCACTATAATTTCCATTTTGACTGGATTATACTTGCTGTTTCTCCTCTCAGTATTACTAAAATTGATTTTAAGAGACTTTTGAAATACTTCAAGTGCCATGTTCTGACTCTATTACAGTTTTAAGGTTTTTGTGCCTCTACTCAAAAGTGAGATGACTTAAGGCAGCTTTGGCAACACAGTTAATTTAATTTTCTTTTTTTGGAGGTAAATATTTCTTCATTTTCGAGACAGTCTGAAGATTTCCTACAAATTCCGCATGTGAGTTGGTGACTATAGGGTCCTTTCCAGACCAGCTTTAGATGACAACTTTGGGGCTAGACATGGCTTCCTGTCCCAGCTCTCAGGAGCACCTCCAGAGCATCAGAGGTTCCCACAGTCCCCTGCGAAGGAGCTGAAGCTGTAAAGACAGGCAAGAGCTGAGAGGCCTTGGCCAAGTGAGATGAGGCATCACTTGGAGGAAGGCTGGGGGCATGGACCACTGGTGAGATCAAGACTGTCTCTAAGAAAGGGTAGAGGGAGGCTACGCCCTAACCCAGACTACACACATAGGAAGGCCATGGGCATTAGCTGGAAATAAATCACGCAAAAAGAGATCAGGAGACTCTCTCTGCCACTAATAGTTGCCTCTTGTTGTAACAGGTTCCCTTGGGCACCTTTAAGTCTAGAAAGGGGATTGGGCGGCGGGAGGGGGAGGAGGTTCCCACCACTTTCCAGTACTCCAACTGAAATATCTGACATGCTTTTCCTTCTGCCACTCAATTTTATGGCTTCCATTTTTATTTCTTTTTTTTTTTTCCTTTCTATTGCTGTTAGGCCAGTGGTGGTTTGAATGAGGCTCACATATCTAAATGCTTGGTTCCTAGTTGGTGCACTGTTTAGGGAGGATTAGGAGGTGTGGCCTTGTTACAGGAGGTGTCACTAGGGGTGAACTCTGAGGTTTCCATAGGTCTCTCTCTCTCTCCCCCCCTCTCTTTCTCTCTCTCTCCCCTCCCTTCCTCCCTCTCCCTCCCTCTTTCTTCCTCTCCTCTCCTCTCCTCTTCTCTCTCTCTCTCCCTCTTCTCTTCTCTTCTCTCTTTCTCCCTCCCTCCCTCTCTCCCTCCTCTCTCTCCCTCCCTCTTCTCTCTCTCTCCTCTCTCTCTTCTCTCCCTTCTTCTCTCTCTTGTCTCTCTCTCTCCCTCTCTCTCTTCTCTCTCTTCCCCCCCTCTCTCTTGCCATCTGCCTGCAGATCAGGATGTAAGCGCTCAGATACTGCTCTCATGCCATACCTGCTTGCTGCTTGCATGCCACCATGCTCCCCTGCCCTGACAGTCAATGAGCTAATAATTCTCTGAAGTCCAACTGTGTCGGTGTGGCATGTAAAAATGATCAAGTTCTTCCCATGTTTCTGCTACCAGAAGAGTCAACTCACAATGAGACAAGTGGAACAGCAACACTAGGCTCAGAAAGCATCTCCTCTAACACCGGCTGTTTAGGCAGAAGGTGATCAGAGAGTCGTGCACAAAACAGTCGGTCACGGTGGCCTGATATCAAGTCAGAAAGAAAATACCAAGGCTCTAGACCCCAAACCATGACCTACCTCACTCTAGGTCACCTTTTACACAACCCATGGTGCTGCTGAGGCACTGTGTGGGTTATCACACTGACTGGGAGGCTCGCCACCTACTTTCCCCTCTTTCTTACTCTATCAGCCACCTGCGATGACCAAAACACATCCTAAGTAGGAGACAGTATCCAAGCCAACTTGTAAGTGCATATACATATAACACACCACATGCACATAGCACATAGACACACACACACACACACACACACACACACACACACACACTACACCTCTCTTCTCCTGGGGGACCTTCACACTCTTCCCACACTGCCCCAATACCAGGACGGTCCTCAGCTGTACCGATGCATGTGATGCCAACTGATCAGAACGTAGGCTAGCTGGCCTGAGCCACACTTGGTGGCAGTACATCATTCTGGAATACCTCCTGATACAGTTATCATTCTGGGTCATTATGGTTCCCTGGAGCCCTCAACCAAGTAAGTCTCCCCTCTGCAAAGGGAGCACAGAGCCTGGACAGGAACCAAGTGGCCCATGTGCAGTTTGTAAGTTCTACAAGGTTGCAATTTCAGTTGAGAAATACTGTGACAAGCAGGGCTTTCGGGCTTCTGCGGCACATTTTGTGTGGTGTAGGAGGAAGCAGACTCTGGTTCAAAAGAAGCAGGGCTTGACAACCTCAGAGCCCAAAGATTTTATTTCACTCCGCGGAGGGGGAGGGCCCATCTCCTGCCACTCAGAAAAGAGACAGAAGTTCAACTAGCTCAGGAGGGACCTGGACTTCCCACTGGAACTCTGGGTCAAGGCAGGTTCCCAAAGTGCTCTGAGCCAGGGGAAATGTGGTGTGATGAAATCAAAGAGGGGCTTGAGGTAACCACCACTTGCTCCCTACAAAATCTCCCAAGTGCCAACAGGAGTGAGGCAGGAATGAGCATCCACAGGCCACCTGCACAAGGTCACGTATGCTCATCAGCACAGACCTGGCTTCTCAGAGGTAGGGCTGGGGCAAGAGACATCAGCAGATCCTGCTCTGAAGCCAGGGCCACCTGGGACTAGAGACCCCACTGTGGAAGCAAGTCTTCACAAATACAGCCTCCAGCCTCTATCAACTCCCCGTGCATTTGGATAGAAGCTTAGGATGGGCTGAGGGATGGGCTGAGGGATGAGAGGCCAATTAAGGAAAGCCACCAGCTCCAAGAAGGGGGCTTCATCTCTGAATCAACTACAGTTATTTCCTGAATCTAGTGAGTAATAAATGGGCCATCTATACTTTTCATTGGAAGAGACTGAGTTACCTTGAAATGGCAAGATTACATTTTTTTCCATTAAAAGAAATGGAAAAAAGATTAATCTTTTTTTTTTTATCCTTCTTTCCATTTTTGGCAAACAGTGGAAATGGAAAAAAGATCAAGCTGTTTCCGCTGCTGGTCTAAATGGGAACTCATAGCTAGCCCAGCTAGAGAAATAAAATTTCTGCCCACCTGAGAGACAGTGGCTGTGTCCTTCCAGGACACAAAATTCACGTCCTAAAAGACATAACTTGCAGCCAGTCAAGACAATCTCTGCTTCCTCAGTATTTTGAGACACCCAAGGTCCTGAATGCTTGGCTTCCCATTGCCAGACACAGCATCTGCCCCACAAAACTCCTGGCAAGAAAACACAGCTCCCAGCCAGCATCCCATCTCTTTGTCCCCGTGCCTTCCAAGGCCCGAGCACCCCTCCACCCCTGCTTATTTGTAAGCAGTTGTTGGGAACCGGAAGTGTGGAGGAAACAGTGCACACCAGTTTGTCATTGGCTAGTGCAGGTCTATGTACTCTAGAGAACAGAAAGCAGGCACCCAGGACCCCATGGAGTCTACTGGGAAAGGCCCCGGCCCCTGCCACCCACCCTCAGGAGACCCTGTTTATTTCTCTGACTCCTGAAACCTGGCCTTAATGAAACATGAGAGGAAAGGTAGGAAACACAGTCTGTCTTTGTGAACAGACTGAAATATTTTAACAGAGAAAAGAGAGTACTGCTCTTAAATATTTACTATTCAAGCTCTGCTCCGCATCATTAGTGGAAGGGGGAGGGGGAAGATGGGGGTATTTTCCCTCAGCCACACACAATAGAGATGGAAACCATATTCTTCCTAAAACAACCTCCACTTCCCTCTTGGCAATAATGTGGTCCACTTTCTAACAATAGAGGGTCCCATCTCAGCCTCAGGAACATTCTTTCCAGTGCACTTCCCTCAACTTCATCCTTCTTTGCCAAGTCCCTGCTAAAAATGTCACAGGCATACACAAACTCTGACCACATTTTTTTTTTTCATTCCAATCCTACAATGCTTTATCGTACCCAGCTGTCACCCTCTCAGGTGTTAGTGTGTACCACCAGTAAGGCCATGGTCACACCTCAGCCTCAGAGACAATGGATTTAACTTAATGACTAGCTACTGGCATCCCCCGTCCCACCCCCAGTGGAAGGGGCAGAGAAAGCAGTGCTGTGCTGACCCAGGTGCAGTCTGCTTGGCGGACCAGACCCGCTCTCCCTTGTACTCCTCTAAGTAATGGTGGGAAGGGCTCTCTTCCCTCCATGTTTCAGCCCACCTCAACTCCTCTCTGTATCCGAGCCAATCCCTGCCCTTCAGCTGAGCTGGGATCCTTAGCTGAGCATGCCCCAGGGAGCTCCCAGATCCAGGAAAACGAAGAACATCCTCCTCTGCTTGGGTCCTCCCCACCCTGAGGGATGGCCTTCCCTAGCGGGGCGGGGCTTCTGTTCACCCTTCCTTCCTGTGCCAGAAGCAGCATCCACTTCCTGGACCCCAGCGTAGGGACTGTATGGGAATAGAGTGGCCTGATTTGTTCTCCATTCCCCCCCCCCCTGTGTCCTCAGCCCCTTCCTCAGGCTGGGGAGCTGTTCCCTCTGCTTCCACACTTGACTCTGACAGGGATGAAGGTAGAAGGGATGGTGAGCTGAGGGGAATGGGGTCTCAAGTGGGACAGTTGGATCATGCTGGATCTTGACTTGTCTTCCAGACCACCAAAGGGGTTTCCTCCTCTCCTCCGCTGGCCTTGACTCTAGGGCCTTCAGGCTGAGCGCTACACTTGATCCCCGTCACACACATCTTCCTTCTAAGAGGCAGGAGGATGGAGAGAGAACTCATGCCAGCCACCTGTCTGCATGAGTCCTGAGGAGGGTACTTTATCTTTTAGTAAATGCCCCAAACTGTTGTATCTTTCGAGGGGAAAAAAAACATTTCTGGTTTTGCTTTTGTTTTGTTTTGTTTTGTTTTAAGAAATACAGCTTCGTTCTTGCCTCCCTTGTAGCCGGGTTGCGACCTGTCACTTTTCCCGCTGCCAGCAGACCTTCCCGAAGCAGTCCCTCGAGCCCTTCTACTCTGCTGCTCTCAGTCTGTGGTAGGCTAGGAAATCAGACAACCGATTATGTAGCGTCAACAGTGGCTGTGTTGTGGGCTCTTACACTGTCGCAAGTACCGTGCCCAGCACCTCTAGTTTACAGGCTTTAATTTTACCCTAGAGAATTCCACCCAGTGGAGAGTTATGATCCCTGCTTTTTAGAGGACAAAATCAGGACCCAGAAGTACAAACATAAACATTGGTGTATAATCCTGATGCACACAAAATTTTGTTTTCACCATATCTAGATTACAATTTGTACCCATCAGACGAGTTAGTAACTAGCAGTCCCTAAGTCCCAGCTCTGTGTTAGATCACCAGCATTGCAGTTTTCTAGAACCCACCACCACCACCACCACCTCCAGCTTGTCTCCACCCCAGCCAGCCTCAACTCCTATTCTGAGCTTCTGGGGCTATACAACGTAAGTAATCTATGCTGGGGACATTGTAAATTGCTGAGTAGAGCCTAGAGCCTATAAACTGTCTTTTTAGAAATAAGAGCCTACTATTTTTCTACACCTGGAGACCTGTTGAAATTACATATCAGGGGGCCTCATGTTTACTCATTATCATCATCTATAGAAATAAGCCATGTGATTTGTTTTAACCTTATACCAACTCTGCGCCATCATCCCAGGTTCTGTCACTTGGGTCTGGTAAACAAAGCTTGTGCCCTGTCCTGACAAAGGCCCATTTGGGGTGCCCATTTACCCAAACTCCCTGACTGGAGACTCCTCAACTACAAGCAGGCCCAGCAGTTTGAGTTGTTTTTGCTAAGACAAGACCAATGGGAAAGACACTGCTGTCATCAGAGGTAGCTTTCCGGTGGCTGGCATAGGGATCAGCTGGCATAGGGATCAGCTGGCATAGGGATCAGCTGGCAGGCGGCCCGGCGGCCCTGCGCAGGGCTGCTTCTTGCCCTGTGCTGCACGGGCTAGTCACTAATACTGAAACATCAAAAGACTCTGCATAAATGCAGGGCTTCAGGGTTCCTCTAAGAATCATCAAAAGTGGCCATCCTGCTCTCATTCTCCACCAAAGGGAAGTGCCACAGACTGCTGCTTCAGGGGTGACATGTGTGTGGATTCACACGGCCCCTGGGAATTCTGCCACACAGCTGCCCTGTGCATAATCCCCAGACACAATGGACTTCTATTTTGTAGTTAATATCTACATTAATATTTGGATTATGATGCTTGAAATGTTAGCTTACAGCTTAGCCGTGTTGTTATAAAATACACGCATGACTATAAGATACTCCGCATTTGAGATAATATCACCCATCCATCACGTAGCCATTTCTACCAAGCTCTATGGAAATTCCCAAAGCTAGGTGAAAGGCCATGTCTTATGGCTCTTAGAAACCTCATGGCAGAGCACGCATGTGAATTCCAGGAAACTATTGCCTCCAGTAAGCAAGCTTTTCCCTTCCCTCCAAAGCCTCCTTCAGCTTGGAAACAGCCAAGGGTCTCAGATGCTTCTCCATACCAGTAGCTACTGACTGACGAACATAATAGTTTACAACTTATTTTCTAATAATGACTTCAATATAGAGCCTACTAAATGCTCAACTTGTCCACTTTTAAGGTGTTAAGAATGCCAAGCACTCAGAAACAAACGTGACAGACACAACATTCAGAGATCAAAGCACCCACGGGTGGGAGGCCTGATGCCTCAGATCCATCTGGAGAGGTTAGGAAAGCCCCCCAAAGTTGGCCCTAACTGCCAAAAATTGGACTACCATGTGGGACTCCAGTCCCCTTGTTCATCTTGCCCTTGCAACGACTTAAGTCAGAACCACAGCTGAGGGCTACAGAACTGGCTGTGATGGAAGGCTTGGGGTGGGGGCGGGGCAAAGCTGCTGGCTGAGCGAGCTCCACCCTCAGGACTCTGTGAAATTTTTAATTTCCTCTTCGGAAATTTAGGTCAATAAATGTATACGCTCCTATTGCAAAGTGCGTGTCATTCTTAGTGTGTAAGCCCTGCCTTTCCCTTTTGAATACAAGTTTATTTTCCAACGTAATCCCTGGAGATTGGCTCCCATAAGAGAAATGACTTGGGCTCTAGGAGATATTTCTGAGCAGCTTTCAAAGTGTCAAGAAATTTATAAAAGTCTCTTTTATACCTAACAGGAGGTAGAATGTCTTAACACAAGCCATTGGAGAGATTTATTTTACCTGTTCTGACAGGCCCATGGCACACATCTGTTAGCACTGGACCCCCAGCCTTCTTACACTCTTGAAGCAGATCTCAGACTGGGGACTGTTAACCCTTAGCTATCCTAACATTAATTAGAACATTCAGGAATCTCAGAGGAGAAGAAAAAAGAAGAAAGCTTCATTAATAGATGCCACCCAAACCAAAGGCATCTGAGGCTGTGACAGAGCAACCTGAGCTTGTGTCTGGGGTGTGTGCTTCTCCCAAACGCCTCTCTCTCCTGATGTCTGTCCTTGATTCTGTATTAAAGCCTTCCCCTAAAGACTCTTAACACTACTAAAATATATAAAATACACCCTGCCGTCTATTTTAATGTAGAGTAAGTGACACCTCAGAGCCTCACACATGGTCCCAGGGGTGAGGAAGGTTCAGGAACACAGGTCTTAAGTGTCACACTGTTTTCTAACCCATGACCTTCCAAGAATTGCCAGGCCAGAGTCCAGTTCAAGAACTTTCCTTGGCTTCCCTTTCTCTTTAGGGACAAAGGGGCAAGCTTGAGCTGAGGAAACAGCATGGCCCTGTGCACAGGGGCTTGGACGGCAGCTCTTTTCCTTCTGCCAGGGTCTGAGCTTGGCTTCTGTCCGCACTTGCACTCCCTCATTCCTCAGTAGGAGTCCCCTCCTCCACCCTGGCTCAGCACTGCTGTGATCAGCAAGTCCATCTCAGCCCCACTGTAGTCTGCCCAACTGACCGGTACCCTCTCATCACTCTCTGCTCTTGTTTTCTTCTCTAGGAAGAAGAAATGATGAAGAAAATGTTCTTGGAATCTGTTTCTGGCAGAGTCTTCAGAGCTTTGCTTGAAATTGTTAGTGAAATGCTTGACATTTTTCCTTTCCTTTATAAACATTATGGGCAAGTCATTCAGAATCCTAATGGAAAGTAATTTCCCATTAATGCAGGCTATAAAATGCTATTTTCTTTTGAAACTGTGCCTGGGAAACAAACAGTACAGGCCCCTTACACTCAAAACCTCTACCTACAAATCAGCAAAGCTCAATGATGGCTGTGTGACAAGGGGAACCCCAAGGCTACCACCAGGGGAACCCCAAGGCTACCACCAAGGGAACCCCAAGGCTACCTACTACCAAGGGAACCCCAAGGCTACCTACCACCAAAGGGAACCCCAAGGCTACCACCAAAGGGAACCCCAAGGCTACCACCAAGGGGAACCCCAAGGCTACCACCAAGGGGAACCCCAAAGCTACCACCAGAGGAACTCCAAGGCTACCACCAAGGGAACCCCAAGGCTACCACCAAGGGAACCCCAAGGCTACCACCAAGGGAACCCCAGGGCTACCACCAAATAAACCTCAAAGCAGTGGCTGGCACAGGTACATGGCCACAGTGGCAAAAAGGTGACTCCACAGCCTTGGAAAATTGAGTTTCTGCGGACAGCCTTCCTCAAAGCCAGCTGGGCATCATCTTTCTTACTATGTAATCTGCCCAGGGACAGAGCTACCAGCCAAGGAGAAAGGACAGAAGCTCCAACATGCACAGCCTGGGAGAGGAAGCCAAGGGCTCCCTTATCCCTCCCTAGGTCTTCTCCACCAAGCCAGATGCACACAGCAGATGTCCTTGGCCACCACACACTGGCCACACACACCCATGACCACGAATCCTTGAAATACATTATTCCCAGTGCTCTTAAACATTCTCTTACATTTGCTAGGATTTTCCCTCTTTCCTCCTCTTCCTCCTCCTCTCCTCTTCTCCTCTCTCCTCTCTCTCCCTCCCTCCCTCCTTCCCTCTCTCTCCCTCTCTCTCTCTCTCTCTGTCCATGTATACACTTGCATGTGATGGTCAGAGATCAACGTCAGATGTCCTCTTCTACCCTTCTCCACCTTGATTTTGAGGTGGGGTCTCTCACTGCACCTGGAGCTCGCTGATTCTGCACCGCTGGCCACTCCCCACCCCCTCCCCTGGCTTCCTAACACTGGGCTGTGGGCGCGCAGTGCTGCACCTGTGCTTTATGTGAGTGCTGAGGATCTGAACTCGGGCCCTCATATGAGCATGGCTTCCTCAATTACCGACCACTTTACCAACTGAGCCATCACTCCATCCCTTCCTACCTGTGTACCCAGGTCCCTGTGAGGGAAGGGTATCTATGACTGCTGTCAGTGTGACCTAGGGAGAAATCCCACCTGGCCTTGTTTGTAAAATGCGGTGCCGCAGGATCACAGCGGCATGTCTAATAGGCTATCTAGCCCAGGCCATACTGCGGTGTAGCTGCTGATATCATTATCATGACTCGTTGTCACTCTCTGGGACATTAGTGTGAGGAAGAAAGGAGACCCAAGCACAGACAGTACACTGGAGGTCAAGGCTAGGACTGTACTCGGTTTCCAATCTTACGTTGTTGGTTGTAAATCCACATTTTTCTAAACAGAAAACTTGAAAGGGCTTCCAGGAAAAAAAAAATCTGTATTCAGAATACAGATTCAATTCTCGCCAGAAATAGGCAAGTCATAAAACATACAAAAGCTAGCTATACATTTCATCCAAAGAACCAAAGCTCTGAGGTAGGGAGGAAGGCATTACTAGAAAATGACACTAGGGCAACAGACCCCTCTGGGACTGGCCCAGCAAAGCAGGACATGTGTTGTTAACCCAGCAGGGCAGCTCAAGGGACAGCGGGCGTCCTGGTGGCCAGAGAAAGTGGCAGTGTTAAACAGGTAATGTGACTTCCTCAAATATGTGCTATTGAAATATAGGTTTAGATATCTTCACAGCAGATACTCATTGCTCATGACCACTTAGCGTAGCCTGCACGCAGGTGCATTTAGAGCCATGCACGCATGGGATCCACTTTTGTCTTTCTTTTCTATTTAACTTCAACCCTGTTCCTATTTCTATATAATCCACGCAGCACAGCGCTTAAATAGACGCATCTTACTTCATCTACCAAAACCTACTTCTCATTATCCAGCTGTGGATACAAGTTCGTGACTAGCCCTCAGCACGCTCCCTCATACAACTTCCTAGAGACTCTTTAACAGCTCTACAAGAACAGCCCGTGCTTAGTTATTTCTTTAGGACGTGTTTCCAGGACTAAAGGCACTGATGTGCACACACACTTGACAGACAGGGCTACACTGACTGCCCAGTGAGTCGTGTCAGGGGTTGGCAAACCGTGGGCTGTAAGCCTGTAAGAATGGAACCCAGTTACGCTCATTCACTCATCTACGGACACGTTTGGATGACGTAACAATAAAGTTCAGTAGTTGTTACAGAGACCACATGGCCCTGTAGAGACCATAAGTCATGAATATTTACTGCCTGGCCCTCTACCAAAATGTCTGCCCATGCCTAAGTGAGTCTAACGTATGATTCCTCAGTGCTAGTGAGGTTGTGTCCGAGTGCCATATTTGAACAGAAATGGAGGCTGCATCCCCCAATAGAGGGCAGGGAGTAACAGGGCAAATGCTTTCTCCCAGTGCACACTACCTAGCCAGCCTGTCTCCTCCTCTGTGGAAGTGCAGAATCAGACGTAAGATCTGGGTCTCCAGTTTGCCTCTTCCTACCTTGGCAGCTAGTTGTGTCATGTGACTAAGTCCTGGCCAGTGGGATGCGAGATAAGTGATGTGAGTGACTTCTGCTCAATTCTTTGAGAGGGAACTACGCCTAGGCGCCCATCCTCCACTTCTTGAGAGCAGTGGCTACTATTACCCCAGTGTAGAAACTGTTGCCAGGAGCCAGACACTGCCACAGTAAAACCTGCAACCAGAGACAATGACTCAGAAGGCAGCAATGGAAAGAATGCGTGTGTAAGAGATTTGAGAGCCTGTGATGCCTGTGAGGTCACACAGCGAAGCATTTTGGTCCAAGTTTGACATGTGACAACTTTGAGAGCAGACCACACACCGGGAACTCAAAAACACAAGGTGGATAAAGCCAGGATGCTCGTATTTATCAGTTCCTCCCTGCAGATGCCGGCAAATTAGTCTAAGAGAGTCTGCGAGTGAAGGCGTCAGGAGACAGAATGGAGGCTGAGAGTTTGGATGTGAGGAAAGCTATCTGCTTCAAGAGCCCCACAGAACAGAAGGTAAGCGAGCTGCTGCGTCAAGTATTTCTCAGAGACCTCACCAAACCAAAGGAATCCAGCCACGTATCCATGACTTACGATGACTTAGGCTTTGTCCTTCACTCAGGTCTGTCGCTTCAAGTGTCCTCAAGACAGCCTCTAGGAGCTGAGAGAGGAAAGCATGGATCTGACATCCAGCTGTCTGGTGAGCCATGTCTAAGAGGGGACCATGGTTCCGGGCATCCATAACTTCTGAGAGCACGTAGGGCAGAAGTGCACCGTGGTTTTGGTGGTATCACTTTATAGCAGATATGCAGGACTCCCCTGGAGACACCTGCACTTAGAAATGCTTAAGGAGCCACACGGCACAGGTCAAGGAGGACAACTTGCCAGGCCAGCCGCAGATGTGACATTTCTAAGGGAGCGTTCCTGGGAGCCAGCAGGATGAAGGGCAAGGGACCAACAATCTCTCCTCTCTCTCTCCTCTCTCTCCTCTCTCTCTCCGTCCCCCCCTCTCTCTCTCCTCTCCTCTTCTCTTCTCTTCTCTTCTCTTCTCTTCTCTTCTCTTCTCTCTCTCTCCCTCTCCTTTTTTCTTCTTCTTCTTCTTCTTCTTCTTCTTCTTCTTTTCTCTCTCTCTCTCTCTCTCTCTCTCTCTCTCTCTCTCTCTCTCCCCCCCCCCTAAAATCTAGAAGACTGAAAGACTGAACCAGGGTCTAATCAAGGTCAGACCTCACTATCAGGGAGAGAGTCATTCTCCCCTCCCCCCATTTCTTTCTCACACACACACCCACACACCCACATACACACATATTCACTCACACACACTCTCTCTCATACACCTATGTACATACATACATACATACATACATACATACATACATACATACCCACCCTGGAGAACTGAACTAGGCTCTAATCAAGGCAAGTCCTTCACTGTCAGGGAGAGGGGTCCCTGCAATATCTGTTTAGCAAGATTCCATAAGTATTAGGATAGAATCAGTATTAAGAGTTGTGCCTGCTGTATTCTTTTATTTGCTGTGGTATGAATCCTGCTATTAAAATTGATCTGAATGTGTGCCCAAAATTCAGATACTGCGACTTAATTTCCAGTGAGTCTAGGAGCCTTCCCAATACGATGAGTTCATAAAAACAGCCTTCATTCATGAGGTTAGTGACATTATAAAAATAAAAAGTCCAAGAGAGCTTATTTGCCATTTCTACCACACAAGAAACAGCTAGAAGGTGCCATCTATGAGGCATGGTCACACATCAGCCACCATATCAGGTGATGATCCAGAGAGTCAAATCTGTCTATGACGCCCAACAGTGCATAACCACTGCAGCTGCAGAGGGACTTGGGAAGGCACTGTCCGAGGAGTCAGGCTCACTATGCATTTCATTTCCGTCACTGTGACACAGAACCAAGAGAAACAATGTTTAACACAGACAGCTTGTTTTGGCTCACAGTCTCAGGGGTTTCCGGGCGCTTCACTGGCCCATTTGACTTATAGGAGACAGCACTCTATAGTCGGTGCCATAGCTGCTCATTTCCTTCAGAGAAACAAGAAAGGGTTTGGGGGGGGGGGGGTCTCCATGTCCCCATCATGGGTGTGCCCTAGTGGCGTAAGGTAAATCTAGTAGGCCCAACTTTGAAAGGATCTACCGCACCAGAGTTGTGGTCTGCAAGCAAAACTTCTAAGACATGAGCCTTGGGGCAACATTCTGAATCCAAACTTCCAGCAGTAGAGATATGAGGACAGCTTTGATCTTATACCTGCCAATCACCAGGACAGCCTGTTGCTCCCACGTTTCTTACTCTCAGGTATGTTGCCTCGGCTGTGTGGACAAGCTCAGACACCACTGTAAGGAGGTGGCTAGACACTGCATTTCCTAAGGAGCTTTGTCCTTAAGCGGGGCTGGGTCAGAACGTGCATGTCACTGCTTGCTAGAGTTAGAGGACTTGTGTGCTCTCTTTCTCCCCTTCCTCCTGGCTGAAGTAGGAATAAGCAAGGCAGCAATAAGGGAAAAGCAGCCAGGATGGTAGGGCATCCTGAGTGCCTGAGGTCCAAGGCCTCTGAGGGAGTCAGTCCATGGGAAACACCCTCCTTTGGGACTATCATCCCTGCCCCCAGCCATTGCACAAGCAAGAAAATCTTATGATGCTGCTTGTTGTAAATGTTTTTTCTGTTTGTTTGTTTGTTGTAGGCTGTAAGCATAAGGTTATCGTGTAGTTTAAATGCTTATTTCTGTACCCCTCATGTCTGGCTGCAAGCTTTATTCTGAGAATTTACTGTCTAAATGTTATATAAACTCTGCTCTCCAATTGTCCCCTGTTATGTCAATAAAGCAGCTTACAGCCAATTGAGGAGCAGAAGAGAGAATAGGGCTGGACTTCCTGCCAGCCCGGGTGCGCTGGGAGTGGGTGGGGGGCAGGAGTTAGAAGAGGATGCAGGGGATTCAGCCAAGGGTAGAGGTCCAAGGAAGATCAGGAGGGAGCTGAGGAGGAAAGCTACAAAGTGCTTTGCTGGGAGTAAGACAGGAAAGGTTAGAGGGTTAAGAACAGACTTAAACCGCTCAGATTGTGTTGTGAAGCCTTGTATTATAGAAGAGTCTCAGGCCGGGCGATGGTGGTGCACGCCTTTAGTCCCAGCACTCAGGAGGCAGAGGCAGGCAGATCTCTGTGAGTTCAAGGTTAGCCTGGTCTACAAAGCTACACAGCCAAGGCTACACAGAGAAACCCTGTTTTGAAAAAAACCAAAAAATGAAAAAATAATAATAAAAAAATAAAAGAGTCTCAATTATTTGTGTGGTAGCTGGGTTAATAAAAAAGCTTAGAGAAACAAACAGTTCTGTAAAAATCACTCAACTGTTGGCGTAATGTTATTGTGCACTGTGTAAAGATTCAAATGCTGATTTCTGTGCCCCCTCCCCCATATCTCATTGTAATCCTTGTTCTGAGAGTCTCCTGTCTCAATGTTGTGTAAACATTATTCCCTTATTGTTCCCTGACATGTCAATAAAGAAGTTTAATAGCCAATAACTGAGCAGGGGAGAGAATAGGGCTGGACTTTCTGGCCAGCCAGGGGAAGAGAAAAGAGAAAGGAAGTGGGGATTCAGCCAGGAGAAGAGGTCTAGGAGACATCACAAAAGAACAGCTGGAGCAGAGAAAGCCATAATGTGCAGTATTTTGGATATTTGGATATTTAAGACAGATAAGCTGAGAGGGTTAAAATAGATTAACACTGCTCAGTTCTTGTACCATAAGCTTGTTACATAAATAGTCCAGTCTCAATTATTTGGGTGCTAGCCAAGTTAACCAAGAAACTGCATTATATTTTTAAAGTTACCACTAATATTGGTTGGTTGGTTGGTTGGTTGGTTTTCTTAATGGAAACTAGTGTCACTCTGATAGTAAAGCCTTGACAAGAGTGGTCTAAGAATGCTCTTGATGACTCTTAATGAAGTAAATGCCATTTAAATCACTGAAATTTGCATGAAGCATTACATCACAATGTGAATTGAAAACTAGAACAACATGCTACAAACTACAGCTTCAGGCTGAAACACGGAAATAAGCACAATGGGAAATAGACAGTTTAGCTTATATCAAGTTAGGCTCTTGGCTGAAGAAGACTTCTAACTGCAGGCCCAGATTCTGTGTTAAAATTGGACATTAAAAATATCTCAGGGCTGGTGCTGTACAAGCATGAGGTCCTGAGTTCAGATATCCAAAAACAAACAGACAAACAAACAAAAACACTGGATGCAGCAGCACTTGCTTACAACCCCAGCACAGACAGGCAGAGGCAGGTTTGGCTCCTAGCACCCAGGGGATCTGATGTCCTCTTCTGGCCTCTGAGAGCACCTGCATGCAGGTGCACACACCTTCACACAGATACACACCCACACAATCTTTAAAAATACAGTTAAGAGGCCAGGGACGCAGTACTTGCCTAACATGCAGGAAGGCTCCATTCCCCAGTACCACAGAAATCTGGCATGGTGCCACATGTCTCTACCCCTGGCCAGAGCCAAAGGGACAGCTGTGGTCCTCTGTCACTAGCTTTGACAGTGAAGCAAGGGGCCACTGTCCAAGGAATGCATATGACCTCCAGAGTGGAAAGGACAAAGCATGTTCTTCCAGAAAGAACAACAACATCTGGATAGGTGTCCAGAACTATAGGATAGAGAAAGAAACATGTGTAGCTCTATGTCACAAAATAGGAAGGAGTTTATCGAGAAGCTAATAGAAAAATAATACAACTGAAGAAAAATGTAGCAGCTCGCCTATAAATGAGACATAAACAAAAGGGCACAGAAATAAAGGCCAGGAAGCAAGATATCCTCAGAGTGCAGATATGGAGGGGGAGAGAGAACAGAGACAGACATGGGGCATCACAGGCCTGTAGTCCTAGTACTTAAGAGGTGGAGGCAGGAGGATCAGAAGTTCAAGGTCACTCTCAGCTGTGGTAATTTTGTGGTCAGTCTGGTATAAGTGAGACCCTGTCTCAAAATACCAGTAATAATAATAACAATAATATTTAAAAGGGGAAATTTGAGGGAAGATAAGAAAGGTGTTAGGGGCACTAAAGAGATCCTACTTTCATAACCAATCTGAGTAACTAGGTTCAAAGGCTCGGGGAGAATGGAGGAAGGAGAAAGGAATGGAGGCCACCTTCCCAGTGTTCTGATGCAGCAAGATACGCCCACCACTACCAGTCTCACAAATCAACAGGAAAAGACAAAAATCAGCAAGGACCTGCCACTTACGGAGCGACACGAGTGAAGCACAGACACAGAACACTTACCAAGATGGGTCGTGTTCAGGACCATAAGACAAGTCTCAAAGATTTTGTTTGTTTGTTTTAAGTCTCAAGAATGTTAAAAGGCAAAATCTGTACGACATGGGCTACTTGGACAAAATAAAGTCATTTGTAGAAGAAGAAGTGGGCTCAAGAGAGTATGAAAGTAGTGAGATTATTTCTTGTGTGGGGGGGGTCATGTTCATGTGGGTACATGAATGTGTGTAGGAGTATGTACACCTACGTGGACAAGCTTGTGGGTGATAGAGGTCTGTCTCAGGTGCCATTCCTCTGCAGCCATGCATCTTTTTAAAAGAGAGGCTGTCTTACCAACCAGGGAGCCCCAGGGATCTGCCTGTCTCTGTCAAAACAGCACTGCAACTGTAAATCTTAAAATGTCTGCCATAAGGCTGGAGAGGTGGCTTAGCAGTTAAGAGCACCTTCTGCTCTTCTAGAGGTCCTGAGTTCATTCTCGGCAACCACGTGGTAGCTGACACCATCTATAACATGATCTGATACCCCTTTCTGGTGTGCAGGTGTACGTGCAAATAGAGCACTCATATACATGAATAATCTTTAAAAAACATCCACCATAGTAAACCCATCTCCTCTTATATTGCTTCTGCCAGCACTCTTGTAATTGGTGGAGAACATTGCTAAGCAACAAGAAAGATCTCATAAATGAAAACTAAACAGTTTGTTGTCAAGATCAGAGGATTCTGTAGGATTAGGTCATCAATTCCCCCATCCAATGATCTGTAGATTCGACCCAAACAAAATTAAAATCAGAAAATCTTTCTGGAAAGATAGAAAAGCTGGTGCTAAAAGTCACCTGGAAGCACACAAAACTAGAAAGCCAAGAATGGTAAGAAACAAAACCTAGGGGACAAAAGACGTGACCTGGTCCCAAGGCACAAAACTGCAGAACCTGGACATAAGAAGCTGTGAGTGACACGGCCAAGATGCACCAGGTGACACTGCTGGGGCACTGTAGTTTTTCATTCTCCTGTGTGTGTGTGTGTGTGTGTGTGTGTGTGTGTGTGTGTGTGTCTGTGTATGATGTAAATGCATGTGAACAGACATGGCCTCATGGGTGTGAGTACACCTGGAAGGTGCATGTGCACACCTGTATGTATGACAGTGGAGGCCAGAGTTGCTGTCAGGTGTCCTCCTCAATCACTCTCTACCTTATATATAGAGGCAGGGCTGCTCACGTGAACCCAGATCTCACCAATTCAGCTAATCTAGCTAGTCGGCTAGCTCTGAGCATCCTGTCTCTGTCTCCTAAGGCCTGGGACTGTAGGCGGACCTATCATGTCCACCTGGCATTTACTTGGATGGCATAGACACTGGAAATTCAGACACCAGTCTTCATGGTTACCCAACAAGTAAGCCAACTCCCCAGCTCTGGGAACATTATTTTTCTATTCTTAACACTACATTATAGATTATAAAGTAGATGTCTACTCTGAGATTGCAGAACTCTTTGTTCTGTTTGGCAGGGACTAGAGAGATGGTTCGTTGGTTCAGAGCAGTGGCTACTCTTGCAGAAGACCCGTATTCAGTTTCTAGCATCTACATAGCAGTACACAACTCTTAACTCCAGTTTCAGGAGATCTGGTGCCCTCTTCTGGACTTTGCAAAACACTCTCCTACACATAAAAACAAACAAATTTTCAGACTGGCCTGGAGACACAAGAGTTTTAAAGACAACTGTGGACCTGATAGCCAGCTTCCAACCACAGAAGTTCAGAGGCTGTAACTTCAGTGGGAAACGGAGGCAACTGCATGCAAAACAGGAAAAGCAAGAGGGGAGCACTGTAGGCTCCCGAATGGAGGGAGTCATGCTTAAAACATGACTATGCATTTTAAATGGTGATTATAAATAAACTAAATGGTCAGAGAATGTTTGGGGGACAGAAGGAGCTAAAGCCTTAGCTCCCATATCAGGAAAACATGAGTGATCCAGAACAAAATGAGGATAATCCAAACGTTTTATTCCGAACTGTATAGTTAAATATCAACTGAGTGGAAAGCACAACCGGAAGTGGCTTCTCCTGGGAGCAGGAAACAAATCGAGGGGTGGAAAGGGAATGGCCGTTTGTCACAGCTGTGACCCTCGAGTTCCATTTTCTTATTAAGATAGATGCAGATTACACTGATAGGTTTGAATTTTCATTGAAAGATAAAAGCCTGTGATGATGCTGGGAAAAACTCAGACCTCAGCTTCTCCGGCCATATGTGCTCCAAAAAGAACATGTGGGCAGCCAGGAGCAAAGCGGGTGAGCGCCATCCCACCGCTCAGCCTGTGCAATCAGCAACTACGAGGAGTATGGACTTCCGAAGGCTGAGGAAATCATCTTTGGCATCCACGGCAGAGAATGCTCAACACTCCACATCAAAGGCACATGGTTATACAAGGGACAACTGAAACATGGCACTGGACAATTAGAAAGTCTGGTCTGTGAAGACCTCATTAAAAGAATACAAAGACAAGAGAGAATGCATGGAAAATTACATGTACACCTCAAAGGACTTCCATTTAGCATGTGTACAGAACTGACAAGGCCCGCAGTAGATATAGAAATAATTCGGTTATAAACTGGACGGTGATGTGGTGAGACGTTTCACTACAAGAACATACACACAGACAGGTGCGTGACTCTCCGCATCATTCAGCAATGTGGCTAAAACCAAAGGCAACAGCACCGGTGCAGCACAGCATTGCTGCACCAGTGTGGAAAGACAGAAATCACACACGTTGCTGGTGGGAATGTAGGATGCTTCAGCCATTCTGGTGCCTTGACAAAGACCTGACATAGACATTAAGGGAAAGGTTTTTAAAGTAGTAGAAAGTAATAGAACAATCCTAACGGAATAGTCCTGGGGACAGAAAGACTTCTCAGAAGGACGCAAAATGTACAAATCATAAACAAAAACATCAATAATGTTGGCTACATCAAAAGTAGAGTGTCTATGTCCTCAAAACAAAGTTACACAATGCAAATAAAACAAAAAACAAAACAAAAACAAAAACAAACAAACAAAAACACACTTCCCAGAGTTTGAGGATAAGTGGCAAACTGGGGAAAGAAAGCTATTAATAACTCATGTGTAACAGTTTCCTGAAGATCACAAAGGCAAGGCAAATTTTATAAAAGAAAACAAATGATGTAACCAATATTAGTGACCAGTTAAACATTGAAAAATATCTAATCTGGTGATTTCAGAAAGGTCAAAATGGAAATTGAACACCATTTATTTTAATGTAAAAATGCTTGACAAAAACTGAGGTCTGGCACACACATAGCCATTTTGGAGTGTCACTTAGTAATATCCCCCATCATGTAAATACCAGCAGCAACCCCACATCCTCACCTGACGCCCTTGCCCTCATGCTGACTCAGCAATTTCATTTCTAGAAAGTCTTGCTCATTAGCATACAGAGACAGATAAGGGTGGTCACTGTTACAATTAATAGGGGCCAAGCAAAACCATGAAGATGCTAAACACCATGGCAGAGGCCTATGTACAAAAAAGAGCAATGCACCCAGACATGGTAGTGTATGCCTATAATCCCAGCACTCGGGGAGGTAGAGGCAGGTGGATCTCTGTGAGTTCAAGGCCAGCCTGGTCTTAGTCTAGGACAGCCAGGACTACACAGGGAAATCTTCTCTTTTAAAAAAATGCATTTTGGAAAGAAAACTGTATAACAATACAGTTGCTTTTGTTTTGCTAAGACTACGTTAAATGTGAAATACAGATGCCAGCCACAGATTGAGCAATATTCATACACAGCCATTAGGAGAGGCTATGCCTAGGGAGGACACCAGACACAATTGGAAATCATATAGTGTGGGAAAATAGTGTCTGAACTTTTCTTGCCTAGCTTTACTCTAGAACATAAATCTAAACTCTACCAGCACAATGCTTGCGACAGTAGTAGGCATATCTCAGGTGCCCAGGGAATGCTAAGTAAAATTGTCTAACAACGGGGACGCTAGTTAGAGGG
The DNA here is from genome assembly GCF_964271855.1 of Acomys minous. NCBI lineage: Eukaryota > Metazoa > Chordata > Mammalia > Rodentia > Muridae > Acomys > Acomys minous. The sequence continues at coordinate 117,668,155 of NC_140484.1, read as the reverse complement.
CGTTAACCCTTTAAATATAAAAGACAACAGAGCAGCCTTGGTCCTCTAGCCAAGGGGCTGTCTAAGGGCCACATTAGAAGACATCAGTATGCGGTGGACTTCTTCCCAGTACTGCTGTTCAAATATCCAACCATTGGAATTGGGAAAAGGGAGGAAAACTTAACAGCCAACCAAGGAAAGTCCATCAGTTTCTCAAGTGCATTCCCGCAACAGCCTCAGCACCATGCAGGGGTTGGAGAGCCCACGTGGCACCCTTTGGTGCTGACTCACCTGCTGTCTTTGATGAGCTGCCGGTGGAAATCCCATTCATGTCGCTGGAAGTTGTGTCCACAGACTTTGGCAGGTATTCCCGCTTGGGGAGTCGGGATGCAAAAGATATTCTGTAACACACAGGGGAGGCCAAGTCAGACCCCTGTCCCAGACAACAGAGCCTCCACAGGCCTTTGCTTTTCTTGAGGAGGACCAGACCCAATGGGACAATGAGACCAGGGACTGCGCACACTGACATCTGACAGGCCAAAGTGCCAGGGGTACGACCCGCATACACTTCTCCCATTATGTACTTGACTTTCTAGCTGAGATCCATCTGGAAGAGATGTCCCCATGATGTCCCTGAGGCTAGTCAAGTGGCCACTCCCCTAGGCTAGCTGCCTTCTTTTCTCTCTGCTGCGGGGGGGACCATCCAAGCATGCTCACAGGGTATCTAGACGGACATCTGCCTACAGAAGCGAAGGCTTCAGGAATGGCCATCCCTCTGTGACTACAGCTCTGACTGAAGCAAATCTATTCGTTACCGTAATCCTATGAAAACCAGTTTTCTGTTATCAAGCCTAGTCAGAGCACAGGGTGGGTTTAGCCTAATTATTTGATTAAGAAGGTTGCTGCACACATTATAAGTGATGTTACTGATTTGCAGAAAGTAAAGGTTGCATTGACCATGAAAGTCCTAAGGCAGAGACTATTTATCACTCAGAAGGTATTGCTGACTGTTTCAATGCCTAGAATCAGTCATATGAACACAGCGTGGTAACACTTTCATGGCTTTGACATGGTTCTGAGTATCACTTGGCTCTCTCATTCCTACATGTCGGGGATGGAGCACCTCAACAGGTAAACAGAGCGCTAACCCTTCCAGTCAGCAAGGAAGCCACAAGAGCTGGCTTCTCAGTCAGGTAAGCCACAGTGTTTGTAGACTCTCCATGTGGGCCACCCAAAAAGGGGGATATTAATAAAAAGAAAATGGAGAAAAGGCATTACAGCCTTTTACCCAGTTCTGTCCTGTTGGCCCAAGATATGTATAATCTCAGCCCTAATCTCCTACTCAACCTGAAAACCAGCTAGAGAAAACTCCAAACAGGCTGGGAGGAAGGGGCTGGGGGACAGAGCCTGGCTGGTCCTGTGCTGCCCACAGACGCTTCCTCCAGGGTCTTACCGTAGCTCCAGCTTGCTCTGCAGCTCCCGGAGGATCTCTGTGGACTGCCTGTGATAGTCTAATGTCGCCTCTACAAACACGGCCAGCTGGCTGACTTGCTCTACCTGTGGCAGAAGTGCAAAGTTACCCCCACGCTGGCCAGAGCCCCTGCGATGTCCACAGCAACAGGAAGCCAGTGACAGCAGCCTGGCTCTGCCCGGCAGCAGGGCCTGAGCCCTGGTCCATGTCATCTCATGCCATCTTGGAGCCCTACAATTGCGATGAGGGCCACACACAGGCTGACGAGGCTGGGAAAACACTGGCAAGTTGATTCATGATTATGAATCTGCTGTAACTGCACCAAGCAGCCTCTCTTACAGTTATAGGATGATATTCTTAAGTTTGTTGTTTTGTTTTGTTCTTTTTGTTGTTGTTTTTAAATGCTCTAAACTTTATGGATCTTTAGACGGCAGGAAAGAGCTCTCCCTCCTGTAAGGGAAACCAGAGCTTGGCAAGTGAGCTTTCTTAGGGAGATGCTTCTGCCAGCGCTTTCTAGTGAAGCCAGACCAAGAAACAAAGTCAAATTGCTCCACACTTTGAGAAAACAGGGACATCTGGCAAGTCACACAGGCTCCAGGGAAAAGAACTGCCCCCTGTGTTTTTGTTGCCACCCAACAAAGCATTTTCCCTGAAGCATACAGCAGAAAGGATGGGCTGTGGACACCCTCTTCCCCACAAACTGACATGTTGGTGAACCCAGTGGCACCAGGGAGGTCAGGAAAGGGGATTGTGACAAGGTCTCATGTAGCCCAGATCTACCTCATACTCATCACATAGCCAAGGCTGACCTTGAACTCCTGATTTCCCTGCCTCCATTTCCCAAGTACTGTGAGGTTTAGGGATATTTGTTTGTTTGTTGCTTGTTTGTTATTTGTTTGTTGAAGAGTTTGTAAGAAAGGCCCAGAAGATGTGCAGAGCTTGAAGAAGGGCCTGGCTGAGAGCTGTCCTGTTCATCAGTGGGGTTAAAATATAAAACAAAACAAAACACTACAGCAAATAAGAACTAAGTTTATTTCTAGAACCTTTTATAGCAAGCCCCAAAGGCTTGAAGAGCTTCCCCACCCCTAACCATCCAACCCCAACCCAAATCTCAGGATTTCCAGATCTCGATAGAGATACAAATCAAAACCACCCATGCCAGGCTTTCAAAAAACAGCATTTTCTTACATAACTCTAACCAGCTCTGAGGCAAAATCTGGGTGCCTCCTCACTCTGTCATCTGTTTCCTACCTGCAACGCCAACAGGGAGTTGCTTCCACAGATCCATGCTGCTTTCATGTACTGTTAAGAACTCTCACTCTCGGGTGCCTGCCCTTTACTTTACTACCCACTCATGTGCATTTACAATAGATGCAACACCCACTTACGCCAGGAATGCAGTGGGCATATGACTTAGGAAAGTCCTGGCACTGCACTTACTTTACCACGCTCTGTGGCTGGAAAGGCAGCACTGGCCTTCCATTTCCAAAAACCCAATAAACAAAACAAAGACAGCCTGCGCCCTGCAACAATCCTAAGGATTTCTGATATTTCACTTTTGAAATTTGGCTTGCACGAAGACTTCTGAATAAATCCAGAACCACGGGCTGACATGATCATGGCAGAATCTGCTAAGAAAAGAACGCAGCCTCCTGGTAATGCTAGAGCTACAGGTCTGATGACCATCGCTGCCACCTCTCTGATCTGGGAATATGCAGTTGTCCAGTTTGTGCCATTTGCACATCAAAGGACAGTGAAAGACTCCTAAACAAATAACCTTACGGTGCACGTGGAAGACACCAACTATGCCAACAGCTAAGACTGTGTAGCATGGAACTGCATCTGAAATACTGCCTTTGACAACTCGCTTTGGGAAGGCAACAGATCCCAGAGCCACTAAAGCTTGGGAGACAGTAGCAGGGCTCCTCATGGTGCCTGCATACAGCGGGTGCCCAGGGAGAGCCCTGAGCACAGTTACTAGACTTGGGCTCGGCTCCTCCTACTGAGCATGAAGGCAAGTCAGACCTGAACTGGATTATCCCTCTGTCACTATTGAACCAGAAGCTTCCAGCTGCATCCTATAGGATATGAGCTGTGTGCTGGGAACCTGAAGAGATGGCCTTGGCTTGAACTAAACACCTAGAAAGACAGCACCAAGCTAAAGGAACAAACTCAGGCCCCACATGCATCAAAAGCTGTCCAGGCAAAACACACCCTCCACTGGACACATTAGGAAATTTGAAAAGCTGCCTGTTGATTTCATTTCTGGGTGAAAGCTATGAGCAAACATGCTACACTGTATAGCAAGGGGTACTTTGCAGATTGGTTACATTAAGAATTTTAAAATGGGGTGCTATCTTGGATTTCCAAGGTGACCTGACATAACTAGAAACTGCCTTTGGGTTAAGGATGCAGCCTAGTTGGTAGAATGCTGACCTCGAATGCACCAAGGCCTGGGTTCGAACCCCAGTGCTACCTAAACCAGAGGTAGTGATGGAAATATCAGTGCTTAAGAGGTGGAATTAGGAGGATAAGGGGTTCCAGGTAATCCTCACTGCAGAGCAAGTTTGAGGCCAGCCCGAACTGCATGAGACCCTGTCCTACACACACACACACACACACACACACACACACACACACACACACACACACACGGGACATTTTGAAGATATTCCTTTTAAGAGGAAGACAGGAGGGAAATAATCAGAGTAGGACAGGACTATCAGAGTAGGAGGCTTGAAGATACTGCTGTTGGTTTTGCAAATGAAGGAAGCCAAGCTAGGAGCCAGAGAGCTGTAGGAAACCATGTGCCCTCTAGAGGCTGGAAAGGATGACAAAGTAGGCTCCTTCCTGGGGGCCTCCAGCCCTGCCAACTACATCATCACCATCATATTTTCCAGCCTCCAGACTAGAAGCCAATTGACTCGTATTCTGAAGACATCGTGCCTGTGGACACTTGTTACAGGAGCCACAGAAAATCAACAGCACAATAGTATAAAGTGGCATGGTGTGACTCTAACCAAGCAAGTCAAAGACCAACACAACAAAAACTTCAAGTCTCTCAAGAAAGAAATTGAAGAAGATATCAGAAATGGAAAGATCTCCCATGTTCATGCATCAGTAGGAGTAACACAGTAAAAACAGTCATCTTATCAAAAGCAATCTACAGATTCAATGCAATCCCCATCAAAATACCAACACAATTTTTTTGTTTTGTTTTTTTTTTTACTTTATTAATTTATTCTTGTTACATCTCAATGGTTATCCCATCCCTTGTATCCTCCCATTCTTCCCTCCCTCCCATTTTCCCCTTATTCCCCTCCCCTATGACTGTTCCTGAGGGGGATTACCTCCCCCTGTATATGTTCATAGGGTATCAAGTCTCTTCTTGGTAACCTGCTGTCCTTCCTCTGAGTGCCACCAGGTCTCCCCCTCCAGGGGACATGGTCAAAGGTGAGGCACCAGAGTATGTGAGAAAGTAATATCCCACTCTCTACTCTACTGTGGAGAGTGTTCTGTCCATTGTCTAGATCTGGGTACAGACCTTGAAAGAACAATCATCCACTTCATATGGAAAAGCAAAAACCTAGAATAGCTAAAACAATCCTGTAAAATAATAGAACTTCTGAAAGTATCTCCATCCCTGACTTCAAGCTGTACTACAAAGCAATAGTAATAAAAACTGCTTGGCACTGACATAGAAGTAGACTGGCTGATCAGTGGAATTGAATCAAAGACCCAGAAATGAATCCACACACCTACAGAAGTGACTTTTGACAAAGGAGACCAAACTATACAATGGAAAAAAGACAGCATCTTCAACAAATGGTGCTGGTCTAACTGGATATCTATGTGTAGAAAATGCAAATAGACCCATATTTACTACCCTGAACAAAACTTAAGTCCAAGCGGATTAGAGATCTCAACATAAAACCAGACACACTAAATCTGTTAGAAGAAAAAGTGGGGAAGGGCCTTGAGCTCATTGGCACAGAAGAAAACTTCCAGAACAGAACACCAACAGCTCCCTAAGATCAATAATTAATAATTGGGACCTCATGAAACTGAAAAGCTTCTGCAAGGCAAAGGACACTGTCAACAGAGCAAAACGACAGTCTACAGATTGGGAAAAGATCTTCACCAGTCCTACATCTGACAAAAGACTAATATCCAAAATATATATATATAAAAAACTCAAGATACTAAACACCACCAAACAAAATAATCCAATCTAAAAATAGGGCACAGAGCTAAACAGAGAATTTTCAACAGAGGAATATAGAATGGCCCAGAAGCACTTAACGAAATGCTCAATGTCCTTAGTCATGAGGGAAATACAAATCAAAACATCTCTGAGACTCCATTTTACACCAGTCAGAATGATGTAAGATCAAGAACTCAAGTGACAGCACATGCTGAGGAAGATGTGGAGAAAGGGGAATACTCTTCCATTGCTGGTGGAAGTGCAAACTGGTACAACCACTTTGGAAATCAATCTGGTGCTTTCTCGGAAAGCAGGAATAGCTCTACCTCAAGACCCAACTATACCACTCCTGGGCATGCACCCAAAAGATGTTCCACCATACAACAAGGACATTTGCTCAACTATGTTCATAACAGCTGTATTTGTAATAGCCAGAATCTGGAAACAACATAGATGCCCCCCAACCAAAAACGGATAACAAAGAAACTGTGGTACATTTACACAATGGAATACTACTCAGCCATTAAAAACAAGGAAATCATGAAATTTGCAGGCAAATGGATGAACTAGAAATGATCATCCTGAATGAGGTAACCTAAATCCAGAAAGACACACAAGGTGTGTTTCATCTATAAGTGGATTTTAGCCATTTAGAACAGGATACACATTCCGCAATCCCCAGAAGGGGAAATAGAATAGACAGAGATAGTATAGTTGACAAAAGGGAACAAGGTAGGTGAAGGAGTGAAGAGAGAAATTAGGGTGAAGATCAGACCTGGGGAGAGCTGGGGTGGGAGTCCAGAAGGCCTGCAAAAGAGAGGGGGGGGGAGAGAGAGAGAGAGAGAGAGAGAGAGAGAGAGAGAGGGAGAGAGAAGCTGTAGGTGGGGACATCTCTGTGACAAGCTGGAGACCTAAGTAAGAATAGGCCTCTGGGAGGATATGAGAGGGGACTCTAGCTGAGACTCCTAGAAGCAGGGGCCATGGAGACTGAGGAGGACATCCTCTAACTAGACAAGACTCCTAGTAGAGGACGGGGAACACCAACTCACCCACAAAAACTTTGATCCAAAACTCACTCTGCCTACAAGACATGCAGGGATAAAGATAGAACAGATAGAGTAGAGATTGAGAGAATTCCAACTGATGCCTGGCCCAACCCAAGACCACGCTATGGAAGAGAGCCAACCCCTGACACTATCAATAATACTCTGCCATGCTTGCAGACAGGAGCCTAGCAGAGCTGTCCTCTGAGAGGCTCCACCCAGCAGCAGATGAAAACAGACACCGAGAGTCACAACCAAACACAGGGCAAAGCGTAGGGAGTCCTTTGGAAAAGTAGGAGGAAGAATTAGCAGAGCCTGGAGGTGACAAGAGCTCACTAGAAGACCAACAGAGCCAACCAGGGCCCAGAAGGGCCTGTGGAGTCTGAAACACAAACCAAGGACCATGCATGGACTGGACCTAGGTCTTCTATATAGATGTAGCCAATGGATAACACAGGCTTCATGTGGGTCCTGTAGTAAGGAGACTAGGGGATATCTCTGACATGGCCTCTGTTGCCTGCTTTTCGATCACTTCCACCTAGCGGGACTGCCCTGCCAGGCCATAGAGGAAGAAGACAAACTCAGTCCTGATGCAACTTGATGAGCTGGGGTGGGTGGGTGGGTGGGTGGGGCTCCTCTTTTCTGAGGAACAGGGGAAGGAAGGAAAGTAGGAGTGGGAGGAGAAGGTGGTGGGAGCTACAATTGGAATGTAAAGTGAATAAATAATAATAATAATAATAATAATAATAATAATAATAATAATAATAATAATAAAAAGAACATCACTGCTCTCTTCTCAAACCAAGAGAAATCCAAGGATGTGTAGCAGTGCTCAGGGTCTACGTTTCCCAGGGATGGAAGCTGTTGCCTTAGAAACAAACTACCACCTTAGCTCTATACAATGAGCCTCGGTCTTCTCTGGGCAGGGGCTGGGGAGGCGACAAACAGTACTGACTCGACCCCCTCCCGTGACAAACACTGAACACTGCATAAGAGTCTGGCCACCTCTGCACACATCTAATTCATCTGCCTCTCTCCAACTGCAAACCAATGGATAAGCACCCGAATATGAGGCGACTGGGAGCACCTTGGCCCTGAGGATGAGGCCGATCACAGATGCCAGGGGATTGGAGTAACCAGGAGCTGTGGAACCTCAGGGACACTCATGTGGGATCTGAATATGAGTTGTTGTCATTGGGCCATTTGAGCCAACTGCAATAGACCTGGGCTTAACCAAAGGAAGAGCTCAAAAAAAAAAAAAAGGCCTTGTAGCTCATCTCTCTGCAAGAGAACCACAGAAATAGGTGGCCGGGAAGAAACAGGGCTGTGACATTCCAACTGGAAGGCACAGTTTGACTGACACAAATGGGTAGAGAAGTGCAAATCTTGGAAGCTGGCAAGCTAGCCTCTTTCATGGATGAGGCACACACTCCCTATGAGGGCTGTCTTCAAATGTGATAGTTAAGTGACTTCTCACTGCCGTGTTTAAGATCACTGCTCTTTTGGACTTCTTGGAGGAGTTGGAATTTCTGGTCATGAACAGGAATGTTTTGTGTTTTTGGTGGTTTTTTCCCCCCCCCCAGTGAATCTAATTTCAGATCCATGGATTCCATGTTTTAAAAAAAAAGAACAAGAAAAGAAAAGAAAAACCTGGTGGCAGAGATGTGCACCTGGAATCCCAGCACTCGGAAAGGTGGAGGCAGGAGGGTCCCGGGCTTGCTGGCAGCCAGTCCAGCCAAATAGGAACCTCTGTGTTCAGTGAGAGACCCTGCTTCAAACATAAGATGGGGAGTGACTAAGAAAGACACCCAAAGTCAACCTCTGCCCCCTACTCCTGCACAGGCACACATACACACACACACACACACACACACACACACACACACACACGTGTGCAGGGGGGAGGAGAGACCTAAAGAAAATACTTCCCTGGACCAATGGAAAAGAACCCAGGAATATGGAATCTATAGCTGAAGCTCCAACGAGGCCTCTGGCTGGGGGATGTCGGCTAGAAACTGTTGCACGAGCCTGCCCTCTCCGGGCTGAAATAGACACTTTAAAAATGTGATATGGTTTCTTCTAAGATCAAAGGCTGCCAAGCTGTAAGGAAGAAACGTCTTAGAGGAGGAGTCAAACCTGTGGCCAGTGTCATTCCCAAGAAAGGCAAGGAAGCCTCAGAACCAACCTCTTGCCTGCCGTAGGCCCACCTGAGAGTAAACTGTGTGGCAGACGGACCCTTCCTTAAAGGGAGGTCCACTCTGGGTGCCAGTCACAGTCTGACACAAGAGGAGTCAGTCATGGGCCTGGCCCCCTGAGATCTCTGGAAATCAGTAGAGCCAAAACCACTCCCTGGCTTAAACGGCTGCCTGGGGAATGATGGAGGCGCTTGGCTGCAAACAAGATGTGAAGTCGTCCAGGTAAGGAATCCAACTCTTCCCAACAAGATCAGCAATGACTGCAATGTGGGATTGAAGAAAGTCCTTCCCTGGTTTCCCATCCCAGATCTGCCTGAAATAGATGAGTCAATCAAAGAGACTCCTGTTTCAGAATGGCAGGATAAACAACTCGGGTTCCCATGCCATCCCTTGTTTGTTCCACACCAAAAGTAGATGAGTGATCTAATCTGTGAGGTGAGGGAGCGCCCCTGGCTAGCAGGACACCTCAACACTACTCTGGGCTCTGGACTGTTTTCCTCAAGAGAGTAGGTTGTGGAGAAAAGATCCCGGATGTATGTACATGTACACAGGCGTGCGCGCACATGCAAACACACACACACACACACACACACACACACACACACACACACACACACCACATGGACAATCCGTAGGTTTAGATTTCAATATATCTGGACATGTGCCAGGTTGGTCTGTGGGTTCAGCTGGGCTCATCTGTTGGCTTCTCGGTTACAAGAACGTAGACGGGAGAAGGTAATAGGGTCTGAAGAGAAAGCAGTGTGTATACACTGTAGAGCTGAGGACAGAGGAGAGAACCCACCCTACAAGCTTCCACAAACAGGCTGGCAGCGAGGAAGCTCAAGGAAGAGTCATATAATCTGCAGTTGGAGACCCAGGATAGAGTAAATCTGTTCATTCTATCCAAAGTTCCTCTCAGGCAACGCTTCGGCAAACACTCACCTATGCATGTGCTAGCTGCTGTGTGGGGGATGGAGAGACGGCTCCACACTCACAAGCACGAGCGTTTGATTCCCAGCACCCACACAGTGCTCACGCCCTTTGTAACTCTAGAACCAGGGGCTCCGTGGCCCTCTTTTGGCCTCTACAGGCAGCGTTCTCACACGGTGAACACCCATGCACACAGACAAAACGTCCATACACTTAATTGTTCTTTAAGCTCTTGTTGTATTTTATCCAGGACAACGGGAGGGGAGGGCAAGGGGCACTGGGTCCAACTGCCCCCTGGAGGGTGAGGTTTCAATTCCTGGAAGCACAGAAGGCAGGCAGGAGGTAACCAAGGACGGAGCACAGCAGCTCAAATGCTTCTCGCTCACTTTCCTCTCTGTTTATTCCTTTCTGTGAAGTGGATGCTCACAGGTCCCAGTTCCACTCCCTCCTCCCATGGGAGAGACGGGAGCCTGTGCTTAGCAGTATGCCTTACTCTGCCCCATAACTGGTTCTCAGGGTCCGAAGGCCGGTGAAGGCCGCTCACCCAGTGTCAGCATCTTCTATGGTTTTCAGGTGGAGGAGCCAGGCTGGCTCTGCACTGAGGCTGACATCCATCAGCTGAGGTCACGGAGAGCAGAAAGTCAACTTTTGAGACTTTGGCCCTGGGCTGAAAGTTGATCAGAAGGTCTATAGTACACTTACTGAGCGCCCCCACCAGATGCCTGAGTCTTCTGTCAGCTTCTCAATTAGACAGAACCCGAACCAGTGTCTGCGTGACTGCGATCCCCAAGTCTCCTCCCCATGATGATGTGAACTTGTGTTTGGAGGAGTCATGAACCTTCTGCTATCTGTTACGACTTTAACACACTGTTCACCAGTTTCCAACAGGTGCAATGTCAACTGTATCTTAGTTTGAATATAAAATGCCCTCTCAGGATCATGCCAATATTTTGGTAACTTCTGGAACTTTAAGAGTTAAAGCAAAGCCTAGTTTAAAAGAAATAAGTCACTGGAGTATATACAGGAGGGTAAGGCTGTATCTCACTCTGTGTCTTGTCTTGGAGTGCTCTCCCTCCCTCCCTCCCTCCCTCCCTCCCTCCCTCCCTCCCTCCCTCCCTCTCTCTCTCTCTCTCTCTCTCTCTCTCTCTCTCTCTCTCTCTCTCTCTCTCTTCTCTGTCTCTCCCACCTTACATCTTCTTTCTGACCAACATCATCTGTCCCACCATGATGCTCCATGTCACCATAACATGGAAATAATGGAGCCAACTGACCTCTGACCCCCGAAGCAAAGTTCATCTTCCCTCCTTTTAAATTGTTCTCTCAGGCATCTGTCATGGTACATAGAAGTGTGGCCAATTCAGGGTCTAATCGCTATCAAATCCATCGGGCAGTATCCAGGTTTGCAGACCTACTATGTTTGACAATAAGTAAGGGTTCTAGTCATGTTTACCCAGAGCCACAATGATACCTAGGGGGAAAAAAACCCAGCCATGCCCAACCATCCTGAAGCACAGCTTTCCAACCATGAAAGGAAGCAGGCGTGGCCATTAAAGCTGAGTGACAAAGGGTGGACACAAAGTTGGTAACCGAGAGGTATCAGAACTCTGAAGACTGCATAACCATGGCCTTGGCTTCAGCAGGGGGGATGGATGAAAACCAAGGAGAGCTAAAACACCACCCAGCCTTAGCGTGTGTTATTAGCATTTTTTTCTTTCCCCTCAACAGAACACACCTACAGTTTGTCCTCACAGCAGCTGACAGCACTAGCATTGGCCTGTGAGACACCAAGAGTCAACTGGAGATTTTTTTTTTACACTTTATCTGGTCAACAAGAAAGAGAGAGAGAGGTTGCTAGTCTATATGGACATGGAAAAGACAAGGGAGATCCTGTCCAGGTCTGGAATGCTGTCACCCCAAGAAGCGAAGGAAGATGGTCTGCTAGATGACACAGTGACCAGTGAGTCTCCTCAGCTAGAAACCTGACAGTGGGGAAGGGTAACAGCAAGTGTACCATGGTAAGGAACTGTCACTAGCACCTCTGAGCCCCTGTCACAACATGATGGGAAAATGGTGCCCTCACCATCATCACTCAAGTCCTCATCACCATAGCAACCACGACCACAGGGATTTGTATGGGGTAGGGAAGAAAGCAGCAGCTCAGGAACCTGGCACCAAGGCGGCCTGGGTGACCCTTTGCTGCTCGTGACTCAGGCCTCTTCTAATCTCAGTGGTCAGTGTTCAGAGGCTATGGCAAAGGAAGGGCTGGGCAGAGGATACAGAAACACATCTGGAATCATCTCCGAGTGAATCCTAGGAGCAGGACGTGAAGGGAGCCTCACCTCAGGGATGGCACCTACTCACCTGCAGAGTCAACTCCTTAGGGTCACCCTAGTCATGACTGAGCTAGGCTCACTCTAGGACCCCATAAGCCCCTACGTAAAAACTAGGCCCTAACTGTTGCTAACCTGCAACAACCAGAGAAATTGTTGTCAAAGAATGGACAAACAACTGAGTTTGTAAGACAAAGAGGTTGTTTCTGAATTTTAACTATTAATGTAGAGAAAGCTTGAGAGTCTTAGGCCAAACATGAAAGTCAGCATTGCTAGATAGCCTTTCTGTATAAAGAACTTGTTTTAAAAAATCATGGAAGTTCATGCAAGGAAGGTCATGAGCAGAGCAGGTGGGTGGGCGCTTGGTCTGACACAGAAGCTGTGGCCTCAGCATTTGAAGGCCCTGTAAGAGGTGCGGGGCCTGGTACGACAGGATTTGCTGGCTCACTAAGGACTATGTGCTGCAAGGACCTCAAAAATGTTTCCCTAATACTTCAAGTGAATTAAGTGTAGTGCTGTGAAACAAAACAGAACAAATATGCCCAAAGCTTGGGCCAATTTCAAGAAGAATAAGTAAATAATAAATAAACAGAGACAGCTAACACTTACATGTGCCCCAGCATACACTTCCTATAAATCGTAAAAACGAACAGATTAAAAGTCAAGAATACAAAGGAGCATAACTCCTAGGCTTCAGTGGTTTGATGGACAAGAAAAATTTCAAACTGGCCTCTAGAGCTGAGAGAATTTGTTCGCAGAACGTAATGAGCTGTCAGTTGTGCATATCACTCTTCCACACCTTACCATGGAGCGAAAGGCATCCATGACATTGTCTGTTTGGCCTGACTGACGACACAAGACCTTGGTATACCTTTCACAAACCATTCTAAGTACAACATGAGAATAAATTCAATGCCTGATTCTGTGCACAGGTGTGTAGTTTTAACAAATGGGTCCAAAGCTAACGCCTGGCTCATGACTGCCAGGCCTGAAATGGCTACTGTGGTGCCTGTTAGCATACAAAGTACATGCTCGCCTCAGGCACCTTGAGCAGTGAAGTACCTGTTACAGAGCCCAGTCCAAGCTGCTGGCATCCTGGCTCCTCCCAGCTCCTCTCAGCCTCTCACCCGTACCCTAAACCTCTTCAGGCCAATTGCTCCACTTTCTTTGCTGCAGCTTCTCTGTCCTATATAATCCAATCATTTTGGCCACATTCTCTCTTGGTTCTTTCCTCCTCTCTTTTCTCTCCTCTCTCTCTTCTCTTCTCTTCTCTTCTCTTCTCTTCTCTTCTCTTCTCTTCTCTTCTCAGACTCTTCCAGACGCCTCTGGCTTGTACTTGCCCTCATATCGACAATAAACTCCTTCTCCTCAGCCACACCTTGGAGCGGCCAATGTCCCCACTGCCATTCACTGGTGTCACTGAGCCAGGCTGAGGCTGAGGATTGAGGAGAGAGGCAGGGGTGGAGCCACCAAGCAATGCCTGATAAGCAAGGCAGAGAAGGGAGGCCCCAGCCTGTCGCTAGGAATTCCTGGCCCCTTTTAGTTCAGTTTCACTTTACTACTTGGACGAATTAAAAAGAAATGGTGACAAGAAACATTTACACCATAGCACTATTGCTCCTGGAGGCTGTGACCCTTGACTTTCACAAGCATCAGTATGAAACAGCCAACATGTAGGCCAGACTTTTGTATTCCAAGTGTTAGTGCTGATGGGTAAAAGCCTCCGAGGGCTGGTGGGTGAGACAAATCACCACCCAGAGAGTGCCGTTCAACCTCAGCAAAACTACAGCTCCAAACCACAAATGCAGTGGCCTTAGACACAAAGGCTGGTCTCCCAGGCCCATCTCTGTGACAAGGCCATGTCCAGAGATAAGTAAGCCCCCCAAGGGCTAGGGTGTCAGTCAGGGATTGTTGACTATCTGTAACTATCTCTAAGTCAGGAAACAACAGTTACAGAACATTCTAGAAACTTCCATGACGAGTCAGGTTTTAGAGATTCTCTGTACACCAAGCACGCTCACACTCAACAGTGTTCGGTTTAAATACTTACATCATTTTCTAAAAAATTAAACATGCTTCTTTCGGCCAGCTCCTTTGACTCTTCAAACTTTTCCACTGCTTGTCTGATCTCTTCGTCGGGTATCTTACCTACTCGTCTCTTTTTATAATCATAATCCAGGCGGCGGCCTTCCAGCTTTTTCAGGTGGTGCTAAAAAGAGAAAGAAAATCCTCACAAGTGTTGAGACTCACACCGTGGTGTGCAGTCGTGTGCACACATCACCTTTCTTATTCCTATGAAAATACTAATTTCTTCTTCTCACCCCAGATTCAACCTTTTGCTGTTTGAGAATTTCATACACGTATATGTGTTTTAATCAAAGCCACATCCCATTCTTTCCCCTTTAACTTCTCCCTGCCTCCACACCACCATCACCACTTTCTCTTCCAACCTCATGTGCTCTTTCTTCTAACTCCATAGAGGCGGCTGGGTGCTGTCAGTAGTGCAAGGACATAGCGCCATCTACTGGAGCATCCCTCGAGAAAACTGACTCCCTCCTCCCCAGAAGGAATTGATTCAGTCCTCGGCTAGGGGGTGGGGCTTTGTGAGCCTTGGCCCCACCCATTTTCCCAGGTAAGAAACCTTTACACCCTCTGCTCTGCACCCTGTGGCTCCTGCTGAAGGCTGCCCACACTGCCAAGCACTCAGGAACATTTACAGGATGGACACATGGTGGGTGGATGGGTGGTGGGTGACAGAATGATAGTCTGAGTGGGACACAAGAAAGATGGCAGCATCCCAGCTCAGCTAACATCTCAGCAGAGATTGGAGAAGCTGAGGTGAGAAAAAAAGGCAACAGTAATAAGAGCAGAACAAACTGTCACCTGGGGACAGGAGGTGACTCCTGGAGGCTGGGCAGAGGGCACAGGGGGAAGGGGGAGCAACAAGACCACAGAGGCCCGAAGGCAATGAGGGTGAAGGAGCTTGGTCTTCACACAAGGCCAGGGTCAGCTCCGGAGGCCTTGACTCTTGGGCAGATTCCTCTAACTGAGAGCTGGAGCCCGGGCCAGAGGCGAGGGATACTGTGAAGGCGTGTCCAAACAGCGCAGGGAGAAGCCAGCACGGACAGGGAGGACAACGTGGGAAGGACAAGGCGAGAGAAGGAGAGACCCGAGGTCCAGCGGGAACTGGGCTGTCACAGAAATGGGACATGCTTTTCCCGGAATGGAAGGAAGGAGTGACACAGTGAGGAGATTCAGGGGTGCCCAGATAAGAAAGGGGTACAAAAAGCAGCTTTTCTTTCTTTCTTTCCTTCTTTCTTTCTTTTTAAAGCTTTTATTTCTTACTCAGCCTTCCTGGACCCTTCCCTCATCCCTTTTGCTTTCAGAATAAACTCTAAAGGTAGCTAACGGCATCTGGGGTTCCCTAGGACTCCCGGCCTTCCCTCCCTCCACTGTTTCCTGGTCTTTGCCCTGTGTCCTAGGCATCATAACCCTGGCCCTTCACCCAGACGTGATGCATATTTTCCCAGCCCAGTGTGCCTCGACAGCTCCTCCCTCACCCAGCTATGCTGAGGGTGGTGCCGCTCCTCAGGTGTGCCCCTGCTCTTGCCTGTTCACCGCCTGTAGCCGCTGGCTGTTATGTGCTTTAGATGGGCACATGTTTCATCTGCTTGTTACAGGGACTCATTTACATAGCCCACCCCATGCTCTCCTCAACTATGACCTCAGCACCTACACTGCTAAGACTCTCTGGGCCTCAGGAGAAGGGTTCAAAGGAGTCTGCCGTTGAAGGGAGATGGTGTCAATCAAGTTTAAAGGCAAGAGGTTATTCTCCACAACTCCACAAGAGGGCGCCTGGCCCTTCAGAGCAGAAGTCTGGCAGCCTGGATACCTTCGAACTGTTTTGCACATCTGCAAAAGCAGCCAGGCTGAAGGGGACCTAGAAGTTCCCAGAGGCACTCTGGACAACCATTTCTTAGAGGTTTCCAGATGAAAACCGTCCATTTCTAGACAATTTTCTCGACAGTGAATGGAAATTAATAACCACAAGTGCAATGGATCCAAGCTTACAACTGATACGGTGTGACGTTAACCATAACTACACCCCAAAGTATGGAGTCATTGGTTATATGAGAAAAACAGTATTCCGCCTGGCTTGTGGATAGCTCCGATGAGACGAAGAACAGAAAAGTGACAGCTGACATTTGCACCTCCACTCGCCGTGCCCCTGTCTTTGCCAGAAAAGAAATGGTTCCCACTACTCTATCCCCGGGAGCCATGTAATATCATAACCGAGTTCAGTTGTCACCCCTCAAATGAAACCGTGTGGTCGCTGAGTCCGTGCAGACCCCCTGTCGTGGTTTTAAGTCACGAGCAGCACCGGGCACAGGACAGCTGGGAAGACTCACCCCGATCTCTTTTAAATCTTTGTCTTGCAGTAGCTGCAGTGGGTCGATAAAAGTTTGCTTCACATTAATATCCAGGGAGTCTTTCACCTCAGCCATAAGTTTCATGGCCTCACCGACTTCTATCAATGCATTGCCTTGAACAGAAGAACACAGTGTACCCTTCAGAATAATACACTAGGTTAACAGTGACACCAATTCTGTCTCCAAAACCAGAGGGTTGTGGCACAGTGAGGCTTCGCGCTAAGGCCTCTGCTTCCTGGCTCAGAAAGGAAAGGGAAAAGTGGAAAGCCTAGCGGGTTTCTGCACATGTGAACCTCTTCTGTCCTCTCATCTCTCCTTAAAAGGGAGCAGGTGGACCAAAGCACTTCCCACTTTAGCCACTAGATGGAGACAAAGCTCTTTTGTGGGAAATCATCAGGTCTGGAAGCTGGCACCAAGGGTTCCTTACAAGTTCAGGGATAAAATCTCTTTGTAACACTGAATGGACTCATTCATGGAGATCCATGCTAACCAATACAGATTACAATGGAATAAGGCTTCGCTCCGCCTGCTGTGAGAGTGCTATGAAACCACTCGCTGCAGCGGGTTCTAAAGTTCCGGACTGTCCCTGAGGTCAGAGCTCTGCAGTATCAGGGATGCCCTGTGGACAGGTGGGAGGGACCTGCTTCCGGGATGTGAGTGGCACATCTTTAGTGAACTCTGGTATCTTGCTGTAACTTGCAAGGTCTTTGTCACCCAGTATCCAGTGGTTGTGTACAGTGCGGGTTGGAGTGTCCCTGAAAGACACCCATGGGAACACTGCAGGGGACTAAACTATTTTTTCCTTTATTTGGGATCTTCCAAATTGATTTTGTAAAAACAATGGGGGCGAGAGTTCACTCAGTGCCTTAGATGGGAAAGGTGAGGGGCCTGGCCCAAGCCTGACCTTTGAGTCAGTCAAGGGTACAGACAATTCATTCACGAGTAAGACAAGGAGGGCAACGGCTGCCTCCCCTCGCTTTTAAAAGAAGTAAATTCACAGCTGGGTCCTTGCCAATTAGAAGTGGAAACCATCTCTGGAAATTAGGGTTGGCCAGGATGCCAGTCCAAGCCTGCGTGCCAGTGCTCCTGGAAGGAGAGGTTTTTCTGACCTGAGCTGCCTGGACCTTGACTCTGAATAGTCCTTACATAGAGGTAGGACTCTCTTCCTAGCCTGGGCGCACCTACCTGTCCAGCTGCCTGACCCTGCCACGCAGTGTCACCAGGGCCCAGATATTCCATTAGGTTGTAACAGAAACATCTGAAATTCGCCTCCTTAGAGGACTGTGGAGATGTCAGGTCAGCAAAGTATTGGCTGTGCACACACGAGGACCCGCGTGATAATATAAAGTAGCAGGCTGGGTGGGGCACACCTGTAATCCCAGCGCTGCGGAAGTGGAGACAACAGGACCCGTGGCACTGTCTGGCCAGTCACTCTAGCAGAGTCAACAGGCTCCAAGTTCAGTGAATTTGTTTCCACCTTATATTCCAAAGTATAAGGTGGAAACAGACTAGTAGAGGCAGACCTTTAGATTCCACACAAGCCTGATCACACCTACAAACAACTACAACCATGCCTACACACACACACACACACACACACACACACACAAGAGGAGCACTGTTGAATATGCATGGCCTAGTTTCTTTACTTTAGAAGGGTCTGGCACAGCCCCCTCCCCAAGCACAAGGCACAAAGCAAAGGGCCTCAGAAGACTCTCCCAGGGGACAGCCACCATCCATCTGTCCCAGAGACCCAGGGACACCAGTTCTCTCCCTTCACGTGAGTCCCATCCAATATCTAGCTGCCTTTTGTCACCACAGCCAGGTGCACAGCAACAACGTCCCTCCATCCAGGGTCTGACTGGTACTCTCATCTGTTTGCTAATGGCTATACCTTCAGGGTAAGACAAATAGGCCACCTTGTTCCCACTGGACCTTGGGATAAAATAAAATCCACAGTTACACTGCTCTGGAGGACACTGCGGCCCTCTGTTGGGAATGAAATAATGTTGCCTTTGTTTGGTGTTGTTTGAGACAGGGCCTCCCAGTTAGTTCAGGCTGGCCTCAAACTAATAAACCTCCTGCCTCTTTCTCCCGAGTCCTGGGAGCCTACGGCCACATCAGCATGGCAGGTGTGGTGGTGTGTGGCTTTAGGCCCAGCTCTGAGAAGGTGGGGACAGACGGCTCCCTGGGACTCCCTGGCCAGCCAATCTAGCCTAAGTGCTGCTTCCAGTGAGAGACCTTACCTCAGAATACAATGTGGCAGCTCCTGAGGGATGACACCATACACACACACACACACACACACACACACACACACACACACACACACACACAAATTAAAAATAAAAATGTTCTCCCCTATGTGTAGGATGTTCAGAGCTTGGGAATGTGAAAGCCAGGAAAGAAGTGTGTTTCAAAAGGAAGTACAGAGGTTAAGGTCAGCCTGGTCTACACAGGGAGCTCCAGGCCAGCCAGGGATGCATAATGAGGCCCTGTCGCAAAACAAAATAAAACCAGCCTGTCCAGATAGATGGATGGATGGATAGAGAAAGTGTGGTGCATACACACAATGGAATTTTATTCAGCTGTGAAGGAAAATGAAGTCATGAAATTTGCTTAAAAAAAAAAAAAAAACAAAACACTGGTGGTGCTAGAAAATAATCTATTCAGGGAAATAAATCAGATTCCGAAAGACAAATATGCAGAATCTAGGTTTCTACTTATTTTGATTGTGTGTGTGTGTGTGCGTGTGTGTATGTGTGTGTGTGTGCGCGCGCGCGCGCGCGTGTGTGTGTGTGTGTGTGTGTGTGTGTGTGTGTGTGTATAGCAAGAGATGGGAACGAGTTTAGTTCATAAAACTGTAAAGGAGACCACAAGAGGAGGAAAAAGAGATCTCAATTGAAGGCAATAATAAAATGCAGGCTGCAGGAAAGCACAGGGTGGACGAGAGCCAGAGGAGAGGGGCTGAGGTGGAGAAAGACTCGGAGAGGGAGCATCAAAAAGACTTACACAGATCATGTAGAGTTTGTGGGGGGAAAAGAGGTCAGGAGAGGAAACAGAGAGAGATCTAGCAGATATATATACGCATGTGCGTACTGTTTTAATTTTTAAAGATCTATGGGAATAAACAAGGGATGCAAAGGCTATGTGAGCTTAGCCACGGAGCTGGGAGAACTGCTGATGATAGAATTTTTCTTTATTGACTTATGTTTTCTAAAGGCCCTGCAATGACTATACTACTGTGGTAATATGTAAAGACTATCAAGTTACAAAGATCCAGGCTTTGTGAACAACCAAAAGCCCACCCAGGGGGTGTTCCCACTGTGCCAGCTGAGACCGGAATACCCACCCGGGGGGATGTTCCCACTGTGCCAGCTGAGACTGGGATACCCACCAAAAGCCCACCCGGGGGGATGTTCCCACTGTGCCAGCTGAGACCAGGATACCCACCAAAAGCCCACCTGGGAGGTGTTCCCACTGTGCCAGCTGAGACCAGGATACCCACCAAAAGCCCACCTGGGGGGGTGTTCCCACTGTGCCAGCTGAGACCAGGATACCCACCAAAAGCCCACCAGGGGGGGGTGTTCCCACTGTGCCAGCTGAGACCGGGATACCCACCAAAAGCCCACCCTGGGGGGTGTTCCCACTGTGCCAGCTGAGACCGGGATACCCACCAAAAGCAGAGTCTTCTCCGAGCTCCTTGCCGTACTTCAGCATGCAGTCCCCCAGCAAGCCTTCCGTCTGCGGGTAGCCAGTGGCCTTCACCTGCCCTCGGAGCTTTGACACCGTGTTCAGCATTCCTAGCTTAGCTCTGTATGCTTAAGAACATTGTCATTTGTAACTCCTTCAAGTTATAAAGTGCAGTGACAGTCACATCGCCTTTAACAAACACCACTACCCAAACTGAGGTCCTCACAGACAGAGCCGGGCCAGATTCAGTCTCTCAAGGGTCAGTCTCCATAGTCTCTGGACACTGGCACAGCCAAGACAGCCATGGACATTTCAGACCAGGTTGTCTCCAGATTGACAGTAGGCTATGTCTAGCAAGCACTCGTGGTAAAGTACCCTCTAGTGCTTGACATTTTCAACACCTTGGAGCTGAACACTGACACCTGGGCAGCCATTTCTGCTGGGGACAAAGGCAAACTGTAACTACAGAGGTGGCAGTTCTTAGGCTGCCCTCCAGTCATCAACACCCTTGCTCTGCTCCCAAGATCGGATTCAAATGGAGGATTTGCAAGGTAAGAAAAGAGGTAGGAGGCAGAGACCCCACCACAGTGAACCAACAGTCACTCGTGTTTGCTTGCCCCGGCCACACTAAGTTCAGCTCAACAACATTCCCTGGGAGGCAGTGGGCAGCTGTGGCTTCTCCCCGTCTTTTCTGTCTCTAATCTAAGCCCTGAGTACTTATCAGTTCTGCCTTGGTGGTTTGAATGAAAACCAGCCCCGCCCCCACAGGCTCAGATACTTGATTATTTGGTCCCCAGTTGGTGGAACTAATTGGGAAGGATCAGGTGTGGCCTTATTGGAGGTGGTGTGTCACTGGGGGAGGGCTTTGAGGTCTCCAAAGCCATTCCCAGTGTGCTTTCTGCCTCCTGCTTGCAGTGAGTTCCCAGCTGTTCCTCCTCCTACCCACATAGGTGCTAACCCTCTGAAACCTTAAGTCAGCCCAATTAGAGACTTTCTTTTATATATCGCCTTGCTCGTGGTGTTTGTTATGGCAATAAAACATAACTTATACGTCTGGCCACATGCTGTGCTGACCCCAGAAAACATCTGCCCTTCCTGTGCCTCCATGTGCAGCTGTGGAGTAGCAGGATGCAGGGTCACTCTGATCAGCTCTGGGGTGATGCCAGGAAAGAGGGCAGTGATACAGGAAAACTCAAGCTGCCCCTAAAAGCCCAGGAGCATCTCTCAGAAAAGTGCAGCAGGAATTGCCACTGTGTAATCAGTGGACGCGCAGTGGGCTGGCCTGACAAAACAGCAAGCGTCTTTGGGAAATGGAGACCATGAACTGAACATGAAGTCAAGGATTGAAGGCTCAGCCTGCGGCATCAGGGACATTTACAGTCAGTGTATTCTAGACTTGTTCTTCTTACACTTAATGTTATGAGCAGGTAACTCAGGCATCTTGTTGAAATGTAGAGTTTGATTCACCCGGTCTGGGGTAAACTCAGGATGCTGTGTAGCCAGCTAGTCCCGCTGGGCTGAGGGCTACACTCTGAGTAGCAATCACGATGTGAGCCTTTCAAGCCTTGCCAATCTCAGGTCTTCAGATCCAAGGGCATCACCCAGCCACATAAATTCAGTCAGAGTCACACAGACTCACACACACACACACACACACACACACACACACACGCTGTGCATGGGGGTAGGTAGGGACCAGTGGCTTTTGGTGCATCACTCCCATCACTCCTCATCTTCGTGATAACCAGTGGTCTCTGCCCAGCGGACACTTCCCTAGTCCATGTGATGTCAGCTCTTGGAAGGTGAACTCTGCTTCACTGTGCATTCTAACACCCACAAAGCCTCTCACACAGAGGTGGCATTTGCTGGAGTCTTAGAGGCTCATACAGCAGGAAAGGAACTGGCCATTCCAGTCATTGATGAGGCTGGACAAAGCACACATCACTGCAAATCTTCAGGCTATTACGTCACATGACTTTGACGCCCTTTATCTTCCCTGTTCTCTGCGGATGATCTGATTGAATGCATGCTCTTAGATGCTCAGAGGGTGGGCATATCTCTCTGATTCCTATGGCTAAGGGTCTCACAGTGACTCCCACAGCAAATTCTAAGAGGAAAGGTGCAGAGCTTGGGCGCCCTCTGCTGGCTGTCATCAGCCTGTGCTAACCGTGGTCTAGAACCTAGGGATGGAGGCCTGTGCTGAGCTGGTGCTCATTTTCCACTTAGTCCCACAGTTCAGCATGGGGCCACAGTGAGACCTCTGTGGTTAATGCACAGATCTCTTAGAACAGAACAGAGGACTTTCTAAGGAAGCCTTTTAAAAATATGCAGTGGGTTCCTGAAGAATACTTCCATTTGGGGAATGCCTGTGTCCCATCCATGTGCACCAAAGTTCACCAAGGTGCCTGTTGTCCCCATCAACTAGGACTCACGACAGCCACACCAAGTCACTGAAGACACCACTTTTAACAACTGAATTTCATTATTTGGACACAGGGACAGGGCTTCCAAACTGTGTCCGCCCCATCCAACAGAGCTCGGGTCAGGGGAATCCATGACCACAAACGGGCAGCAGAGTGTTTTGAGGTGTGTCCTGACATTACCTGGGTTGGGCTGGAGGTACTCTGTGGCTTTTGAAAGAATTTCTGCAACAGCTTTACTGGTGATGTCTATTTTCTTTAAAAACAAGACAAAACAGAAATGTTACTGAAGTCACAGAACCAATGACAAACATTTTCCAGTAATTTAACTTCTAACACTACTGTGGTGACTTTTAAATTTTTTTCTTTTTATTTTATGTGCATGGGTGTCTGTGTGAGGTTATCAGATCTCCTGGAACTGAAGTTAGAGACAGTTGTGAGCTGCCATGTGGGTGCTGGGAATTGAACCTAGGTCCTTGGGAAGAGCAACTAGTGCTCTTAACTGCTGAGCCATGTCTCCAGCCCTACTGTGATGATCTTAACACAGATGTTTTCAACATCTTGGAGAGAACATCTCTTCCCTGACGTTGACTCTGAGACATCACCTAGAGAACACTAATTTCATTTTCTTTATAAAATATTAAAATGAATGTGAATGAGAGAAATATTTGATACATTACAACTCTACTCAACGAACAGAGCCAGAGAAAACCTACAGAATCCATCAACCTGGGCCCATGGGAACTCACAGAGACTCAACTGCCAACCAGAGAGCATCCATGGGACAAACCTAACCCCCCTACACATATGTAAAGATATGCAGCTTGGTTTTCATGTGGACCCCCTAACAGCTAGAGCAGGGCCTGTCTCTGACTCTGTTGCCTGCCTTTGCATCCCTTTCCCCTAACTGGGCTGCCTTGTCTAGGCTCAAATGGAGATGGATGTGTCTAGTCCTACCACAACTAGAGATGCCAAGGTGAGCTGATATCCATGGGAGATCGTCCCTTTTCTGAGGAAATGGGGAGGAGGGAATGAGGAGAGGGGAGGAGGGAGGAGGGAGGAGGGAGGAGGGAGGGGGGAGGAGGGAGGAGGGAGGAGGGAGGGGATGCTTTGATAATATATAATTAATTCATTCATGGAAAAAAAGATATTACAGGATTTTTTTAAAGAAAAGAATAGCCCCCATAGGCCCATAGATTTGAATGTTTGGTCATTAGGGAGTGGCACTACTTGACACTGGTGCTATGGTCTTGTCAGAGTTAGGTGTGTGCCTGGGAGTGGGATTTGGGTTTTCAAATGCTCAAGCCAGCCCAGTGTCTCTGTCTCTTCCTGCTGCCTGTAGACCTAGCTGTAGAACTCTCAGCTTCTCTCCAGAGCCATGTCTGATGCACGCCACCGTGCTTCCTGCAGTGACGATAGTGAACTAAACCTCTGAACTATAAGCCAGCCCCAATTAAATGGTTTTCTTTGTAAGAACTGACAAAGTCATGTTGTCTCTTCACAACAATAGAATATTAGACTAATACAGAACTTGGTCCCAGGGACTAGGGTATTACTGTGATAGGCCAGACCGTGCTTCTGTTTGGAGGAATGCAGACTTTGGAACTGTGGATTAAGAAAGCAGCCGGATACTTTAAGCCAGGCTTCATGGGCCACACTAGCAGGAACGTGGAGGACAGTGGTGCTGAGGGTGACCTGAACTGTAGAGGCTCAAGAACTCTCAGGGGGAAGAATCTTAGTATGGGGCCTAAAGACCATTCTTGTGATATATTGGCAAAGAATGTGGCTGCCTCTGTACTTGTCCGAAAAGTCTGTCTGAAGCTAAGTTGAAGAGTTTTGGATTAATGGCATTGGCAGAGAGATTTCAAAACAGCCTAGTATTGACTGTTTTGTGGTTATTAGTGGCCACTCTTATGCAGCTCTACAATGAAAAGGAGCAAATCAGTAAACAGCACCCTCCATGGCCTCTGCATCAGCTCCTGCCTCCAGGTTCCTGCCCTTTTTGAGTTCCTGCCCTGACTTGGAACTCAGATGTGGAAGTGTGATGTGGAAGTGTGAGCCAAGTAAACCTTTTCCTCCTTAACTTGCTTTATAATCATGGTGTTTCATTACAGCAATAGTAATCCTAAGGCAGTTGATAACAAAATGAGATTTATAATTCATATTATATATAGGATTAAAACATGCACCAAAAGCTATAAGTGTACTAACTTATAGAGAAGAATGTCTCAAAATGCTAACGTGAGAAGAAACGTCCAAGCTTGACCTGAGATCCCACAATCAAAAATAATTAAACTGTGACACATAAAAGTTTCAAACTAAACAGTGACAGACATGGTACATAAAGTTTACAAGAAGTGGCAAATGGGAAAAACACCTACAAAAGGTCAAGCATGCATAAATCTCAGAATTCACACTACAAATAAATTTTAAATGAATAATCAGGTAAGATAAATTGTGAAATGTGTATAAAGGAAAACTCTTTGATCAGGAGGGAAACCAAATAAAAAAGGAAATTCTACACATATTACTGAATGTGTTGGCAAAGAGGTGGTCAAAAGGAAAATTGAAAACAATGACTCATGAAGTTTAAACATAAGGAAACAAAACAAATCGGCCCTCCTAGAATGGCGAGGGATATGTGCACATGCAGGTGTGTCTGCCCTAACAAACGGTTATGCAGATATCGTTGGCAAAAATCAAGAGAGGCAGGCAGAGAGGTAAAAGGCACGCCGGGGAAGGCTGTGTGCTGTGAAGCGTGTTTTCCAGCTGCTTAGATAAAGGACTCCCAGACCTGTGCAACCAGCTCTCCAAGCCCAGCCCAGCAGAGGGGAAGCAGCAGAACAGGGTCTAGGGCACCATCAGTTTGTGATCATCAGGTAAATTAAGCAGGCTGTATCTGGGCGCCGGGGACATGGCGCAGAGGTTAAAAGCACTGGTTGTTCTTCTAGAGGACCTGGGCTCTGTTCCCAGCACCCACACGACAGCTCACAACCATCCAGGTCCAGGAGATCTGACACCCTCTTCTGACTTCCACGGGCACCAGGCACACACATAGTGCACAGATACATATGCAAGCAAAATATACAACATACACATAAACAAAAAATTAAGACTATCTGTGGCTGTGGTTATAATCTCTTTTTTCTTCTTTTCCTCCTCCTCCTCCTCTTTCTTTCTCTCTCCCCCTTCTCCTCTCTCTCTCTAAGTTTAAATGTATCTATTTATTCACTTTACATCCTGATCACACATCCCCTCCTCTCCCCCCAGTCACATCCTCCCTCTGATTTCTTCCATCCCTTCCTCTCCTACTGTTCAGAAAAGGAGAGCTGACCTCCCCCCCCCCCCCGCCCCCACCAACCCACCCTAGCACAAGAAGTTGGATCAGGACTGAACTCATCCCCACCCACTAAGACCAGGCAAGGCAGTCCCACCAGGGGGAAGTGATCAAAAAGCCAGATGTGTCAATGATATTAAAATGTTGATATGGTTTTCAATTTATAGCAATGCATTTTTCTTTCAAAATTAAATACAAAATAAGTTTTTCTTCTTAGGGTGGTAACATTTCTAGAAATCTTATTCCTCTTGGGCAGAAAACAATGAGGCAGGCGAGACTTCCTGGAGGAAGGCTGGCCAGGTCCAACAGACGTTAAAGAAAATATCCCTTCAGGCCACAGCTTAGAGCTGGGCTTTGCCCACAGCGGCACTGCCAGCCACACCCAGGCCTCCCCCTGCGGCCTTGGGGGTCTAACGATTAGAACAAGGCTCTGCTCAAAGAGCCCACGACCAAGGGGAGGAAGCTGAGCGGCTAACACAGCTCTGCCCCAACAGGAACTACTCTCCAGGTGGCTGTCAGGGCACAGGAAAGGGGCCAGATTCTGCCGTCCACCAGGGCATGCTATAGTCCATCATGGGTGTGCCGAGCCAGGAATGCTCTTCTGAACTATTTCATCTGCACATATGATTCTGGAAGCCTCCATGTGGGGCCAGGAGGGCACACAGGCTCATCATTTTATATCACAGCTGATAAAAAGATAAATCAGCGCATACGAGTTCACTCTGTCAGTGCTAATGCACAGAAGTATTTCCACAGCTGTGCAGCTGCTAAAACAGATGGAAGCAGCACCCTAGACTCCCAAATGATAAATCAGTTGCTATCTATTGAAAAAGCCTCCTCCCAGAAACAGTTGACTCTCCAAGACATATGAGCACCATTTCTTTGGCCCACCTTTTATGCATTCTGACTTCTGGCCACTAGAGGGAACCAGTTAGTCACATCTCATTTCCTTCCTCAGCAAGCCCAGACTGGAAGTGGTTCAAGCCAGGGCCTGACTTGGGCTGAGAAGCACAGAGGGCCTGCCTTCCCGACTGTATGCCCCATGCTTCTGTTTGAACAGTGTGTATTTCCACTCCAAGTAACAGTACTTACAGTAGGAGGTTCTCTCCAGTGGCAAAGCAGCTCATTTCTGTTAATATGTTCAAATAGCCTTACCTTCTCCATGTCCAGAAACTCTTCATCGAGCTTCGTTCCTTCAGCACCACTTATTTTTTCACTAAACAGCTGCGAAAACAAACACAGGTGCTTTCACTGTAGAGAGTCTCTATATGCATTTCATTGAAATTGTTAAAACAAAAAATCTTGTGCTTATCTTGGTTCTGGTTGGGGTTGGGGTTTTCAAACCATATCCTTTATAGAAATTATCAGGGACCAATGAGACAGTAAAGGCATTTGCCAGGCAGTTCAGACCACCTGAGTTCTATCCCCAGGGCCCATGTAGAGATGGAAGAGAGAACGAGCACATTCACACAGGTGTGCGCGCATGTGCACACACACACACTAAAAATGTTTAAAAAGAAAATATCACAGAAAGATGCACATTTCCCATTTGTTCAAACGTCTCTATGCACCAATCCTCATCAGGAGGCACAAAGTAGCCCTAATATAAGCAGTAATAAGACAGTTGGGAACACAAGGATCTTAAAGTTGGTACCCAAACAGCCTGGATGTAAGAGGCTGGCAATCACAACAATGTGCACATGCTAGGACAGATGCAGATTGTTATCAACGCTCTCATGCTGCCTAGCAACATCTTCAGGCCACAGTGTTGAAGGCAGGTCACTCAGGACCTGTTTCCTAGAATACTTGGCATTTGAGCTTGCTTTTTAAGGATAGGCAACATTTTAGAGTGCAGCACTGACAGAAAAGTCTAGAAGGATGTGAAAACATTTTTTTAAGGCAAAATAAAAGTAGGAATGGAAAGGGTAGTTTGCTACTGAGTCCAGATGCTGTCTGTTGGGAGGCTGTCAGCAGCACCTCTGGTCTCTACCCGCTGAATGCTAATTGTAGGCTGGTGCTCACTGTGCAGAACGGTGCACGCAGACGTGCATACACAAACACATGCGCGCACACACACCACACCAGTGTGACTACCGAAAATTGTGTCTGGCTAATTAGAGGCCAGTGTGCTCACAAAACAGCAAGGAGTTCAAGGGAGAACAAAAAGAAACAAACTCTGAAAAGGAGGCAAAGGCCACAGATCACACAGAGGCAAGCCTGAGAGCATGGCAGGGAGGTCACTACAGGTTCCTTGCCCAACACAACCTTCTTAAAAAGCCTTTCAGCAAAGCAACTCTAGCCCCAATGGATTTGGCTTCATGAACAAGAAAAGTGGACTGAGATAACGCAGTGTGTTAAATTGGTTTTTTTTGTAAAGTATTTCGTTGTGATTTATTTATGGCTTTAAAGCATCAATGTGTATAAAAGCCATAGTAGGCACCAGTAAAAGGACTGCAGCTTCCTTTACAAGCAAGCATGGTTTCGCCTTACTGCTTGCACTATTACCACCAGGTACATATGATTACTCCAGAATGGGGGGGGGGGGTCTGGGTAAATGGAGACAGTGTTTAACTTAAATTAGAGATGTGACACTGAAACAGTGGCTTACAAAATGGCTAGTTTTCTCCATCCTGCCGGGAGCCCATTGTCCCACAATCAGGCTGGCACTCTTTTTTTTTTTTTTATGATTTTGTGTGTGTGTGTGCATTGGTGTCTTGCCTACATGTATGTCTGAGTGAGGTTGTCAGATCCTTTGGTCCTGAAGTTACAGACAGTTGTGAACTGCCACATGGGTGCTGCAAATTGAACCTGGGTCCTCTGGAAGAACAGCCAGTGCCTTTAACCACTGAGCCATTTCTCTAGCCCTCGGTGACTTGTTTTAACCACACAGAACCAAGCCTAGCTAGGAAGAGACCTGTGTGCTTCCACCTACTTTTCCTGAAACCCTCTGCCTCTGAACAAGCCCTGCTAGGCACAGAAGTGAATGGGTACCACCCCATCACAGACAGTCACTCATTCTCCAGAACCACTGCCACCCAGCTGACCCACAGCTGAAGGAACAGGCCAGGTCTGATAGCTTCATCTGCCGGCCACAACCCCAACACCAGGAAATAAGCCCAATAAACAGTGTTGTTTTAAACCACTGAGCCTGCGGTGCTCCTCAAGAGAATCCATTTGACAGTTTACAAATTTATTGTAACAAAAATGGCGCCCAATGTGGGCCTCAAACCCAGGACCCTGAGCTTAAGAGTCTCATGCTCTATCAACTGAGCTAGCCGGGCTACAAATTTATTGTAACAAAATGGCGCCCAATGTGGGCCTCAAACCCAGGACCCTGAGCTTAAGAGTCTCATGCTCTATCAACTGAGCTAGCCGGGCTACAAATTTATTGTAACAAAATGGCGCCCAACGTGGGCCTCAAACCCAGGACCCTGAGCTTAAGAGTCTCATGTTCTGTCAACTGAGCTAGCCGGGCTACAAATTTACTGTAACAAAACGGCGCCCAACAGATTCAGTGTGTCCATGCCCTTGAAAAAGGATACCTTATTACACTTTGGTGGGAAAATAGCTCAAAAAGAGAAGTTATACTTTATTATAATTTAGTAGTTGAAAGATGCAAGACACACTAACACAAAATATTTGGGACTTGTTAAATGTTTTTTTAATAATGCTGTGATACACATAAGAGAGAAGAAAGTTTGATGGTTGGAGGAGGACGGTGGGGACTGGACGCGGACAGCCCAGGGGTCATAGAGGCAAGTGCTTGGAATATATGTATGGTATAAGGTTTAGAGTAGTTTGTTTAGTTTACGAGTAGATTAGAATCAGTTTAGACTCTGCCCGGTGAAGTGCTGGCAGCTTTAAAGTACATTTCCTCCCTGTGTCAGGCTGAAGACTGAGGTCAGACAGGCTCATCTCAGTCTTTAATATGAGATGTGACCCTCAAAGGAACACCTGAGACTGCTCAGGAGACACCACTGTGGGGCAAAACCACCTCAAGTATTGTTCTTGACTTACGGCAGTTAGGCCATGAGACTCTACTGGAACTCATACCATCTCCCACCTCAGATCTTGCAGCCATGGAAGACTGCAAAAATGGCTGCCAAGCTGTGTGGCTGCCAAGCTGTGTAGCTCTGCCCATTGAGAAACAGGGTCTTCTATTCCACCCTCTGCTTCCTTTGGTCAACAAGACAGAGTGTACGCTGAGCTCTGTGACGACTGAACTTGGGCTTTCAATCGTTCAAAGTTGCAAACAGGCTTTACAGACACTTCTGTCCCTTCTCTGAGATCCACAATGATCAAGGTCTGGGCTAGCTTGCAGGAGAGCAAAAGGCCACATGCGGGAGAGGAGCCATTATAGACCGTCACACCTTGTTTAGGGCAGGTGTGCTGCAGTGACAGATGACTGGCACAGCTGTCTACAATGTCCTTCGTTGTCAGAGGCAGAGAAGCCCACACAGGGATCCTGATCTTGAAATCTCTATCAGATCCATTTGCTATTGAGAGTTAGACCAGAAAACTCCTCAATTAGCCCTCGTTGATTGGATTACATTGGCTCTATTTTCAGAAAGTATGGTGTATCACACTGAAGAGGAATATTTATAATTTTAAGAACAGAAACTGTGTGGTTATGGGGCTGAAGGATGGGAGGAGGTGTTCCAGAGCAAGAGTGGGGTCCAGGAGTGTCCAAAGCCTGGAAATTTCATCCTGAGGCCAGCAGGAGTAGGACTGCTCCCTCCCTGCCCTGGCCCTGCATGCCCCAGTGCACATAGCTTTATGGCCCCCACCTGTGTCACCCTGGAGACGACCACATAGCCTGGCGGCCAGATTACAGGTTAACTTCCTCTCTCCTTATAAGGTCATGTCCAGAAAGCACCTGGAATTCCTCTTCATGCCAGTAAGGCATTCCCAGCACCTTAGCCCTGGCCAATGATGTACACTCACCCTGAAAGCCTCTACCTACTCCCCAAAAGTTTTAAATATCCTTTGTTCCCCCCAATTAAATGATCTGTCTCACTGAAGCTGTCTCCAAAGAATCTGTGTCTTGTGTTTTCACCACCACCTGAAGTCTCCATCCCCTGGCATCCCTGACTTTCTCCCCATCCCAGGTTCCACTGGTTGTGGTCACCATGGTCACACTATTACTGGTGGGAAAGATGGACCAGGAATGGCAAGAAATAAAAGTTGATTTCCATTCCTTTCTCACTTGGAAAGAGATAATGCCCAGTTTTATTTTCAGTAGGGGTCACAGGTCAGAGTTGTGACAATTCATTGCTTTACCTGAATTTCCCCCAGGATACTTAGTTACCTTGAAACATTAAGTAGGAATACATGAAATTATATTTAAGTCACCTGGCCAGTGAATAAGAAGTACCCCCCCCCCCAGGCTCAGGTGTATGAACGCTTGGCCCCAGCTGGTCCCAGCTAGTGATGCCGTTTGGGGAGCTGGTGCAGCCTTGCTGGAGGACATGTGTCGCTGGGGTGGCTTTGAGAGTTCATAGCCTTGTTCTACCTTCAAATTGCTCTCTCCACTCCATGTTTGCAGTTGGAGATATGATCTCTTGGCTTCTTGCTCCAATCACCTGCTGCCACCCCACCACCCCGCCTCCCCTCTCCCCCCAGACCCCCTCCTCCCCTCCGCCTTGCCCCCCTCCTGCTGTTGTGGACTCTCCCTCCAGAACCATAAGCCAAATTAAACTCTTCCTTCTCTAAGCTGCCTTGGTGATGGCGTTCTATCCCAGCAACAGAGTAGTATCTAGTATAACCATTCTCAGTACTTTACTACTGAGGAGCACTATGCACTCAGGACCTCTGTGTGCAGATCACCATGACAAATATACCTGGGGTACACACATTCTAAAGACGGGCCAGTCACCTAGCCTACTCAGGTAAGCTTCACTCCCAGTCAAGCTGACTGTATAAATTCCAATGTTGTGTCCCCCCTACATTCTGAATAAACATAAACAACTCCTTAAATATCAAAAACAAAATCAGAAAGAAAAGGCATTGATTAGAATCATAATAAGTCTTTTTCTGGTCTTGAAAAAGAACTCAAACACAGCACGGTGACTGGGACTCCACTGAACAAGAAGAGATCTGAGAGCATGCCGAGAGTGAGAGTGTGGCCTCAAGCTCTGCCTGAGGTCTGGGAATAGAAAAGAAAAGGGTGATGGAAAAGGAATTCAGGCGCAAATCAGTATCTGATGCTGTCATGTCTGACAGTCTGCACCCCACCTCTGTAGATTAGATCTGGTCCCCACAGCATCCCCACAGGAAGGGACCACAGATCTGTGCTGAGGGGCTTGGGAATCCATGTAGAAGAAAGTGTAACTGCCAGCTACCTGGAACACAGAGGGGCTTAAAGGAGAAAAAAGACCCAACATTATTTATCCTAGATCTAAATTCTAAATAACCATAACACCAAGAAAGAGAGTCAGAAAGATTATACAAAATAGCATGAGTTCACTGCTAACAAAAAGAGCTTTGTGGAACACGGTGCCAGGGGTCTCTCATGTGTGTTCAGGCCATGACCAAACTTGTTAAGTGAGGGAAAACTTCAATTAACAAAAACCAAATAATCACACAAAGTAACAAAACTTTAAAGGCCTATTTTAAAAAATTAGAAGTCTTAAACAATAAGAAAAGTCTGGTCATGAAAATCTTACTAAATGAGGCTGTCTCACTTAGGCTTCCATTGCTGTGATGCCACGGCCAAACACAACCTGGGGAGAGCAAGACTGAAGCTTGTCACTTAAAGTCTGTCCTCCAGGAGGCCAGGGCAGGAACTCGAGGCAGGAACCCTGAGGCAGGACCTGGAGCGGAGACCATGGAGGAGTGCTGCTGACTAGCTTGCCCCTCGCGGCATGCTCAGCCTGCTTTCTCATACAATTCAGGACCCGGGTGGCACTGCCCACAGCAGACTGGACTCTCCCAGGCCAATCATTAACCAAGAGAATGCCCACAGACTCACCTACAGGCCAAGCTGATGGAGGCATTTTTTCAGTAGAGGTTCCCTCTTCCCAGGTGACCCTGGCTTGTATCAATTTGACAAAAAACAAAAAGAAAACAAAAATAAAAACCTAACCAGGCACAGGGTTAAACTCCTGACTGGACATAGTCAGAGCAAAACTAGCAAAGTATTTAAGGGACTTAATTTTTTAAAAAGACAAAGCTCTTTTTTTTTTCTAATGAATGTTAGCTAGTCAAGACAAAGGCATCCCCAGGTGGGAGGTGTCAAAAATTGTGGTGGCACACGCCTTTAATCCCAGCACTAGGGAGGCAGAGGCAGATGGATCTCTGAGTTTGAGGGTAGCCTGGTCTACAGAGTGAGCTCCAGGATGGGCAAGGCTACACACAGAATCCCTGTCTCAAAAGGGGGGAGGGGACTCCTATTACACAAATATACAAGTCTTTAATTTTGAAAACA
This sequence comes from Acomys minous, assembly GCF_964271855.1. Lineage (NCBI taxonomy): Eukaryota > Metazoa > Chordata > Mammalia > Rodentia > Muridae > Acomys > Acomys minous. The sequence continues at coordinate 117,634,697 of NC_140484.1, read as the reverse complement.
CACTGGTTACTAAGAAAGATAAATTAATTGATATCAAGATCCTAAAAATAAAATATCCAAGACTGTCGTGCGATGGGGCCAGTAGGGCACAGACAAGCAACACAGCAGCGACCAGACAGCATCTCTCTCCTCAGCAACAGCAGCTGCAGGAAAGCATGTGGGCTGGGCTTCAAAGAGCTCAGGATGATGAGAGCCTACAGCTCCAGGGTCTCTTTAAAATGCAAAAATAAAGACATCCAGGCCACGGGGCTGCTACTGAAAAATAATGCTAAAAAGTAATTTCAAGGAAATAAAAACAGAACCCAGAGGGAGAGTGTGGCATACAAGAAGACGTGAGGATGGAAGTGGGCAGACTCTTGTAATAAATTAAAGGACTCACTAAAAACAAACAAAACATAATGTGTCATTCAGACCCCAAACCCCAAGCGATCCTAAGGTAAGGGCAGGGCAGAGCTGCAGGTATGTCAGCATCCCAAAGCCGTGCAGTCAGCAGGGGACCACAACTCTAGACAATGGCCAATGACATCTGAGAAGCATCTCATTCTGTAGTGGTTAACCATAAAAGCACAAGGCTATAAAAAAAAACAGTGCTGTGTGTGTTGTAATACAGTATGCTTACCGACGCATGGGTGAAAGATCCAGTGTATTTCAAACCAAAGGAAACTAAGACAAGCAACGGATTTTCTCGCTTTGTCAGCGTCAGCGGTGCTGAGAACCAAACCCAGGGCTTTGTGCATACCAGACAAGTGCTGCACCACTGAGCTACAAGCAAACCAGCTCCAATGAATGCATTTTTTTTAAAACCCAGCTACAAAAAATTTCTAGTGCCACATCTAAAGCAAAGCATACAAATATATTTAAAGTAAATAGATAAGAATATGCATCCTAGGAAGTTGCTAACCAAAATGAAGCTTTTAACAATATCAGACAGGAAATATTTCCCTGGGCAAAGTACTGACTAGGCTCTCAGGCTGAGGCTGACTATAAAAGGAGCAACCCACAAAACTCAGTCATGATGACTCTGCATCAAACAATGGCATAGTTTACATATGTATGTATATGTATGCATATATATATGATACATGGCTTGAAAAGCCAAATTAACATTAGTCAAATATATATATATATATATATATATATATATATATATATATATACACACACACACACACACATGTGTACCTTTTTAGCAAACAAATTAAATAATGTATATTCTTGGGAAGTACAAATAGAGCATGACAAAAAATGACCATGTCCAGGTGACAGTCAATTTCATGGAGAATACAGGTATTTTGTTTGGGGTTTTGTTTGCTTTTCTGTGTAGCACTAGTAGAGTGGGAATTAACAATAAAGATAAATATATAGGAGCAAGAGTTTAGAATTCTGGGGGGGGGGGGGGGGGGAGAGACAGAGGCTGGTAGTGCACACCTGCAATCCTAGTACTCTGGAGTCAGAGGCAGGCGGATTTCTGTGAGTTTGAGGCCAGCCTGTGAGTCCAGGACAGCCAAAGCTACACAATGAAACCCTGTCTCCAAAAACAACAACAACAAAAAACAAAACAAACAAACAAACAAAAGAGTTTAAGATTCTGCCCCAGAACAATTATCTGGGGGGCCAGGGAGACAGCTCAGTTAGTAAAAACATGTGTACAAACAGGAGGACCTGACTTTGAATCCCTAGCACACAATAAAAGCCAAGAGCTCACATGCAGAAAGCCATGCAAAGTCCCAGCACTGCCAGGACAAAAGCAACCCCTAGGGCTTGCTGGCCAGTGATCAGGACTGGCAAGCTGCAGACTCATGAGAGCTCCTCACTGAGGGAGGGTGAGTAAGGGAGCCGCCTTCCTTACTCAGGCTACTCCCTCTGAGTTCCAGGCTAGCCAGGACTACTTAGTGAGATACAGATGTATGAGACAGCCAGGAAGGGGGATGGGTAGACAGACGGACCAAACCATGTGTAATGCAGCAAAGGCCATGTTTAAAGGTCAAGAGATAGCTTTAAAAACACTGGAGAAGAAAAGTCCTTCAACTTACTGCTTTTAACCAACACAGTCTCATTCCATCCAAACCACCAAACTACAGTACTACAACCTAATGTTTCAAACTGACACAACCTGGTTTATCTAATTGGCAAAGTTAGGAAGCCTGCCCAAAGGTACCATGAGAGTATGTTAGAAATACTGTGATCATATAGCCTCACAACACATGGAGATAGGCATGCTGCCTCAGCAGAGATATGCAGAGCCTGCCACTAGAAACAAACCAGATGGAATGAAGCAAATGCTGTGAGAGGTGCCCAGAAAGTTCCAGAAGACAATATAGAAGGTCACACAGGGGAGCTGATCACACAGGTGGGCAGGTCACACAGGGGAGCTGGTCACACAGGCAGGTAGGTCACATAGGGGAGCTGGTCACACAGGTGAGCAGGACACACAGAGGTACAGGTCACATGGGGGGCAGGTCACAGAGGAGTGCAGGTCACACAGGCAGGCAGATGACACAGGCAGACAGGTGACATGGTGGGACAGGTCACACAGGGCAGCAGGTCATATAGGCAGGCAGGACACTGTGGGGGTAGGTCAAATAGGCAGGCAGGTCACACAGGGAAATAGGTCAAACAGAGGGACAGGTCACACAGGAGGGCAGGTCATGTGCCACCCCTAACCATGAGCAGTGAGGAGTTAAGCAGGTGAGCATAGGAACAGATCTGAATTCCAGAATGACCAACCAAATGGACCAGATGGGCAAGGTGATGCAAGGGAAGGCACAGATGGGCAAGGGGATGCAGGGGAAGGTGCAGATGGGCAAGGAGATGCAGGGGAAGGCGCAGATGAGCAAGAAGATGCAGGGGAAGGCGCAGATGAGCAAGAAGATGCAGGGGAAGGCGCAGATGGGCAAGGGGATGCAGGGGAAGGCGCAGATGGGCAAGAAGATGCAGGGGAAGGCGCAGATGGGCAAGGCGATGCAGGGGAAGGGGCAGATGGGCAAGGAGATGCAGGGGAAAGCCCAGATGGGCAAGGGGATGCAGGGGAAGGCGCAGATGGGCAAGACAATGCAGAAGAAGGCGCAGATGGGCAAGGGGATGCAGGGGAAGGCACAGATGGGTAAGGCGATGCAGGGGAAGGCACAGATGGGCAAGGCTGTGGAGAGCCACAGATAGCAGCAACCCCGGCTGCTTCCCCGGCACAATGTGCCCCCTTTTGCGCATGCGCAGTGAGTCCCCTCTCCTCCTCAAAAAGACATCTTGACAGGCCAATGTGGCCCCAGGAGGATCAGGTCAATGCTTCCCCCCTCTGGTTAATGCCCGCTCCCTTCGGGGACCCAAGTTCACCTGTGTATGATGGATCCATCTACCTCCTTTTCTAATAAAGAGAGGGAAGAGAAGAAGAAGAAGATGTTGAAGAAGAAATTGGGGACGGGCTATATGGCCAATGTTCAACCATCTTGTCAGCCTATTTCTCCAGTGCAGGGGGGACAATCTACCAGGTATTCTCTGTGCCACTTGCTCAAAATTTAATGAATAAGCGGGAACTGTGGAGAGCCACAGATAGCAGCGCCCCCTGCTGCTTCCCCGGCGCAATACGCCCCCTTTTGCGCATTCGCAGTGCACTCCCTTTTGCGCATGCGCAGTGAGTAAACCTTATGCGCATGCGCAGTGAGCAAGCCCCTTATGCGCATGCCTGAAGGCATGGCGTGAGGTGGCGTGATTCGAATGCACCAACCAGGAGTGGTGACGTGGCAGTTTCTGATAGGACAGGCACACTGTAAAGGTTCTGTGGGAGCTTTTCCCGGGGTCACTCCAGGGTCCTGAATAAAACTGCTGCAAGAAGAGCTCCCGGTGTTGGTGTCTTTCCTGCTGGACAGGAGCGGCATCGACACAAAGCGATGCAGGGGAAGGCACGGATGGGCAAGGCGATGCAGGGGAAGGCGCAGATGGGCAAGGCAATGCAGGGGAAGGCACGGATGGGCAAGGGGATGCAGGGGAAGGCGCAGATGGGCAAGACGATGCCAGAGATGAGGAGAGACAGAAGCATATGTAGAAATCTGTTAAGGGACAGGGTTGGAATTGCAGCGCCTTCAGTGTCCCCACTACAAATCATGCATCTGACTTGGCCTCACTAGACAAACACTGTAAACCTGCCAGCCAGACCGGCCACAGGAGGCCCCGGGCCTTCATCAGACAGAATCCTGTCCAGCTCCAACTTGGCAGCTCCAGTGATATCAGAAATAGGAAAACGAAAAGCCCTCTCAAGGGCTACAAGAGAGCGGGGTCAAGCAGTGAAGGAAATGTACCTGGGAAAAGCAAACCTCGGGTGGGGAGGGGTCTAGCTGTATGCAGCAGGGGGTTAATGGTAAATATTGTCTTAGCCTTGGCCACCCTCTATGAATAATTAATTTGTTTTCAAAGAAATCTGGACTTCTCCATCTCTTCCATTTTTTTTTTTTTTGAAAAGGGAGTTCTTTGTATTTTGAATTGGGAGGGTGGGGAGGTAGGTTCTGAGTCCAGAAGAGGGCACTGGGTCCCTTGAGGCTGAGATGCTGATGTGGGAGCTGGGAGCTGAACTCAAGTCCTCTGCAAGAGCAGTATGCATTTTTAAAGACCAAACCATCTCTCTAACCATTTTGTCACTGTTTATAAAACCAACTAAACAGCAACAGAGCCAAAATCCCACAAAAACTGGTTTTAAAAGGCCAAACTTAGGCATAGGGATTTTGGAAATTGGAAATTGTGTGTCTGAAACTGTAGCTCTGTGGGAAGAGAGCTGAAGATAAAGCTCTGGGCTACATAAACTTAGGAAGACATGAAAAACAAAATCAAAAAGATTTGTTTACAAAAACACGAGCAGGGGCTTTAAAATGCTAATGGACACATCCAAGCATTTGAGCGACAGGGTGGCTTGACAGGACTGTGTTTGCTGATTGACATAAGGATAACTAACTCCCCGAGGACCCGTGCTCAGCCTCCTGAGGGGCGCTCACCCGGCCTACGGGCTCCTCTATAGCCTTTCGGCCACTTAGCTGCCATGTACTTCATCGGCTCAGAAAATATGGCAAGATTCAACTCGCCAATGGCGGGGGGGGGGGGGGGGGGGGGAGATAGGGAGTGGGGGGGCTGACAGGAGAGGGGGAGGGAAATGAGCAAAGGGGCGGGGTGTGCTCTTCAAAATGTAAGTCTTAAACTCTCCGTGGAGGCACTAGAGCAGCGAAGGTGGAGGGTCAGGAATGGGAAGAGGAATGAAACTTTTGGAGAGGAGACAATTGCAGGTACCCCTTCATTAGGAGATGGGTTGTTTGTTTGTTTGTTTGTTTTTGTTTTGTTTTGTCTTGTAACACAGGATAGAGTGGGAGCAGAAGACTCCAGACTGCAATCAGCAGCCATCTCTCTCCCTGATGAGGGAAAATCAGAGCACACTGTAACCAAGGTAACCAGGATCTAAGAGGCCAGATTTCTGGGAAAAGGGGAAAGCGTAAAGAAATGACCCTGACGGGCTGTTCCCTCTCTCCTGGTGCTTGTAGTGAGTCCTTCCTGGTACAGAGGCAAGGCTTTAAGAAAACAGCGCAAGGACACTGAGAAAGGCTAAAGGCCTAGGCAGAGACTGCCACACGATCACAGCCACTGAGACAAAATTGGAGCTTAGGATTGTCCAATGAGATACCATAGTAAAAAGGCTAGGGAAAGAGGTATGTCTCCTCAAAACTCATATGCCAAATCGCTAGCACCCAATGTGGTCATACTCAGAAGTGGGTCTCACAGATGGAATGGGATTAGCATCTTATAAGGAAAACCCTCTTTTCTGCAGCCACAGGAGCACAAGAGAGCTGGCCATCTCTGAACCATGAGGCAGAACCTGACCAGACACTCCACCTGCCTCTGCTATGGCCTCTTCAGCCCAAAGAACTCTAAGAAATGGACTGTTAAATCGCCCAGTATGTGGTATTTTTGTTGCAACCGCCACATAAACCAAGACAATATCCAAATGGCCAATCAGCCTATGAAAATACTCCACCTTTATTATTATCACGGAAACACAAATCACACCATAATGAAATGCCACTACATTGCTATCAGAATGGCTAAAATCATCTCAAAACATGAACGTCAGTACAAGCATTTCCTGAGATTAATGGGACAACTAGGATATTCATGTGCCACTGATAGGAGTACACATTGCCTGAATGGCGTTGGGAAACAGATGGGCGGCATCTGCTGAAGACGAATATATAAATCGATAGGTCCTATGACTCAGCAATTCCCCTCTTAGGTGTTCATCAGACAGAAATCCCTACGTGTATACAGCAAAGTTCACATACAAGCAGCATTGTTCAAAATAGTTAAAAAGCAGAAAGGACACAAATGTCCTTTGCTATGTCTGCGTTACAACACGCTATAGGAACTAAAAGACACGATGCCTCAGGCAACAAGAGCCAACTGCAGGCAAGCCTCTAATGAAGGGTGCCATTGTGCTGGCTAGTTTTTATGTCAACTTGACTCAAGCTAGGGTGGGAAGGAGGAATCTTCATCGAGCGTGGGCCTGAAGGCAAGCCTGAGGTTCATTTTATTAGTTGATGATTGATATGAGAAGGCCAACTCATTGTGGGTAGTGCCACCCTTGGGCTGGTGGTCCTGGATATTATAAGAAATCAGGCTGAGTGAGCCATGAAGAGCTAGCCAGTAAGCAGCACCCCTCCGTGGCCTCTGCATCAGCTCCTGCCTCCAGCGTCCTCCTCTGAGTTCCTGCTTGATTTTCCTCATGTTGGACTATAGTAGGAACCGTAAGCTGAAATAAACTCTTTCCTTGCCAAGTTGCTTTCAGTCGTGGTGTTTCATCACAGCAACAGAAGCCCTAACTAAGACAGAAATTGGTCCCAAGTGAGGTATTGCTGTGACAGATATGACCATGTGTTTTTGGAAGGACTGTGGTGACCTTTGAACTTTGAGCTAGAAAGCTGTTGGGGGCTCAGAGCCCAGCGGACTGTTCTATGTGGGACGCTGGTAGAGAAGAAAAGTTGAGAAAAGTGCAGATGATGGAGACCTGGCTTGTGAAAGTTTTGATGGAAGTTGGAGAGTCCCTTCAAGATTCTCTCTCATGGACTTTCAATATTTTGAATTAATAATCTGTGGTGTTTGGTCACCTGGTGCTGAAGAGACAGTTGTGGTTATCAAGAGACCAGAACCACTGAAGTGACGCTTTTGCTTTGCTGGGACAATGGATAATGGGTGGGCTGACGAATCAGCTGTGATCAAGAAGAGGCCAGTAGCAATGAGTCAAAATGCTCTGAGATGTGCTGCCTCAGGGTCAGCACACAGAAGCCACAGTCCAGAGGGAGGAGAGGCTGCAGTCCATGCTGGCAGGTGCACCTGGTAAAGGACTAGCTCCCCAAGTGGTAATGGTTTTGAAAGTCTGAAGGAGTTAGGCTTGGCACTGGGTGGCATGCCTGGCGTCCTAGAAGAGAGGTCACCGGAGTGGGAAGCCTCAGCTGCACCAGCATTTTGGAAATGCCAATAGCATGGGACACCTCCAAGGACGACAGCCATAGAAGGCAGCCAGTCTGAGCCTAGGCAACAGGGCTTCAAAGGGCAAGTCTGATGAGGATAGCTATGCGCTGGGGCCCTGAAGAGCCTTAGTGGGTCCCAGGCATCAAGCACTAACTTTCTGTTAAACTTTGCTTTCACTTTGATTTGATTGGAACTGTGGCCTTACTCTTCCCCTTTGAAGTAAGAGGGTGGTTCACATATTTTACAGGAGTCTACAGTTAAGAGACTTTGGAATTTTACAAGGAATTTGGATATTTTAGAAAAATGAAAGAGACTTTGGATTTTTTTTTTTAAAGACTGGATCTTTAATGAGTTTTTAAAGACTGTGGAGGTTTTTAAACTTGGAAGATTTTATACTGAAATATTGATATTAATAAAATATTTGGGGGGATAAGTAAGAAAGGAGAGGTTATGGCTTAGTAAATTACATGTTTGTGTGTTGGGTTGGTGAGTGGACAATTGTGCTAGCTAGTTTTTATGTCAACTTGACACAAACTGGTGTGGGAAGAACGGATTTGAATCGAGAAGATGCCTCTATGGGATTGGCCTAAAGACAAGCCTGTAAGGCACCCTTGATTGGTGATTGATACTGGAGGGGCTGTCCTATTGTGGGTGAGCCTGCTCCTGGGCTGGTGGTCCTGGGTGCCATAAGAAAGCAGGCAAGAGCAAGGATGAGGAGCAAGCCAGCAATTAGCATCCCTTCACTGTCTTGGTACCAACCCACCTCAAGTTCCTGCCCCAACTTCCCTCAGTGATGGACTGTGATGTGGAACTGTAGCTGAAATAAACTCTTTCCTCCCCCAACTTGCTTCGGGTCGTGGGTCACAGGAACTCTAAGACTGTGGTTCTTATGCTCTGTGACTCTAATGATAGAAGGTCCAAAGTAAAGGGGCATATGCTCTGCTAGTCTAGTCACGTAAGCTGAAAGTAGCACATACTAGGTTTATAGGACTGGAAAGATGGCTCAGAGGTTAAGGGCTCTTGCACAGGACCTGTGTTTGATTCCCAGAATCTACATGGCAGCTTAAAATCATCTGTAACTCTGGTTGCAGAGTATCCAACACCCACTTCTAGTCCCACTTCTAGTCTCTGGGAGCACCAAGCCTGCACATGGTACACATACATATATGCAGGCAAAACATTCAAAACACAATCTTTTTAATAGAATATACTGAAATGTAGTGGGAGAAGTCAGTGTTAAGGCGTGGCATTAAGGGAGCCTTTGAGTATGGCGTGCATGTGGTGTATGCATCCATGTATAGATGAGCATGCATGTGGCAGTCAGAGGCCAATGACTGGTGTCTTCTCCAATCGCTTTCCTCATTATTTCCTCATGCACCCTGAACCTGGATTTCACCAATTTAGCTACCTTAGCTGCTAGCAAGCCCCAGGGACCATCCTGTTCTCAGCTCTCCAGTGCTGAGATTATAAGCATGAGCTACCATGCTGAGCTTTTACGTGAGTGCTGGGGATCAGAACCCAGGTCTTCCGGTTTGCATGGCAAGCACTCGACTGACTGTACCATGTCCTCAGCCCCATAATACCACACCTTAAACTGGTTACATGGCCATATCATTCATTAAGCTACATGAAGATACAGATTTATAGATGTCACTGTCTCAATAAATATGCTTGCCCATCTCTTCCTGAAATCCTGCACTCGACGTTTTTAACATTTTCCTACAGTGTATTCATTCTCATTTGCTTGACTGGAACAGTGGTTCTCAACTTGTGGGTTGCGACCCCCATGGGGGTTGCATAACAGATCTCCTGCATATCCGATATTTACATTATGATTTGTAACAGTAGCAAAATTAGCGTTACGAAGTAGCAACAAAATAATTTTATGACTGGGGGTCACCCCAACAGGAGGAACTGTATTAGATGGCTGTAGCATTAGGAAGGCTGGGTGCCCTGCTCTAGAAGAGAATAAAACAAGCAGTGCTGGTCTGAGTCGTCCTCCCAGCTCTACAGTAGAAATGAGCCTCCTGCCTGACGGTCCAGATGAGGTCGTCTCTAACCAGCAGACTCACATCAGCGCAGTACAGAACTTCATCATGAGAAAAAAAATTCCAGGGGCTAGGATGCTGTGCTGGGTACCCTGAGCCATGACACTTGCTTTGAGCTTCGTCACCACCATCACAGCAAGACAAGAGAGAATAAGCAACCCTGCCATGAGTAAATGACGCGCAGAGAGTAAGCACCACACAGCTGAGCCGAGATGGTGGGCAGCTTGCATTCTTCGAAGCTCAGCCAGGTGTCTTTAAATAAATATCTAAATATGTAAAGGAGGCAGTGGACACACCCGTGACAGCGCTGAAAAACCAGGAAAGGTGCCAGCAGCAATCCATGGATGGTGAGAGGTTCCTAGAAGATGAAGAGCAGATGGGATCAGAGAGGGAAGAAAATGATCACCGACATATATGGGGCAGAAACCTGCTGCCGGGATCAAAGGGAAAACAGGGGAATTCCAAGCCTGAATTATGTAAACATCAAAAGAACAGGAGTGATCCCTGAAGCACAATATGGGGATCATTTCAATAATTATATGGGGGCTCAGGAGATGGCTCGGTGTTTAAAACGCTCGCTGCTCCAGCCTGACAACCTGAGTTCAGGCCCCCAGAAGAAGACTCCCGTGGAGAAGCCAGGGACTGTAGAGCTGTAATCCAGCCCACGCCCACGGGAGACTCAAGCGAGGGGCTGGGAGCTCTCTGGGCAACCAGGCTGCAGACGGAACAATGAGCAAGAGAGACGCTGTGTCAAGCAGGTGGAAGGGGAAGGTCAGCGCTGAGCTTGTCCTCTGACCTGTGCACGTGTGCCATGGCACATGCATGGCAGCACTCATGTAAACCAACACACACACACACACATGCACGCACGCGCGCACGAAGGGCAAGAGGGCCAATGAGCCCCCTCGAGTTCTGTTGCCACATCTGTTCTACATCCTATAGTTACAGCGTCTTGGTTCTAATCCCCGCTCCACTGGTAAGCAGAGACTTGAGTCTGGGGAAATTATCAAAGCACTCTACGCCTTCAGTTCCTGATGTGCACACTGTGGGCGATAACGGTTCCTGCATCATGGGGCTTAACATATGGGAAGTACTTAGGCGAGCGTCTCATACTAAACAACAGACACAACAGATCTGCCACGGAACAGACATCGAGGAGTGCTTACGCGAGCCTGGAGCCTGCACTCGTGTGTGGGTGGACTCCCCGTATGATGAGTGGCTTTCAGTGTAATGCTTAGAGTAACCAGAGAGAAGCTATGGGTCTTTCCAAACATTCTAACAGACAAGAGGAAAAATATGAGGGCATCCCACCCAAGAGCAAAGCCCTGCATCCACGTTGCAAAGCCTTTCTTTGCAGCCTTCCACTGGCCCCAGCTGATCCAGTGCAAAATCACTACCCACCCAGGGTCAGGAGAAAACACAACCAGGCAAAAAGACAAAGTCTGCCTCAGCCACCTACATGTCTCAGCCCAGCCCTGCAATCTAATGACAACCTGGAATTACAGAAATCTGCGGAAAATCAGATGTAAGAAAAAAGTGTCAATAAGGAAGCTTAGGTCAGCTGTTCTTGGCCTTCCTAATGCTACAACCCTTTAATACAGCTGTTAGTTCACAAGTCGATCTGCTAGCCTGCTGGCCTATGTGATCTGCCTCTAGGTTGCTTAGCAACCTCTGACATCATCATCTGCTGCCCACTACCAGGTGTGTCATAGAAGCATCAGATACAAAAAGCCAACCTGCCACCTCCTCTTTCTCTGGCACTCTCTCTTAAAGAGTGCCCCCTTTTCCTTTCTCTCTCTCCTCTCTCTCTCTCTCTCTCTCTCTCTCTCTCTCTCTCTCTCTCTCTCTCTCTCTCTCTCTCCCTACCGTCATGGCCCACTCAGTCCCTAATCCTCTCCTCCCTTTCTTTCTCTCCCCAGGCTTCTACAATAAATCTCTCCATATCAGATCTGTTGTATCTCACTCTATTTTTAATCCTAACAATAGTTCCTCATGTTGTGGTGACCCCCAACCACAAAATTGTTTTTGTTGCTATTTCATAACTACAACTTTGCTATTGTCATGAATCATAATGTAATATCTGTTTTCCAGTGGCCTCAGGAGACCCTTGTGAAAGGGTCATTTGACACTTACACACACACAAACACACACACACACACACACACACACACACACACACACACACACACACACGTCACAAGCCAGAGGTTGAGAACTACTGCTTAGGATGATCCAGAAGAAACAACTGGCTAGGGCATGGGGCTGAGGCCTTTTAAAGTTTCCATTAATATGCACAGACAAATTTAGTATACACATGAAACAAGAAAGGGCTACTATGAAAAAGGAACCATCAGAAGAGGAGGACACTCAATTTCTTAAAAAATAAATAAATAAATAAATAAATAAATAAATAAAATAAAAACTAAATATGGACAAAGCTGAAATAAGAATTGCTACTTAGAAAGTCATTCAAGGAAACAGCAAGGGATGAGGAGTAGAAACAAGTCTGGCTTCCAGCCCCACGGAGCTGAGGCTGCTCCAGACCCTGCAGTCCCTGAAGGGCTCCACTGAGACACCAAGAAAGGTTGCTGTGGGACCTGGTGTGGGTCTTGTTTCAGGAGTGGATTCTAAGTTCACTGAAAGTCAGATGACAGTTTTGGGAATTGGTTCTTTCCTTCCCATGAGTTCCATGGGTGGAACTCAAGTTGTCACACCTGTACAGTCACAACTTTTACCTGCTCAGCCAACTCCATAGCCCCAAGAACCTTCATTTTATATAAAAATGTGTATAACCGGTCCTTGACACAGGGTAGCGCTTTTAACATAGATGGTATTTTATAGATTTAAGATAATGCTGAGAACTAGAAGTGTAAAATATTAATACTGATGTAGCTAAGGCCTACAGAAAGTCCTTCTACTCGCCCCTGATGTAAGTCCTATCTTCTGTCTTTCTTTTTCTCTTTTAGTTTGGAGGTGTTGCTTGTTTGTTTGGCTTTGTTTTCTAATACAGACTCTGGCTATGAGACGTGGCTAGCCTGGGATGACAAAAATGAGCCACCACGTCTTTACCTTATATGTAAATCTACAGAGATGTGGTCCTTTTACACTATGACAATAAGTTACACGTATTGATTTGCAAGCTTTCCAAAGAAGGACGTATTGTTAAATATGCTAGTTAACAATAACAAAAACTAAAGCAATTAATATCATCTGTGCCCCAACTAAGAATGTGATTTAAGCGTGTGACTATGGTCCCTCCTCCTTTTTCTGGACACCATGACTGTCATCCTGTTTCCTGACATTTAATGTTGCTGAGAATAAGTTTGAGGAAAACTGTAGTTCACTATCTTCCAGAGTCTTTTGTTTTTAGTATTTGCAGCTAATTTTTTTTTCAGAAAAAAATAACTTCTTCATTATGAAGTTCAGAGGGTTTTATTTCCTCATTCATTTTGCTTGGCCTAACCAAATGCCCTATGAGCTTCAGAGGCAGACCAGCAGATTAGCAGCGTTTTAAAATTCATGGAACTAAAGTTCAAAAGTCTTTGTCTACAGACATTGTACAAAAGCACAGTGATCCAGAGGCTCAAACCAACTAGAGGAAGAGACAGAAGAAGGGTGTCTTCACGTCCCCCAACACCAAGGGAGACTCAGGGTAAACCCTGGACCAGAAGTGGGTCTCAAGGTGTGAAGGAGGCCATCCATCTCTCAAAGAGCCTTCAAAAGGCTAGCATCATCGCAAACTTGAAAGGCATCCCAGACACAAGCCAGAGGGGGAAATCAATAGGCTCAGCAAGGAAACCACACATCTGTAGGGAGTCAGCTCCCACACCTGCCAGAACCACGGAGATCAAAGCCATCTGGCAGAAGCACCAAACAAGTAAAAAGTTTCCTGCCCACTTTCTCTTTCTCCCCTGCCTCCCCACACACCCAGTGGGCAGGAAGCTCTCAGGTAGGAGAGCCTCAGGAGGACCATCCCTCCCTATGGCAGCAGCTTCCCAGAGGTCAACCCCAGCTGAGGAAGATGCTTACATTGTAATGGCCATATGAAACTGATAATCACATTGTTAAGTTAGCTTTCTATTGTTGTAACAAACACCATGACCAAAAGCAACCTGGAGAGGAAAGGGTTTATTTCATCTTTACAGTCCATCGTGAAGCAAAGAAGATGCAGGAACACTGCTTACTCACATTCTCTCCATAGCTTGCTCAGCTTGATTTCTGACAAAATGAGGAGCGACGACGCCCACAGTGGACTGGACCCTCCCACATCAATCACTCATCAAGAAAATGCCCTGTAGACTTGCCTACAGGCCAGTCTGGTGAAGCCATTTTCTCAAACGATGTTCTCTCTTCTGGTTACTGTCAAGGTGACATGAAAGCAACCAGCATGGATGTAGAACGATTCCCAAGAGAACAGGCTATGTGTGCAGTGTGCTGCAATGGTCCTCAGAGTGGAGAAGACAACACTGAAAAGGGTCCTTTCAAGGCGGTATTCCCCAGATCACCACCCCGCCCGTGCGTACATTCTTTCCTCTCATCTATTTGCTCTAAAAAGCTCCTGTATCCATATTCTTTGCCACTTTGCAGCGCTCACCCCATGTCTCTGTGCATCGCCCACGTGCAGGCTTACAGGCGTCCCACTCGGATCAGCCTGACAAGACCCAGGCCTTTCAGAATGAGAAAGTTGGCTACCAGCTTCCCCAACCAAGGTTCCCCAAGAACTGCCTCCCAAGGTGACCAGACACAGACTTATGCCTCCCCTCACCCAAAATTCTCTCACTTCTCAGCCCAACTAAAGCCAACTCTGTCCACTGCACTCGACGATGACTCCCCCTTGTGACAGATGTTGTGCCAGCCCAGGCAGCACATACTGTGTTGGATCATTTCATGTTTTCTCAGCTCCCCTTCCAGCTACAAGTGGTTCCCACGTCTCATAGCTCATCACACCTAAACGGACGTCAGCTGGGGTGGGAGTTTCTGGAAAGCCTTTCGTTTCTTAGCATCAGTGTTCGTCTCTGTTCCTCTTCCCCACACTGAGCATGAGGTGTCTTGAGACTGCAGCAGCCAGCAAAGATGCACCCCTTGCCATGGATACGTGCTCAGGTTAATCAACCATCATCTCGTCCCTAAGCTCCTCTGGCAATTTCCTACCAAAGATCCTCAGGTTCCCACCAGGAGCTTCCAAAACATCCCCTTAGAGATGCCATCCTCCAAATGGTTCAGTGACTCTCCGTGATGCCTCAGGCAGCCTTGGGACTCTGCAGAGAGTTATCAGGAGGAAGGGCCTCACCAGATGTGGCCTTCAGAATGTAGCCCCCGGAACCATGAGCTGAATAATTTTCCATTCTTGATAAATTGCCCAGAACTTATTAAAAAACTTTCATAAACAGCTGTATTCTTCACAGCGGCAGAAAGCAGACTAGAATGCATGGAATAGGACTGGCTACAGGCTGGGTGTCTCTGAACTGCATGGTATTAGCCGTACTGTCTCTAAGCCTGCAATCTCCTGGCCTGCCAGCCATCCGCAAAGTGAAGAAAGTAAAAACAAATTTCCTATCATTCAATCAGAAATGTCAAAATAAGAAAAAAGAAATCATGATCATTGTTCGTAGTTCAAAATAAGGAAAATAAATGTGATTTTTATGATTAATAATTAATGCAGTAAGTTATCAGGTATAAGGTAATAAGGTACCAGATGCCATATGTTATATGAGGCTTATTAAGTGAGCATGGGGAGAGAAGGAAAGCAGGAGGGGTGGGGTGCAGGGAGAGAGGGGGGGGATTAGAGAGAGACCACTAGGAGGATCTATTCTTTGGTATGGCCCTGGGCAGGGCCACTCCCCTGTGGCAGGTAAGCAATGCCATCACAGGTAGGCAGACTGAAGCAGAATCCTAACAGTGCTAGTTTATGATTTTCTTCTGGGACACTTTATAAGAAACATGTCAGGACATAATACCACAAACGTTAAAAACAATCCTGCTTATAAAAGAGAGCCTGAACAGGAAGTCACAAGAGAAAGGCTTGGGTCTATCTAACTGCTCTTCAACAATGTGTCCTGCATAGTCAACAAAGCAACAAAGAATACAGATTTAGGTTTAAAAGGAATAGCCAAAGTCAGGAACTTGTAGACAGTGACGCTTACTGGGGGGGCGGTGTTGAATGAACCTGCCCTATGCAGATTAGATAGGCAGCGTAGGAACCCCGAACCCCCTAACTCCAGGTTTTCCTGTCACCCACTGCAAGAAAGGCAGGGTTCGGTGAACCTTTGGACAGGGGCCACAGACCATCTTCTCTTGGGCATCAGCTTCAGACGCTGGGAGCCTGGGCAGACTGCCCTCTCTCCCCCACAGAGCTTGGTGTCCCGGGAAACCCTGGAGGCATTCACCACACACTGGCCTCACTGGAGAGAACTGATAATTTCACACTCATCATTTTTAGAGATTTGGAGCAACTAGGAAATGAGAACAGGAAGAAACCAGGAAGATAGGGAAGGAGAGAGGAAAGGAAGGGGGAACCAGGAAGATAGGAAAGGAGAGAGGAAAGGAAGGGGGAACCAGGAAGACAGGGAAGGAGAGAGAAGGGGGGCACTTCAGACGACCCTCAATCAACTGGATCTCCATCCAGCCACAAGGGCATTTCTAGGATGTCATTAAAGCCTTCCAAACTCAGCCCCGGGGGAGGCCAGACCTGCTAAACTTCTGAGCTAATTCACACCTCTGCCTAAGCCTAGCATTGTGTACAGTGAGTGTGTGCCAGTTTAAATGAAGACAATGCAGAAGCAAATGCTCTTCAGTTGAAAAGAGACGTTAGAAAGCCTGTGACACGTAAGAAATGCAAAGCATCAGAAATCGTAACTAAGGGAGCAGGTGTCAAGCTTTGGAGATCTGAGCTATGTGAAAAGACGTGCAGTTGCTCCCCTCAACATGAGACCCCCCTAAAAGAAAAGGAAGACTCTGTCTTCCAACCCCTTCCATGACCCTTCCCATGCTCCCCTACTCCCAGCAGCCAAGGTCCCCCAAGTTCCCAAAGAGTCTCCCCAAGAATGTTGGTCTTCCAAACTCTCCCAGGGCCTGGCAGTCTCCAGGACTCCTTTATTCATTTGTTTGTACCAGGTCATTTTATCTCAAGGCTAAAAGGATTAAAAACAAAGGAGATGTCATTGACACTGTAGTGAGGGGGAAAAAAACAGCAACAATAAAACTTAACTTTTGAACTATTCTGAGATCCTGATAAAGGGAAATGGTAGAAAGAGACACACAGATCTTGACTTCCTGTGAAAACATCCATGACCTCACCTAACACTCACAGCAGCGGAAAGTCCCATGGCAAGCTGTTTTCCACTGTTCGGGATGTATTTTAAATTTATTTTAGAAACTGTCAAAGTATCATCAAAGAATTCTTTGGTAAAAAATAAAGAGTGTTGATACAGAAATCTCCCCTCATAACTGTTTGCCATGTAAATTCAGATTTGGGGAATATCTACACTTCTTGAAGAGCTGAAGACTCAGCACGGGAGGTAACAAGTGTTTGAACTATTTGTTGTCCCTTTTGTCACTTGTATGATGTTACAGAGGTTAAACAACAACAACAACAACCAAAACCTCTCATTGTACAGTCCGTCGCACAGCACAGTGGTGATCGGCTGAAGGATGCTAACTTGTATTATAGTTTAGGTAAGTGGAAATGACACACTGGTGACTTCAGAACTTGAACCACTTTACAAGAATCATCACATGAGGCACAACACTGCAGAGGTGAAGCAGGGGGACCATGATTAAAAGTGAAAAACAAAACAACGAAATGGTTCGGTGGAGAAATGGTTCAGTGAAAAGCCTGAATCTCTGTTAGTTCTCTTTAAAAACAGGAAGCCTCATCCTTCGGGACAAAACAGTAAGATGACGTAACTTATAGAGTCACACCAGGGACTCTCCTGAATGTCTGAAATGAGAAAAGACCATCCATCTAATCTCAAACCCGACTGGAAACGCAGCCAACTGGAGCTCTTAAAGCACTTACACAGCTATCATGACCACACAAGGGAGAAACCTCAATCGTGGGACTCCCTGATGACCTAAGGGAGTGTTGTGAGCATGTGCGTGAGGATTCTCTAAATGAGAACCAACAAACCTGCAAAAAAAAAAAAAACCCACAAAGTCAAGGAGGCCTCCTCTCTCCTCCTCCCCCTCTCCTCCAGCACTGCAAGGCAGCGAGGTCGCTTGCACTGTGCCCTCTGAAGGAGGCTGTCCACAGAGAGTCCTCCAGGACTTAAGCTGTGCACTTACACCATAGTTGTTTCTGGTGCATGTGATGAAAAGTAATAACCTCCAAGAGAGAGAGAGACAGACAGACAGACAGAGACAGAAAGACACAAAGAAAGACTGAGCTTCCTGTTAGGATAGCCGCTCACTCCTGTGGCGCCTCTGACTTTGACCTTTCCTAGGCACGGCTGAGAAGGGTGTTTTATTGTAGATATGAGAGGAGGGCAAGCACACCAGAGGCATCTGGAAGAGTCCAGACTGAACACGGCCAGCAGACTAGAGCAGGCCATGAGCGGTGGGGAGGAGGAGAGTGAAAGAGAAGGAGAGAGAGAGAGAGAGAGAGGGACAAGGAGGAGGAGAAGCAAGAGAGCAAGTGGCCAAAATGGCTGGCTAGATAGGAGAAATGAGGAGCTGGGAAAGGGAGGGCAGCTCGGGGCCTGGTGGACTTTAGGGTAGTAGTGGGGGATGGGAGGGGCCAGGATTCTTTTTTAGTTTTTGATGTTTTGCTTTGTTTTGTTTTGTTTTGTTTTTCAAGACAGGGTTTCTCTGTGTAACAGTCTGGCTGGCCTGGACTCACTTTGTAAACCAGGCTGACCTGGAACTCATAGATATCCACCTGCCTCAGCTTCAAATACTGGGATTAAAGGTGTGGACCCTACCCCCCCCCCCAACACCTGGCAGGAGCCAGTAAGGGGTCCTAGCAATACTGAGACAGCCTAGTAACCAGGGTTGATCCCTTTGATATGTTAATAGTCACCTCAGCCTTCAACCTTTTCAACCTCTCACTAGCAGGCTCTCAATGGGGGCACTTAGCATCAATATTTAAACTGTAATTGTTGCCCCCAGCTTGCACCCCTAAATACCAGGTCCATGTATCCAGCAGGCCTTTGGCTATCCCGAGTCAGCATGCCCTGCTCTCTCTCTTCTCCCTCACTGCTGCGCCTGTCTGTGTCCTTTCTCCTGCATGTCGCCCCTCCCCAGGAGACAGGAAGAAGAGCTAGAAAAAGACCTCACATGGTGTGACTACCTGTGACTTCAAACCAAAAAAATAATTCAGTTTCACTTTGCAAAGAACACACTGTCCAGGGCACCCTTCACCAAGTACCTGCTCCAAAGCAACCCCAGTGGCTACAGACAGTCCCTAGAGCCAGCCATGAAGTGAGCACTGCACCTCTACATCATTGGAGGATGGTCTAGCCTGAGCTCTTTGCTACACGATACCTGTAATGGTGTCCACTTACTGCCCTCCACCCTGGACCAATCCTCCAGTGTGCCTTAGTGATGCTCCCCTGAACCCACGTGGCCCAGGCTTCCTGGCCACTAGGCCCCAGTTACACTCTGAAAGAGGAACACTGCGGGGTGGGGAAGAGTGGTCCTCCTTCAAGCCCTTCCCCTGAGCTTTACGGTCTCTATGGTCACCTCTTCCCTTCTGTCCCCTGCACTCAGAGGCAAGAGAGGCTTCTGGAAGTTTCTAACCTGGGGCTTACACCACCCATTTTAATTTTTTCAGACTTTCAGTCATCTATATAGACAAATTCTAGTATGAAGCCTTATTTACATGAAACGCTGAGCATGGCTGCTCTGCCCCAATGGGGCCTGGCTTAGGAAGGAGACTCACCTTTGCTCTGCGCAATGTTTGCATTACACACAGTAGCCGTGCTCCCAAAATATCATGCATTACTCTGCCAGGGGGGCTGGTTAGACCGGAGGAGGAGAATAAATAACAGCAGAAGGCCACACAGTGAGAGAACAGCTGGACAGGGGAAATGGCGATAGTGGGTCAGGGGCACATGTAACTAAATTCTTGTCCCAAAGATTCATGCAGTGAATATTTAACAGATTTAAACAAAATACAGCCTGGCCAGTGAGACAGCTCACTGGGTATAAGTGCTCAAGGCTCCTGTCATGCCTAAGGGGGGAAAAAAAAGAACTAGACTGGAGAGATGGCTCAGTGAGTAAAGGCATTGCCACCAAGCCTGAGGTTATATAGGGCGCTGCCACAGCCAGCTTTTATGTGGGTTCTAGGGATCTGAGCTCAGGTCTTCATGCCTGTGCAGCAAGCACTTTACCCACTAAGCCATGCCCCAGCCTCAACATACTGTATGTTAGCATCCAAAGGCTCACTCCTGACATGTCTCTCCCCATCCCTTTCTCCCTCTCCCATCCCAGGGAGCCCGACAGTTCTCTCTGCGGTCTGTAGTTGAGCCTCTTCACACGTCTCCCCTCCATTGCAATGACCTTCTTCTAGCTCTTCTGGTACCTGTCCCTCAGCAGGCAGCAATCCCCACCCCATCCAACCCCTGAAGCCCAGACACCTAGGTATCAGCATGGAAATACAACAAATCGATGGGTTGCTACACACAGCTTAGTAACAAGTAGATTACGCCTCTAGGGAGATCACGTCCTGGGTTTCTCCAGTTTCGGGTCCTTTTATTCTAGACCATTCAAGGGCTTTTATATAACAAACAGGCTTAGAATATCAGTGTCTCTCCCCAAAGAAATGCACACACAGGTAGGTTTGCTTACTATCCAATACAACAATGTTTTCCTTGGGGGCAAAGGTCAGATAAGCTTTCAGCCCATTCTAAGCACCCCAGATCCCTAGGCTAAGGCTTCCTCCCATCCCTCCTCACCTTCCTGGCAATCCACCTGGGGCTCAGCTCACTGGGCCTCTGAATCCATTTGCTTCAGACCCAGAAGTCTTGGGCCTTTTGTCAGCATTTGTGGCACTCAAAAGGAGAGCAAAATCTCACAGTCTGAACATGCAGTCCCTGACTAACTGTGCTAAACAAACCATAAACCTGGAAGATTAAACCACCATCTCACTATCAGGAAAGAACTGTTGAACAGAATAGGTAAAAATAATAATAATAATAATAATAATAATAATAATAATAATAATAATAATAATAATAATAATAATTTAAAAACCACTTAGGGAAAATTCTGATAGACGTGACTATATTAAAATTAAGAAGTTCCATTGATCAACACATTCCATTAAAAGAGGAAGAGAAACAGGCTAGAGAGATGGGTTAATTGATGAAGTGTTTATCACACAAGTATGAGGACCCACGTAAAGGCCAGGTTATGGAGGCACACCCCTGTGATCACTAAGCTGGGAAGGCAGAGATGGGAGGATCCCTGGGCTTGATGGCCAGACAGTCTAGCCAATCAGCAAGCTGTAGGTTCGGTGAGATACCATGCGTCAAAAAAATACGATTGAGCGTGTTTGAGGAAGATATCAACTTCCATCCTCCATACCCCCATGCACACGTGTGCACACACAACACAACATGTACATACACACACACACACACACACACACACACACACATTATTTGCAATAAGCAGCATGTTGCCAGACATAATGATAAATACATATCCATAATAAGCACATATAAGTTAATAAAAAACTAATTCTATAGAAAAATTAACAGTGGAGCTGAGTGAGCTCTTCACAATAATAGATATCAAAGTGCACATGAAAGTGCAAAAGGAGCACATGACACAGCTCTCAATGTCATTCAAAATTCTAAAAATGCAAAATAAAATGGACATTTTCATGGAAAGTTGTTTTTTTTTCTAACTGTATGATGCATGCACGCTATATGACACAACTTTTCCACTCCTAGCTCCATGTTGCTGAGCGATAGTGGGAGACTGATCATGGTTAGATGATTTGTTGTAATAGTCAAAACCTAAAAGTATCCCAGAGGCCTATGACTAAAGCACAGCATAGTTGTGACAGGGGTAGCAGCACCCCTGACACACACACACACACACACACACACACAGAGAGAGAACACAGTAGGGCTCTAAAACCCCAGGGCACAAGGGCACAGGGTGTTTTCACATGCCCATTGAAGGCAAAGTGCCATTACTGGGAGGTGGGGGAAAAGGAAAACAAAGCCTCCTGCTGGGAACCTTGTTTATTTTCCTTTGCTTTCCCATCTAGTGTAACAGGCCAGACTCTCACCTAACTAGTTCTTGCCCCTTTTCACCTCATTTGCCTACTGCCCCAGCCAATCAGGGCCCGCCTGAATCTATACAAGCCCCATGGGTGTAGCCTGTGTGTCAGTCCAGCTCTGGGCCAACTACCATTATGGGCCAGTGCCCAGTTCCTCAGAAGCAGAGCTGCACCCATCAGGAAGACTTGCTCCTGTCTTCAGTGGGCCCATACACCCTAGGAATAAGGTCTGCTCTTGCCTCAGCACCAGGACTGAAACTCCTGGCACCTCCACTCTGGTGACCTGCTCTCCCTAGGCTCCTCAGAGCCCTGCACTTGGTAAACACCCCACCAGCAAGAGCTGAGAACAGTAACACCCACACACAGCCTCTCTCACTTGACAAGCCAAGGGCAGCACAGAGTTTAACAGTGTAACACTTGCCTGTAAGCTCTCTCCTTTGGCACCTCAGGTATTAACAGCTCTAATACCTGCTGGCAAGCCCACTCAGGGGACATCCCAAGGGTTGTACAGTGTTTAGAGTTGTAACACTTGCCACATGGCCCCTCTTGGTTGGCATCCTGCCAGCCACCAAGAGTTTAGACGTCCACCTTTTTTTTCATTGGCTCTGTCGCTCCCATGTGAATACAGGCCCTAATTTTTTACCCTTGTGTCTGTCAATTTCATTCTCTGGTGGCAGGATAAGAAGCCATCAGCCAACTCAGCTGTATCAGTCACACAGCGACTGTATACTGTGTTGAAGAACCAACTACAGCTACACGGAACACCACAGATGGACCTTGAAAAGTAAAGTGATGAACAGAAAGGCCTAGTATACAAATAATATAACATGGCCCTGGTTTGGTAAGTTACAAAGGAGAGAAACAACCCATAATATTCGGAAACACTGTGCTGGTTAGAATGTGACTGGCCCCACAGGCTGGTTTATTTGCATGCCTGGTTTCCAGTTAGTGGAACTGTTTGGGAAGGATTAGGCGTGGTCTTGTTGGAGGAGGTGTGTCACTGGGGGGTGGGTTTTAAAAGCTCATTCCCAGTTAGTGTTCTCTGCCTCTTGCTTGCCAATCAAAGGTTAGCTCTGAGCTGCTGCTCCGGAGCCATGCCTGCTGCCTGCTGCCTGCTGCCTGCTGCCTGCTGCCTGCTGCCTGCTGCCTGCTGCCTGCTGCCTGCTGCCATGCCTCCCACCATGATGGGCATGGATTCTAATCCTCTAAACCCCCAGTTCCCAATTAAAAGCTTTCTTTTATAAGTTGCCTCGGTCATGGCAGAAGTAAGACAAATGCTTAAGTTCTAAAATATAAATCAAATTAATAAACTATTGTCTTGAGGGGGTGGTGGTGGTGTTTCATGTCCTTAGTGGGGCTACACTAGCGTTTGATTCCTAATAGTCTACAGCTATGTTTTATGCCCCTAAACACTGGCATAAGAGAAAAAAATTAGACTGAAGGAATGCCTGGACATGGTAGGAGGATATGCCTGAGGCAGGAGGATCACTTTAAATTCAAGGACAGAAAAGAAACAAATACTCAGGTCACAAAACAAGGCAGTCACTCACCAGCTGCCACCACCCTGACCTGAACTATGGTCACTGACTACTACGGTTTACCTCAGCTTTTTCATCCACATATAAATGGGCATGACTGAATAGAACAGTTGTATTGGGGCCTGAAATCCGTCCTTAGTAGATGGGCATGCTTTCTTCAAGAAGAATAGCTTTTCTGCATAAAATAGACACAGTTCAACTGAAACAAACAATGTAGCAGGGCTTTGCCAGTGTGTGTGACATCACACCAAGAACATCAGCATAGCTGAGCTAAAACATTGTCCATGGCATTAACTCCTTGATATTACTTGGAATTCTGCTGGGTTTGTTCTTTCATTTGTATTTAACTTGAAATGAGTTGGGAGCTGATCATTGTTTTAAAGCTCTAAGCATAAGTTTACATTGTTTTATGTTTATACATATTTAACTGATATTAAAACTAAATTAAAATTAACACAAGTAACAAGAGAAAAGGAATTGAGAAGTCCATGTAGAAATCAGCCCCTGCTTTCACCCCCGTCCCTCCCCCCACCCCCTTCTCGTTGCGCAGGAACAGCCTGCTGCTTGTCTCTCAAGCAGGCGCCTTCAAGCAACATTTATACCAATTCCACTTGTCACACAGGTGATCAAAGCTGGGGAGCAAGGGAGGCACAGTTAGTTATGCAAATGCAGGAACAGATGATCTGGGCCCCCCAGGGACAATTCTTTGAAATGTAAATGACTGTGACCCAGAGCTCACCCAGTGCCAGCACTGGGGCTCGAGCCACCCCTGTTCCTCGTCTCCAGTGGCTGCTGTAATGACTGGCTGAAGACTTATGGCCGACAACACCACGACATAGACTGGCATGCAGTCTGGAGTTCAAAGTGTGAAGTCGGTATTTTAGAGATGAAATCTAGATGTTAGCAAGGCTGGTTCCTCCTGGGGACTCCAGTGTTAGCAGACCTGGGACAACTGTCTAGTAGCAGACTGTGACTGACTGGTCAGCTCTGTCATTTGTACTAATACATAGATTCCTTTAGGTTACCATTTATCCTTCTCAGGTCTCTGATCACATTGATGGCTAAGCTAATGTTAGCCTGACAGCTAGAGAACAAACAGGTAATTAGCTCCTTAGCTCAAAGTCAGCCATCATGTTACTTTATTAATCAATTCATTAGCTAATTAAAGCTACCAGATGCTAGAACTCTTTACTTTAAAAGTCAAACAGGTTTGCCTTACTCACAGGCCTCATGTTTTGTGTCTGGGGGGGGGGGGGTGTTTGTTTTGGGTTTTGTTTTGTTTTGTTTTGTTTTTCAATACAGGGTTTCTCTATGTTATCTTGGCTGTCCTGGACTTGCTCTGTAGACCAGGCTGGCCTCGAACTCAGTGATCCACCTGCCTCTGCCTCCCGAGTGCTGGGATTATACCCTTATGTTAAACAGGCTTCAGATACCTTCTCAGTCCTCTTCAAATGCAGGGGACCAGGCTGTAAGCTTCCCTCCTAGAGCTGCTACTGTCAGGTCTAGATACAGTCTACCTTATACCCAGACTCAAAAGACAGGTCTCTGATACAACCTTTTTCCATTCTTTATGCTAAAGGGCATCGACTGCTCAGAGTCTCATGGGAAATAATTAGATAAGGATACAGAAGTTCAAGTTAAAAACTAAAGCTTCTAAGAAAGTACTTGAGGGTCTAATAAGGTGTTTTAAGGTTGGTAAATTCAAGTTATAAATGTTAGAGGGCCTAAGAAGGCGTGTCAAGGTGGATAAAAGCAAGTTATGAGTGTTAGAAGGTCTAAAAGGATGTTTTAATTCCTTCTGCTGCTGCGCTACTGTTGTATTGAGTCTGCTTAGAGCTTTGATATTAATCACTGGAGCTCTGAGTTATTAATCTAATTCTTGTAAAAAAAAATTCCACTATACAATCCACTGTCATATTTCCAAGCTCAAGATTTTAAATTTCCTTTGGTTTGTCTTTTAAGTATAGACTTAAAATGTTTCTTTTTGTGCTTGAATCATATACATACAGTCTTCTGTACATAGGGAAGACGCCCCTCCCTCATGATGTGAACTGATGCTGACAATTAAGATCAAGTGAGCTTTTGCTCTTCTGCTCTACAGATTCTGTCCTCTCCACATTACTGTTTCACAGATGTAAAAAAGATCCGTAAGGCTTCTCTGCCTTTCCTAAGCTCGCCTCAGAGTATTCATGCTTTTAACCCCAAGTTTTTCCCCAAGCTTCTGCAAGGCTATAATGCATAAATGTATGTTTACTATCTTTTTCTACAATGTGTATTTCACTGCAGGTTGCAAACAATGGTGATGCTAACATGCCTAAATTTTATCTCCTTTTATAAACTTAAAAGGATTCTTATAAGCTACAGGAAATACACCTCTCAGGTCAAATGGAATCCAATAAGTACCAATGTCAATCAACAGCCTAAGTTTCTCACCTATCACCTGTTTCACGTGGGGGGGTTCCCTCCCCCATTCCCTGATTTTGGGACTCCCCTCCCTAACTTTTCTGGCTACCTGATTGATTGCTACATTCTTGCACCCAACACAGGCTGGTTCCTGAATCTTCCCTTCTGGGTGACATAGCCGCTTCCTGCTGTTCTTCCCAACCTACGTCCAAACCCTTCGTCTAGAACCTTCTCCCTTGGGTGAGAAGGGAGTTCTCACGGTTCCATCTCTCTCTCCCCCTCTCACATATACTCAAAATCCTAGCACTAGGTGACAGTGTCAGCTCAGGCCATGCTTTTGGTCTCTGACCAGCACGGATGAGCTGCTGGAAGAGAGTGCACCAATTTTCTCCAGACAAACCTTGCCCTTGGGACACCTTGGACATGTCACTGACTTCTACTCTCCCCATGGGAACAGTCCATTAACCATCCCTCCAGGCTCCCCTCTGGGATGCCTTCTGGAGAACTTCAAATCTCTACACCCACGTTAAGGGCTGCTCAGCTCACGCACCTGTGCAACCTAACTTGGGCAGATCCAAAACAAGACCTTTTTAATCACTGCCAGCAATGGGGTAAATGGAAGGAGGTTTCCCACATTCAAGCTTTTTCCCTCTTTGCTCCATATCTTCCATCTCTGCTCGCACTCCCAAAAGTTTCGAATGTACACCTACAAAAATTTTCTCCCTAACCTACTTTATCTTCTTGCCATATATATGTCCCAGTATCCTGCAAGATTTCCTACATCCAAGACAGCGCCAAAGCAGCTACTCACAGGGGCCCCAGTCCAACCTCACAGATTGTGCCAGCTGGGCCTGCATTGTCCCTCCTAGCCACAGATGTTCTCAGACCCTGGACATGGCCAACATTTCAGCCTTTTGGCCCCCCTATCACAGCCCCAATGTCAGCAGGAAGTAGTCAAAGACAATTAATTTCTTCAACCCTTATCCATTTATTATCAACAAAGGCTGGAATGGTGTGCTTCAGAGCCAGGAAAACCAGCTCCAGGTTCTCCCAACACTCCTCTGGTCCTATCTGCTGCAGGACATGGCTGGCACACCCTGCCCTCTACCCTGACCTTCCCAGGGCAGGGGCTCGTCCTTCCCCTTCACCATATAATCAGGACATTGTGTTGCTCTTGCTCCTCCTCCCACCTTGCATGGCAGCCAAGAGCTGCTCCCAATGAACCTATATTTACTTTAACTTGCCTTGCATGAGAAGTAGTCCAAAGCCCTCAGTTCCACCTTACCACCCTTTCCTAGTTCCTATTTTTTTAAATTATAGGAAAATGAAGGGATGTAAACATATAAGCAGCTCCACTAGCCTGCCTCTAGGTTGCTTAGCAACCTATGACACCATCACCTGCCACTCCCAAGTGTGTGCCAGATGCCCTTCAGCTGTGCAGCAGATATAAAGGGGCAACCTGCCACCTTGCCTCTCTCTTGCACTTTCTTGCACTCTCCTTGCCTAGGGTTTCTCTTCCCCTCCTGATGTCTGGGGTGTCCCCTCCCCCATTTCTCTCTCTCTCCCATTGTCTCTCTGCCTCTGTCTCTCTCTACCCTCATGGCCCACTCAGGCCCTAACTCCTCTCCCCTTCCCTTCTCCCAAATAAATCTCTCCATGTCAGATCTGTTGCGTCTATTTATTTTTAATGATACCATCCAGGGTTAGTCTGTCTGTCATGAGTGTGCTGCTGCAGAAACATAGGTGAACACATTTGTCTTTCCAAAATGCCGCAACTTCTTGGTTAACAGTACATTTACAAGATATGGCAGACTGTAATGGCAGCAACTTCTCATATATCCATCTGTCCTGAGAGCACTAGCTGAGGTAAACACAGGTCCTTTTGTTCCAATCTTAATTACTAATATCACAGTATGCCCATCTCTCTGTGCCAGGAGTTCTGGTTTTCAAAGTCCTAAGATCAGGAAAGCTGACAGAGATGCGAATGTAGTCTCCTGCAGGAGTGAGAACCAACAACCAAGGCTGCAGAATGTGTGTGTGTGTGTGTGTGTGTGTGTGTGTGTGTGTGTGTGTGTGTGTGTTTTACAGGTTTGAGAGCAAAGCTGTAACCTGAGTTCAGATTATTTCCAGAAATAAGTTATCTATCAGCCTGTATTGTATAGGTGAACACCCAGGTGGCCTCATCCATCTTCAAAATGGAGTCAAAGCAGCTTGTAAAATGAAGACACTGAGCAAGGGACAGTCTGGAGAAAATGAGTGTTTCACACAATATGAAGGAAACGAGAGCACAGCGGAGCCTGATCTCCACCCTTCCAGCTTATAGAAGTCGCCACACTCTTCCCTCCCTGTTTCATAAGAACACTCTGTGGGGAGCTCCAAGGAAGCACCTTTAGCAAATCCTCACCCATGCTGGGGAAGTATTTTTGTGTTATAGCTGCCATTAGGTCACCCATGCTTCCCCTGTAGGGACCCCTGTGACCCCTGGGTTATGAAGCTGGGCTGGGGTGGAGCAACTTCTTCAGTCTATCTCAAGCTCCTTAATGGGGATGAGCAGTGAGGATGCCCCAGGGATGAGCAGGCACCTGTCTGTGATGCCCCAGCCACACCCCATCTGCATCTCCATGTTCTTCTTCTATCCGGTGCCTGTCTTAGAAGGACCCACCACACAATCCAGGATAAACTAGCTCAAGAGCCTTGGTCCAGCCCCACCTGAAAACTCCCACAAAGAGCTCTCAAGGGTTCCAGCCATCTGGATGTGGACACCTTGGGTAGCCAGTACTGCCTGTATTACTGTACAGGCTACTGTACCGGGCTTCTGACAGCTGTGGTCAGGAGTGATCCCATAGCTTTGCTTAAATATCCAGAAGTCCAAAGTACACAAACACCTGCCCCAAACATAGCATTTCCCCAAGTGCAGCTCTGCATGAATTGGCCCAAGCTGTATGGTGTACTGGGATCGCTACTCATACAAGAATAGGTTTGTTTGTTTGTTTGTTTGTTTTTTAAATCATCTTTTTTTTTTTCAAGATTGCTTTGTAGACCAGGCTGACCTCAAACTCACAGAGATCTGCCTTCGTCTGCCTCCCAAGTGCTGGGATTACAGGCGAGTACCCAGCTAATCATCTAAAGGACAAGATTCAATTAAACTACCTTATTTAAAGAAACGCTTTTTAGTTTAGTGGTTTTTTTTTTTAAAATACTGGCTTACAGAGATGCTGTATGTGTGCTGTTAAAAAGATAAATAACCTGCCAACAGCACAAAGACCAATCACATTGGCAGGAACTCCTGAATTGCCCTTGGCATCTGTCACTCAATCCTCCCTCTCCTGACCTGATTACACCTGTGCCCCCCCACCCCACCCCCACCTCTGACATTCCACCGTGTATTCCACGTAACTACTGGGGGACGTTTTCTAAGGAAGACCTCTCTTAGAGCTCAAAATTCCAAGGAGACAGTCTATGTTTTAGAGGGTGGAGAAGAGCTGCTTCTCATATTCAAAAAAAAAAAAAAAAAGAAGAAGAAGAAGTTTCACACATCATTATCCTCAACTCTAGGAACTGAGCTTGTGGTCCTGACCTCTTAAGATCCATCACAAGCAATCCCTGCCTGTGGGAAGAAGCAGAGGGCAGGGAAGCCTAGGGGAGGTGGGAGGGCTTCTGGGCAGGAGAGCAGACTTTGGAGTGGGAAGGAAGAGCACAGGAGAGCCCCCCAAGCGCAGAGGAAGGGCAGGCATGCTAGGATGCAGGAAAGCCTGAGCTGCTTCCGTGTCCTGCTGGTATTCCATGGTCTGCATCTCCAAGTCATGGTTGGTTTTGCAGAACACAAGTTTCCCTTTTATTGTCAAGTAATTAACATTCCATAAGTTTAACATTAAAAAATGTTGACCTGGCTCTACCTTGGTTAAACAGCTTCCCAAGGACCCTTCCAACTCCTCCCTCCCCTGCCCCCACCCCACACCCAGGCTTCGTGCTGTGCTGAACTCAGCACTGTGGGAGACAGGAGGGAAAGACCTCCAGACAAGTTCAGCAGAGAACTACAGGCTCCCAGCAAGCCAGGGAAACTGTGGTCCAGCTGTGACTGCCTCGCTATGCAGCCAATGAGACCTGTCTGAAAAGGAGCATCTGGATTCCTCATGAGGCCTGCGATTATGTAAATGCATTTCAAGGGATTCTTTTCTATTTGTTCTACAAGTTGAGAAGGAAAGAGATGCAGCCTTTTTAACACGGGAGAGGAGGTGGGCAAAGCGTGAGAGTAGCCGTGGTCTCTTTGTGGCTGTGCACATCACAAAGCTGTCTGCACAACTCCCCCTCCTACTTGGAAGCAGCTGGTGGGGCAAGGGAGGGAAGGAGGTGACAGTCAGGCTAGTGAGAAGACAGCACCAGCAACGGGCAGCATTCAGACTGAGAGAGAGGAGAGGAGAGAGAGAGGAAAGCTAAGCTCCGTAGCATCCTGGAACCAAACACGGCTTTTACACCTGACAGGCTTTGAGGCTAGGGCTGCTGCCAAAACCAAACTACTTGGAGCATAAGGTGCACGCGTGTGCATGTGTGCTTCTGTATATATGTGTGTATCTGTGTGTGTGTGTCCTGTATGTGTAGAAGTGTGTGTGTGTGTGTGTGTGTGTGTGTGTGTGTGTGTGTGAGTGTGTGTGTCCCCTATATGTACAGGTGTGTGTTCCTCTTGGGACATGGCTTCTCACTAGCCTGAACCCAGGCAAGTAGGCTAGGCTGGGTGCAGTGAGCCCCGGGGGTCCACCTGTCTCCACAGGCTGAATCCCCCAATTGACATGGCATGAGGTTTAGGTGTCAGGAGATGGCAACAGGTCTTTACTGCTAAGCATCCTGGTCAAGGTGTGGCCCAGGCCCATCATCCTTCTCTCAGCATCTCTCTCCTGCAAGGTGGTCGGACAGGTTGTCTGAATCCTGTGAAATCATTTTGGAGGAGACAAGCTTCCTCTCTGGCTGCAACCAGCTCTGAGGCTTTCCCTTTTCCAAACTTGAGGCTCCTGAGGAAGTTTCCATTTCTTTTTGTTGTTGTTGTTGTTGTTTTGTTTTGTTTTGTTTGAGACAGGATTTCTCTGTGTAGCCATGGTTGTCTTGGAACTCTATAGACCAGGCTGACCTCAAACTTAGAGATCCACCTGCCTCTGCCTCCGCCTCTAGAGTGCTGGGATTAAAGGCATGAGCCACCACCAGCCTAAGTTTTCTGTTTCTTAAAGTCCACAGTTTCAATGGTCTGACCGCCAAAGCAGGTAGGACAGGCACAAACATCTCTTTAGAACATTTTCATTCATGCCAGGGCAGGAGAGACAGACAGACAGAGAGACAGAGAGAGACTGTGATTCTGAAACTAAGTTGGTGAGGGGAGGTAAAGGCACTTGCTGCCAAGCCTGCTGACCCAAGTTCAATCCGCTAAACTCACATGGTGGAAGAAGAGGACAGACTTCAATTGTCTTTAGAGCTACACATACAGGCACACGTGTGTGCACGCGCGCGCGCGCGCGCGCGCACACACACACACACACACACACACACAAGTAGAAATGTAAAACAGTCTATTGTTTTTTCCTTAAAATAAATGTTTATGCTTGAATGATAGGCATAGCACACCACCTACTATCAAGCAGTTCAGATTTGAAGAACACTGACCTCCCACTTGGTGGCTCTTATTTTCCACACGAGCTAAAAGCCAGTGAGTACCCCAAGGCTGCCTAGCACCTCTGCAGATGCCCCATGATGCAAGATGTCAGGGCCCTCCTACCTCTGCTTCTTACCCAAAATGAACTTGGCAAGACAGGCACCTTATATAGTTAGCCCAAAGTGCAGAGTCTGGGGTGCTAGGCTCTATGGCAGGTCTTTACTTAATCCACTCTTCTGATTGGCCAGTTTCCTCTTGGGAGCCCCTGCCTACCCCTGCTTGTCGATGGGCATGTTTTTAAAAAGCCCTCTAAAGAGCTGGCGAATGGGTTAACTGATGGCCTCACTCTTTTCCCTTTGGCTGCTAGGAAGCTCAGCATCCAATGTGATGACCAACAATGTAACTCAATGGATCTTTTTATTTGTGTATTTCTATGGGTGCACTCACTCCCAAGTGCCTCCCAAAGCCTTGACTTTTTCCTAAGCTATATATATTTTCTCTGATCATGATATATAACAACTTCTTAAAATTCATACTTAAAGAAAAATTCTACCAAGATACTTCATATCCTGTATGAAATAAGAGATTACAAATATATTAAATGTTGCCAAAAGCAACTTCTGAACAGACAATGACTACAGCAAATACAGCATCTCTTAAATAATAATAATCAGGAGCCAGAGAGATGGCTCAGAGGTTAAGCATACTGGATGATCTTCCAGAGCATCTGGCTTCAATTCCCAAACCCACATGGAAGCTCACAACTGTCTCTAAGTCCAGTCCCAAAGGCACCAGGCATGCACATGGCGCACAGACATACATACAGGCAAAACACCTATATGCATAAAATAAATAATAATAAAATTTTAAAGCAAGAATTATTTATGCCACTAGATTAGGCACTCAGTCCCAAGTTTGCAGAAGCATAACTAATTTCCCCCCTAAACGATATAATACACTGGGGCCTCAAACTGCATTTGAAATTCATAGAGCTCCCAAACAATCAAAGGCACTTTTCCATGAACAAAGGCACTGCATTCATATGTGCATAAAGCAGAGATTCTTTTTGCTTGTCTACATGCCGGCTACACAGATGAGGTATCCGAGCCAGGCAGAGCCACACCACAGAACTGATATGCATTCTACATGACGTCTAATCGTGGCCCATGCACCAAGTGACAAAAAGCACTTTGTGTAACCAAAAAGGAAGAAAAATCCTGCAACTCTCGTCTGACACTCTCTTCTGTTTCCCCAGAATACGAGGCATTGATGGCAGACGCATACATTAATATATTCATTTTGAACCTAGCCCTGTGCACACCCCACACAGTTTCTCAGTGTGGGGGCCATGGAGAAGGAGCCAAGTAAAAGAGACACAAAACTCCACACCAAGTATATCTGAGCAGAGGTTTTGAGTTAAAGTTTTTCCAAAACAGTGTAACTTAAATTAGGTCTTATGAAGTGTGAGGGGAGGGGAGTGGGGGATCTCTAGGAAGTAACTGAAACCCCATCAAGGCACCCACAGGTAACGGAAACTGCTCTAAGGCCAGCTTCCAGAACTGCTCCTATTTGTGGGCAGGCACACAAACAGTACAAACACAGCATCCACTTTCTTGCCCCTTTGGTTTGGTTTTGGTGTTGGTGTTTGAAACCAGGTCTCACTTTGTAGCCCACACTGGCCTGGGCCTCACTATGTAACCCAGGCTGGCCCACAATTCACAGCAATCCTCCTGCCTCAAGACTTCTGAGGATTACAGGAAAGAAACCACCACCCCTGGTTCCCTCTTTCCTTTAAAAAGCAAGTGTTGTTATCGTCACAACATTTATCTTGCCAAAAATGCTGGACTGAAAAAATATGACATTTTAAAGTCAAATTTCATTTCCCCCTAGTGAAAGGTACCAACTGAGTGGTCCTGGCCCCCTGAGGGAGAGCTAGGCAGAGGAGAATCATAGAAAATATAGGGCATAGTTTAGAGCTGAAAGCCATAGTGACAGCAAAAGATGGGAGTCCCCAAGTGGACTCAGGGGACTCAGGTCTGACCTAGGTCCTCCACATATGTCATGGTTGTACAGCTCAGTGTTCTCATGGGGTTCCTAACCATGCTGCAGTTGTCTCTGACTCTTGGCTGCCTTTGGGACCCTTTCCCTCCTACAGGGTTGCCTCACCCAGCTTTGACGTGAAAATGTGTGCCTGGTCTTATTTTATCTTGTTATGGCGTATTCAATTGATGTCCCTGGAATGCCTATACTTATCTGATGGGAGGTAAAGGGGGAGGATCGGGAGGACCATGGAGGTGGGGGGAATGGGAGGTGGGGTGGGGGAAGACTAGGAGAACAAGGAGGAGGAGAAACCACAGTCAGGATGTAATATGTGAGAGAAGGATAAATAAAAAGGAACAAATTTTAAAAAGAGGCAACCTCTCCTGTGTCAGTCCTCAATACCCCAGGCCCTCTCATGAGTTTGTGGAGGACCCTCACCTCAAAATACACTCCCTGATTCTGAGCCTAAGGCATGAAAGGAGGCAGAGCTCCCCCACTCTGCACCTCAAAGGCAGACTACTGCTCTTGAGCCTCCCTTGTTCCTCACTGAGGACACAGTTCGAGGACCTGACGGCTCCCCTTCCCGGCACTGTTCGGCCCTCTTGATTTCTTTACACATTTTAAATGTGGGAACCAAGACCACAGCTCAGTGGACAGTGGGCAAGATGCCAGCCATGCAGGTGCAGGAGCTG
Organism: Acomys minous; assembly: GCF_964271855.1. NCBI lineage: Eukaryota > Metazoa > Chordata > Mammalia > Rodentia > Muridae > Acomys > Acomys minous. Next base: position 117,600,612 of record NC_140484.1, on the reverse strand, counting down.
AATTGTAAAAGCCAGGTTCAGGGTACACATCTGTAACTCCAGTGCTATGGGGAATGGGGGGACCCTGAAGCTCTCTGGCCAGCAAGTCTACAGAACAGTCTATAGGTAAGCATCACTGTCTCAAAAAGTAAGGTGGAGCCTAACTAAAGAAGGCAACCAAAGGCAACCTCTGGTCTGCACATGCACCTGCAAGCACACATGTTCTCTCACCTACATTTAAATCACACTAAAATCTCAATGAGGCTCAGTGGTAGTGTTTTCTTAGCATATACAAAGGCCTAACGTTCAATCCCCAGTACAGAAAATAACATAGTCAATGTTTTCTAAAGACTGCTTTAAAGCATTCTTTGCACAGTGTTCTCCTGGAGAGCGCTTTAGTACCAGGCCTCTGAACTGCTGCTCCCTGAGTCCGCCTCTATGCACCCCACCTTTATTCTCAGTATTGCAACCAGAAGGATCTTGCTTCTCCAATATCCCAGAACCCTGTAATGGCCCCCTCTCTCTCTCTTGCTCACAAGTGAGCAGCTTACATCCTTTCTGGATACCAACCATCACCCCCAGGCCCATGGTGCTGCAGTGAGTCTCTCACGGCTCCATTTCTCCAACAGGCACTTCCAGCTGATGTCCCTGCAGCCAGCTCCCTCCTCGCAAGGCCTCGCCCAGTGCTGCCTCTGGACAGGCCTGCACAGCTGCCCGCACACAGCACCCTGGAACCAGTCCCCCTTTGCCCTATACTTCCTTACTGTAACGGTGCTTACATTTCCAACGGCCATAGCATACACACATCAGTGTTTATAACATCTATTTCAGGAGCCCACAGACAGTGAAAAGCAGAGCAGGTGAATCTCTAGGGCTATTATGAAGCCAGCCACTGAATTTGTGCCACTGTTAGCTAAGGTTGGGAGGCCCAGGCATCAAGGAGGAGCCCACAGGGGCTTCTAGGGAGAATCTGTTGCTTGAACTTGTGGTTACACAGTTACCGTCTTAACAGTTGATAAACTCTACATTGATAAAAGCAGTCCTGAACATGTCACATCCGCACCAACAATGCAAAAAGGAAAACCACACTTTGAATGGTCATCTGGGGACAATCATTTGCAACAATTTGACATTAATCCCAAAAAGTACAAACAGCTCTTAGAAAAAGCAAGGATCAACAAATGATGCAGAAATGTCAAGAAAGATGTGGGGAAATTGGATTTTTCTCTCTTGCTAGGAGAAATCATCTACATTTCTGTTCACAGGAGAATGTTCTAGAACCTTAGATGAAGCCAGCCTGCCACAGCCAGCTCTTGGGGGCGGGGGGAGGCAGGGCCTCCTCCTCTTCATGCCAGTCTACAGCATTCCACATCTGGGCACAAAGAACAAGAGTCTACTACAGGATACAGTGTTGACTCGGCAACCATGCTTCCAGATCATTCTCTCCCCCACAAATGTATCACAGCCTCGCTCACCACTAATCGTGAGTCTAATTAGGAATGCATTCTGTGAATCCTGGCCCCTCCCACCACTGTACACTTGGAGTACACCATTTTGTGCATAGGTCACCACTGGTGAAATTTTGATTATCATTAGTACGGAAAAAATAATTGAAGATGGCTTGAAGATACAAAATAAGCTATCTAAATAAATTACAGTTATATACTCAACAACAATTATGGTGTGGAGTTATATATACTGATAAGGAAGCATGGTCACAGCATATTGTAAAGTGAGAAAAGCAGGTGAGAAGTTAGCGTGTGTTATTTTTACACTTTGTAAAAATATGTAAATATAATAATAATGGCTACATACCCAATATTCAGAGCAATAAATATGCTACTGGATATGGGTGATCTTTCTTTGAGTCTTATAATAATGTTTCTTCTGTGAACATAGCTAATATCTGAAACATGATTTATTTTCAGAGAAAAGCAATTCAAGGCATCAAGTAAGTCAGTCCTGTCAGATTTTATAAAGGGCTGTATCTGTGTGTGTGTGTGTGTGTGTGTGTGTGTGTGTGTGTGTGTGTGTGTGCGCGTGTGTATGTGTGTGTGTGTGTGTATACATGTGCAGGTATGCATACATATGTGTGCATGTGCAGGTGGAGGTCAAAAATCGGTGTCAAGTATCTTCCTCCATTGCTCTCTACTATATACATATACATACATATATATATATATATATATATATATATATATATATATACACATACACACACACTCACACACACATTCAAATATATATATATTGAGATGGAGTCTCTTGCAGAACTTGAAGTCTTCTACACTTTCTGGTCAGCAGGCCCCAGGGATCTGCTGTCTCCGCCTCCCAAGCTCTGGGATTCCCAGCATGAGCCCTATGCCACAGTCTTCACATGAGTCCTGAGGACTGAACTCAGATCCTCATGCGTGGGCTGCCAGCACTTTACTGACTTCTCTCCAGCCTATGGGGGAGCGTTTTTTAAAAGAACATATTTATTAAGCTTCTTGCATATAGCAGTTATGTCTCATACAATCTTAGATACTGCACTTTCTCGGACATAGAGACCTAAGTATAGTGACTAGCATAAGCTAGTCATAGCAGCCTTGTGCTATATAGAGTTGCCACAATCTAAATTAGTGCATCGCAAATAGTCACCTTTGGAGGAAACACCTTAGGTTCCTGACAGTCTCCGATCCATGGCTCTCTGTGTGTATGTATCTTGGAAGATTATCCAAGTTCTTAAGAAAATACTGATGACGCCCCAGTGCTTAGACAAAGGGTATGAACAGATCCTAGCCAGACACAAGCAGAGTGTCACTCATCCTCTTGCACCCATCTGCCCACTCATTCACGCACACAGCAGTGAATGAGGTGCCAGTGTGCAGAAGCTGTGATCTGCAAGGCATGGGCATAAGCTTTAGGCCCCACACCTGGGTAATGTGGGAAACAGACATCTGCAAAGTGAGGCCAAGCCAAGATGAAGTCAGCATGTATGAGCGATTGGGTGTGATGGTGGTGGCCTTGCTGTGCCTACACTCACCACTCCACCCAGGGCAACCACAGTTATAGACCCTACCAAGGGGCACCTCAGACACTACAGGCTTCACAGGCATCCCAAGACAGAAGCTGCTGGCTGTGTGACCTTCCTCAGGAGGTCATTCCTAAACAAGGTCAGAGAAGATTAGCACATAGGTCCCCAGGTCTTAAAGCGTTACCCCCTTCCAAGATTTAAAGTTATTCTTCATACATAAAGCTTGTGTCGTTCCTAGAAAGAAGCCGAGTCTCTCCCTGTCTCTCTGCATGAGAACTGATAAAATTAACATATTTATTCCAACAAATCTTCAGACTTCGAGATAAAGTATGTAACCACCTTCAAAGCTACTAAACAAGTGACGTCATCAGCCCACAGGATGCTCAGAAAGAGCTGGAAGAGCAAACTTTACCTCAGAGAAGGCCATGGAGGTGACAGAGGAAGGGAAGTAGAAATGCCTAGGCCCTTCTTAGGTTCAACAGACGGAGCCAGTGCTGGCTTTCCCCACGCAGCCCTCAGGAAGCCAGGTCTTACACCCTTGGCATTTCCTTCAAGACCAGAAGCTGAGGGAGACTTGTGACTTGAGAGTCCTCCAAAGCGTAATCTATGACCTCTAGCCTACTGAGAGCCAAGCAGGGGGCAGCGAGGGTGGTCGTGAGGGAGAAGCTCAAGAAGAAGAAGCAGAGAGGAGCATCACAGGAGGTGCCCACGGCTTGCATTAATACATGACCTTTAAGAAATAAAAGCCTTGATCACCTGTTTACACACACACACACACACACACACACACACACACACACACACACCCTTCAACTAATATAATTTTCACCTTGCTCTTTCATTCCTAGGCATACACAGTAGGCAGCTGCAGTGGCCTAGGACAACTCTGTGCAAGTTTCCAGTAAAACAATTCAACGCCAGTCCTCTCAGAGATCCACATCTACTCCAAGAAACAGACAAAGCTCTAGACAGATGCTCCTGGCTGCAGCAGGAATGACAGGCTCTGCTGAGCACCTGGAGACTCATTGGTTAACAGTCAGTAACACGGGCACAGAACAGTCAACCGTGAGGATCCTAGCTATAAACCTGGGGGATGAAGACTGTGTCATCTTGTCAAAGCATGGGAGAGTCCACCAGAGCACAGGGCACTAGAAAGAGATAGACATATATATTACACAGGAGGACTGGCCACAGGATGAGAAAAAATCAGTGAAATTCTAGAAAATAAGCAGAATGTGAGAGGCCAGCATATCCTGAAATTTAAGAGATGTTTTGCTGAGCCCAGAGGCATATGTCTCTAATTCTAGGTAGTTCAGGAGGCAGAATCAGGATGGTATGAGTTCCAAACTAGCCTGCGCTATATATGAAGTTCCAGGCCAGTCTGGGCTACAGAGTCTCAAAGTCTCAAACAACAAATACATATAGATGCAGATAAACACTCTCTCTCACTCTCTCTCTCTCTCTCTCTCTCTCTCTCTCTCTCTCTCTCTCTCTCTCTCTCATTTAAGCCACAAAACTTTCTTCAACAGTGTTTTGAAGAGAAAGTCAAACCAGGCAAGACAATAGAAAACGCTTCTTAAAGGAGTGCTCTACAGAAGTCCTGTCAATCACTGATGTCATCACTTGATAATAATCCAGACAAAAGCAGCTCGAAGAGAATCTTCTGGAAGAAGGATGGACATTCTGGCTCCAGGCCTAACCCCCAGCCAGTAGTATGGAACTTAGCTGTACTTCGCCTCCCAACATTTTCCAGCATAACCATTACTGGTAGGAGGTGACAACAGTGTTCCCTGGGTTGGTTGTATCATCTGAGGCCAGTCATTAAATTAGTGGTGTTGACACTTCTGTGTTGATATAATGACCACAGTAAAGTGTGGTACTCACACTAAGCTCTTCGGTCATGTTCATATGTGTAGCTTCTGGTTGCTTTTCACAGAATTTTACATCTTATAAGCATCACACAGTGGACTCTGATGCCTAAAAGCTTTGAACAAATTGTAAATGACATTGACCAAAGGATTTAGACTCATAAACAGTGAACAAGTGAAATGAGTGATTTCTAGTGTGTGTGTGTGTGTGTGTGTGTGTGTGTGTGTGTGTGTATGAGCGAGAGAGAGAGAGAGAGAGAGACAGACAGACAGACAGACAGACAAAGAGAGACAGAGACAGAGACAGAGGGGGGAGACAGAGAGACAGAGAGCACATCAGCTCTCCCCTTGTACTTTGTTTGAGACATGGCCTCTCACTCACACTGCACACACCAGGCTGGTGGTGCTTTTCACTTTAACATTACTAAGCTTACAAGTGAACTTATAAGATCCACAGGGCGTTTTCATAGATTTAAGGTGGAAACTTTTTATATTTATAGTTTTGATTAATTAAATATTGAATAAAATACTGGTAGTTGTCAATCTCCCTTATGAGCCATCAAACGTTTAAAAATCAAGGGACCAAGACTGGGTTGGAGAGTCAGCTCAGAGGACCCACACCCGCAACTGCCTACAACTCCAATTCTGGTGAATCAGGTACCCTTTACTGGCCTTCAAAAGCATAGACATATGTTCACGCATACGGACACACACAAAAACATAAGAAAATCAGGGCCCTGACAGTATGTACAAAATGGCCTAAGCAAAGGAACTGGGACACTAATTTTCACCATCCTCCAAGGGCTACTTTAGAAGAATCTAAAGTAGCAGGTGACATTTCAGCAGGTGGAAGAGGAGTGCATTTCAGCAGAGAGAACACCATGCACGGCATGACTCATGGGTGCAGGATGGAAAGTGCAGGTAATTATAGATGGCCTGAGCAAAGCCAGCAGGCACAGGTGATCCTAGCAGCCACAGGTGAGGCCAGAAGCCCAGAGGTGAGCCTGGCAGCCATGGGTGAGGCCAGCAAATAACAGGTGGATGTAGCAGCCATTGGAAGAAGTCTGGGTTTATCCAGAAAAGCACTGCAGAGAAATGTTAGTAGTGACCAGAGGAAATTTGTATTCTAAGAAGATTCCTCTGGGAGAAGTGGAAGACGGCCTGAGGAAGGGGAGGGGAGTGGGGAGCACAGGTAAAAGAGGTGACAAGGGAGGGGACAAGCAGTGCAACCTTACAGCTTAGAGCAGGCAGGAAGCAAGGTCTCAGAGAGTGGTCCTAGTGCCTAGCACAATGTCAAGGGCATAGCTAGGACACTGGGTGGCCTGAAGGGATGACGAGTGGGACAGTGGCATCCATAGCAGCTCTGTGTCTGGCAGGACCTAGTGCATTGTGCCCTTTGTGAGAGCTCTACTTTACTTACTGTGACCCTCATCTCTTCTCCACGCCAGTCCTTCAAGGCTGGCATATTTACTTCCGGAAACTGGAATGCAGAGAAGTTAAGACATTTTGCCTAAGCTCACCCAGCTTCAGAAGGGCAGCCTAGAGTCAGTCAGACCCAGGGAAGGCAGCCTGGAGCAGCTCCCAAGCTGACGACAATGCTTGCTCTGCCTTCCATCATGGGAACAGGATTTGGATGACTGCAGATCAAGTGCAGTTGTGATGCAGGTGACAGCTCAGTCAGGACAGGCGTGTCTCCTAAGCATGAGCTCCAGAGTCTGACACCCTAGAGCACACTTAAGAAAGAAAGAGGGGGGGGGTGGAGAAAACACACTTGTAATTCCATCACTGCCACAGTGGAGATAAGGCCCTGCGACTGACTCACTGGCCAGGCAGCCCTGATAAGTGAGCTTACAAGTGAACTTATAAGATCCTCTGGATGTTTTCATAGATGTAAGGTAGAAACCTTTTATATTTGTCACAAAAACAAACAAATAAAAACGAGGAAAACAGAAGATAGACAAGATGGTCCTCTAAGCTCACACAGAGAGAGAGAGAGAGAGAGAGAGAGAGAGAGAGAGAGAGAGAGAGAGAGCTCATACATAAATGTACCCACACATACAGCACACACACACACACACACACACACACACACACACACACACACACACATTGAATTATCCGATTTGAAAGGCTATCAAGAACTGAAAAGATAAGCTGGGAAACAGAAATGTAGCTTTTGGGCTTGTGACAAATGACATGCATCCCTGTGACAGATGACATGCATCCCTGTGACAGATGACATGCATGCCCATGACAGATGACATGCATCGCAGAGAAGTGCAAAAGGACAAGGACTGGGAGCCAACTCCATGTGGTCCCAATTTGAAAGAGGTGGACACAGTGAGATCAGACAGACAGACAGACAGTGAAGTCAAAGTTTCCCCAGCCGAGTGGAGGGATGGAAGCCACACTGTATGTCTCAAAGATATGGCCACATGAAATACAAATGTCTGTGGCTTCATCTTTTAGGGTAACAAGTTCTTTGAGGGACAGAGAAGGTGGGTGATATTGGGTTGGTGGTGATATGTAATACAAGTAGAGGCTGGGTGAAGTAAAGTGTTTGCCTTGTTAATTCCCAGAGTTCACATGGAAGCAGCCAGGCATAGAGGTGTGTACATAATTTCAGTGCTGGGGAGGCAGAGACAAGAGGATCTATAATGACCTAGAGTGAGCATTGCTCTTACAGCATCCCAGGAAGAGATGCTGACTCAATTAAAAAAGGAAGATGGCCCTTGAGGAATGATACCCAAAGTTGACCTCTGGCCTTCACATGCAAGCATATATACATGCATGTGTATGCTGTGCTGCGGGGGAAGAACCATCCTGAGAAGGGGAAGAGGAAACTGTTCTGAGACACAGACGGCCTGCCCTACAGCCAAAGCCACAAGTCCCACAAAGCTACGAGTCCCACAAAGCCACACTGTGAGGGTTTCTCCAGCAGGCCCTGGGTTGGAAAAAGAAGACACCTGTCAGACTGCTCCAGATCACAACACGTGCAAGAGACTCCAAAAGGCAAGGAAGGGGATGGAGAGGTTGATGGAGGTAGCTTGATGGTTAGGGACACAAGCTGTTCTTCCAGAGGACCTGAGTTCAGGTCACAGCACGCATGCAGGGCAGTTCATAGCTACTTGTAACTCCAGCTCCAGGGAATTCAACGCCCTCTTGTGGACTCTTCGGGTACTCACATATGTGTATGCATGCACGCGAGTGCGCGCACACACATACACATGCACACACAAAGAGGCAGACAGAGACAGACACACACGATAAGGAGTGGGGTTTATGGGAGAGGGGCTGCCTGCCCTTTGTGGGATCTGAGCAGAGCAGGCAGGAAAGGAAAAAGAGAAACCCTAAAAAGCCCTCAGATATCCAGCTTTGCAAAGTGGTGGTGGGGTGGGGGGCAGGGTACTCTTCCGGAGATGAGCCTAGTCTCTGAACAGAGCTGAGCTAAATGAAAACCAAGCTGAATGGAACTTTACTGCTGACTGGGAAGCCCAGCTAAGGTCCAAAGCGGAGGACCGAAGCTTGTAACAATGCCCCTAGGCCAGAATCACCAAGCATCCTACTGTGACATCAGCTACCCCCACACCCATAGCACCTCATTTAGCAAGAGATGCCAAAACTGCTCTTGTTCCCACCCACTCCACTACCTCCCACGTCAAGAGAGGACAGAGGAGAGGAGGGGGAGGGCCATACAGGGGTGGGAGGAGCCAGAGGGCGGAGTGCAAACCCTCCATCTACCAGTTCACAAGCTACGTGACTTGTGATTTAGGACAACACACAGGAACCTTTGGATTCTTCACAGCCACCACCATGCTACCTGAGCAGAAGTTCCCCGGGAGGCTACACTCTGCACGCCGACCCTGGGGGGTGCAGCTGACCCACCCAGAGCCAGGTGTTCCCAGTAAGCAGGCCTCACTTCCTTTATTTCCTGACTACAGTTGTTTCCCTCTGGGAACAACAGACCTTTTGGCCAGTCCTCTGAAACTCAAGCACTCCACTCCCCCTGAGGACCGAAGCCCCATCCTGCATCCTCCTCCCCACAGAGGTGTTTCCATCCTTCCTCCTGGGGATACAGACTCCTATCGTCACAGCCCTTCTATTACCTCCCAGGCATGTCTGTCCAAGGCCAAGGTCACACTGAAGTGGCTGACCACACTGTAAAGGAAAACCCCGCACAGCCTTACCCTGCCCCCATTCTGCTCCAGGCCCAGCCCTCCTCACATGCCAACCCTAACAATTCTGGCATCAGACTGTCCAGACAAGTTGGGGGCGGGGCTACAGATGGCAGGCCTCTCTAACAGAACCAGCAGTTAAGACCGTTTCAGAACAGAGACTCATGGGATGGAACAGATCTGAGTGATCCCAAAAGCTCCAGTCTGGCTTTGTGGGGGTGGGGGGTGGGGGGGGGGTGGGAGGGGAAATTAGGAAGAAGGAAGATGCCAGTGTGAAGCAGGGCCAAGAGTGAAGATGCTGAGACCACGCCCACCAAGCCGCTGACCCTCTGGAGAAAGGTGCATGCCCTGGTACCTGGCCTAGGAAGAGGTTTTATTTAACCCTGCAGGAGCAGGAGCGGTAGAAGGATGTTCTTATGGAAGTTTTCTTTTGTTTTGTGTTCAACTATCAAAATTGTGAATATTCTGTGAACATACAAAGGTAAACCAAAAACATCTAATAAACCATCCTGTGCCCACTACCCAACTTCAACCACTGTGGGAATCTTGTTCATATTTACGTCACTGATGTCCCCACCACTGTCACCCCTCCACTACACCTCCACTGGGTTATTTTTGAAGCAAATCCCACACATAATAGCTTTGCATTTGTAAATACTTCTTAACAAATCTCCACGAGCTATGACTTCTCTTTTTAACCTCACCAAGAAACCATTGTCACCTCTGAGAATAGTTTAGTAGTAATTCTTCAACATCCGGCCACAGTGGTCCCACTTCCCCATCACACTAAATGTCTTTTGAGGGAAGGATTGTGTGGTTCGGGATGCCGGCTTAGATACAGTGGACTGAATATCCCTGTCTTTAGTTGGTTTCCACAGAAACAGACTCGAAAGCAATGGCCAGAGTGGAAATAGTTTGGGAGGACATATCAATAAAACCAGGAGGGACATGGGGAGGGAAGAAGGCCACCCACCGTGCACTGTCACAAGGAGGAGAGCTGGAGGGGCCATGGTGGCCTTGGGGGATGCTGGAGGCACCACCCAGTTTTCTCAACCCCAGGGGAATTTTCCGACTAGCTCCCTGTCCATCGCAGCTGCGACTGATGTCCGGCCAGGAATTCCCTGACATTCTCCTCTACTTGCCAAAACTAATGAAGAGAACACAAGAAGCAGCCTCAGACAGGAGGCAAGGGTCACAGGTGTTCCCGGCACACAAACTTCATCCCGCACACCATAGCGTTACAAGTGGTAGGACAAAAAAGATTTCAAAATAGAACCACCACATGACACAGCCATTCCATTATTGGGTAACTAGCCCAGAGAAAGCAAGCTGACGAGACGCCAGAGCGCCAGCTGCGTTGCCATGGTCAGCCCAGCCCGCTTCACAATAGCCAAGAAATGGAAACAACCCAGGGCTCATCTCCTGATGAGCGGATGGAGATAATGTGGTACATGCGCACAACGGAGGACTGCTTATCCATAAAAAGGACAAACATCTGGTCACATGTGACAACATAGATGGAACCTAGTGGCACAGTCCCATGACCTCTCTCAGGTGGAATCCAGCGGAATGGCTGCGAGAGTAGGAGGAGGGGAGGAGGAAAGCTGACCGCTGGGCTCTCAGACAAGGGCAAGTTCCGGTGTGCTGTCTCAGTGTACAGTAACCAAGAACAACCAGAGCAGAGGGTTCCGAATGTTTTCACCAGGAATGAGGAAGAGAAATGGTGGATAAGTTCACCCTGGTGGGAACTACCCACCACGCTCGCTGCACCAAACATCACTACGAGTCTATGAATGTGGACAATTTTGTGCTTCGGTGGGAAAAAAACTGGGGAGGGGGCTTTGTCTCCAATGATGAACAAAGGCAGAGCAGGAAGACAGTGCCATTTGCAGACTGATTTTTTAAAATTTATTTATTTTTACATATACATTTATATTACACATATATACAATAAACTACAAGAAGAATGATGAAACAATCAGGAATTATATAAATGTTACATTCATAATGATTTGGATATTTGTATCTGGCAACCTTGAAGAAAACATCTTTCCTATCTTGGTGAGTCTAAAATTCTGAATGTAAGTCAATATCTGTCATATCTCATCCCTATCAACTTAAAACATCAGACCTAAACAACTAAACTTAATTGTAAAACTAAACTATCTCGTCTTGAACCCCATCAGAGATTTGAGAAGGAATAAAATTAATTACCTGAGTAAACAGAAAGTTCAGGTTGGAAGCTTCAATAATGAAAAAAAAATGATAATTTGCTGCCTGAACAGTCACCCAAAACTTTCTATAATGGTGGAGCATCATCTTCAGCCTTCTGGCCCAGTGTATCTGACAGAGATATTTCTGTGGCAGGAACTATTGAGGACTTGCTTACTCTGTCTTGGCAGAGTTTGACTGTCAACTCTGCCTGCATCCAAGCGTGCCCGTTTTTAGGCTGCAGACTTCTTTTCTTTTTCTTGGCGACTTATTTATTAAGAAATTTTCCATCTGTTAGGATTCTTATATTAATTCTAGTAGAATACACTCTCACTGTGTTAATGCGTTCCCCTGGTATCTATATATGTTTGTATGTGCATGGATGTGTCCATGTGTGAATGTGTGTGTGTGCAGATGTATGTGCGTGTGTGTGGAGGCCAAAGGTCAATGTTGAGTATCTTCCTTATTCCATCACTTACAAACAAACAATATATCTTTTGAGACAGGGTCTCCCAGTGAATCTAGGCTCCAAGTTCAGCTAGACCGGGTGGCCAATGAAGGCCAAGGGTCCTCCTGTCTCCCCAGCACTGGGGCTTTTTACATGGGTACTTGGAATTTGAACTCAGATCCTCATGCTTGTGCGGCGAGCCTTTTCCCCACTGAGCCATCTCCCCAGATCCTGTCAGGACATTGTAGAAACTAAATAAATGACAGGCTGCACTGTGGTTTGACCAGGCGGTACCACCACACCCTTCCTCCTGCCTCTCATCAGGTGGGCTTGAGGGCTGTGAAGCCAGCTTGTCTCCCCTCCCTGCCTGTTCAGGGTAGCTCGGCCTATTCTCCAGCAGACCATGCACCTTAGAAGCTGGATGGATATGAAGTGGGAAAGGCAGACTCTGTGTCACTTAAAGCCCTTGTTGACACATTTCCAGCAGGGTTTGTATGCATCCTGGGACACACACCGGCAGATGTCACCTCCACCCCCACCACCCCCACTTACCCCACACGTTCTCCTTATGCCACGGTTCAAACTTGAAGCTTTGGGAACCAACATTAACGGCGCAAATGCCACACAGGTTTCTGACTTTGAATTTGGCGTATGTGACAACACTCACACTTGGCTCCAACAAAGCCCACAGCAGAATACCCAGCTTTCTAAATCCATCCAAAGTGCCTCCAAGGAGAAGTCGGCCTCCCTACACTGCAGTGCACAAACCAGTGCTCACTCAACACACAGGTGAGGACCCTTGATGGAATGATAAAATTAACTCCCAAACAACATGGGCTAAACGTTGTTTGCCATGAAGCTGACGGGGACATTTAACATTGGTTGAGCTTGCTTCCATTAGGCCTCCACATTGTGGCCACGGTGTCCAAATCCCTCATTCAATACACGCTTGCTGACCTTCTGCGCCCGAGTGGGACCTGTGCTAGCCGTGATGGGAGGGGCTTCCTTTTCATCTCCATGATGCCACTTTCCAAACATCATGCCCGACTCGCAGCCTTCACAAGTTCAGAACCCCCTTTGACTGTTGGTTGTCTCCTAACAGCTACCAGCTAAACTGTCACAAGGAGCCTTGCGATGTCACAGGGCTCAGCTCTACAAAACCGAGAACAAGTTCCCAAGGACACTGCCCTTGTGGTGTTGATCTGGCTGGCCTTCCAGGGGCTAGCCCACCCAGACAGAAAATCAGGAGCAGCTTTTGTACTTGGCTATGTGTGGCTGAACCAGGCTACAGGTGAAGCCGATTGTGACATCACAGAGGCAATGCGCACTCATTCCTTGTTTATGTTCAGAGCGCCCCACCCCCTACTTTCTCACTTATGCCCAGGGTAAATATTTCAAGAAGAAAAAATCGCAGTCTCTACCCACTACATTGGTGTCACTAACATTTACCAGTGACCAACATGATGAGATTACCTGAGGAAGATGCTGTGGTAAGCATTCCACTAAGGGGCATCATGGCCAAATAGCAAAGGCAGCAGAGACCATGGAGGAGGGTCCATGTGCAGGTATGAGGACCCCGCCAGGGCTTCCACCCCATTGGCCATCTCTCCCTGAGCTCAGTTTCCCCGTGAGGTCACTAGCTTTTCCCCAATGTCTTAGCAGAACACTGTCACCCATGTGATTGGTCCTCAATGACCCTCCTCTCTCCACCTGGTTAAACACATTTCTTTAAAACTGGTACAGCAACAGGGTACAGTTCCCTGTTGTCTGTCCATCTGTCTACCTCTGACCACACCCACTAGTCATCATCACCCGCAGGCAGAAGGCTGATCTACCTCGGCCTCCCAGGCAGGTCTACCTCCCGTGTTCATCTGAAAAGGACAGACCGATTTAGCCACTCTGCTTTAAATGTCAGTGGATACTGAAGAGGATGTGGTTGACTTTCTCAAAATCACACAACAGTAGGAAACAGGTCTTAAACTCACCATGCCCAGTGGATTCCAGACAAGGCAACTTTGAAGGACCACCAACTTCAGGAGTGTCACAACAGTCCAATGCTAGGAAGACACAGGCTAGACCCTGGCCATTCTAGTCTACTTGGGTAAGCTCAAGGCCAACGAAAGACCCTGTGTCAAAGGAGTGGACAACCTGCCCAAGGAATGCAGGTGCACACAGACACAGTTCACGTTTTTATTTTTGTTTTTCAGAAAAAAAAACTAGAATGCAGGCAGACAGTAAGCACGCCTCATGACACAGAACAGTTGGCTACACACTGACGAGGACCTCCATTTTGCTCATCAAGCTGAGCTGGCATATGCTCAGGTCCAGCAGGTCTCTGAGGACCCCATGGTCTGCTCTCCTCCCCAGAGAGCAGCCCAGGAACTTCCAAAGCAGCCAGGATCTTTGTTCAAAACTAGCATGAGTCCTCCAGGACAGGGAGAGAAAACTGAAAACAGTTAATGATGGTGGGTTAGGACAGGAGCCCTGGTTCTGGCAATAAAGAATTCACCCCTAACCCTACAAATCCACAACACTCCAGGGGCCTAGGGGTGCAACGGGAACATGTGACAGCTGGGCCATGTGGAAGGGAACACAGCCAATCTGCTGTGGATTTATGCAGTTATCCAGTTCTCTACGTGGCAGCAGGCAGTTGCCCAGCTCCACACGTGGAAGTAAGTGTGTCTGGCACCATCATGAAATGCCTAAGAGGCTCAGCTCATGATGAGGAGAGGTATGCTTTGCCACAGCTCTGAAGGTTTCAGTCCATGTTGATGGTTCTCCTTGTAGGGTTGTGCCAAGGCCTCCCAGCATGCACAGCACACAGCAACATGGAGGAGAAAGTTCATTCGGAGAAAAGAGGCTGGAGTTCCACAAGGACCTACCTTCCCCCAGCTAGGCCCTACCTCTTAACATCCTCCCACTTCCCAGTAGCATCATGGGACTTGACGCATGGCCTTTTGAGGGCACTTCAGATCCCATCTACTCGGAAAGAGCCAACACACGCCTGATGCCTTTGCAGAACCAATGAAGACAGAAGGAAAGGTTGTCAGCCACAAAGAGCCCTGAGATGTGCCACAGACAGGGATGTCCTTCGAGGGCCTTGAGAGCAGGGTCAGTGACCACACTGTGGGCACCCAGGGGCCACATCTACATCAGCTGTGGAACTGGCCAGAGGCCTAAGACAGGAAAGGAAAGAACCAACAACGAAAGCGGTTTCTTGAGGACAGGCACACAGATTTTCCTCAGAGAAGGGTGCCGATGCCCTGGGGCCACAAGAAGAAACAAGGGGGGGCACCTTCATCTTGGACAGATGATGACTGCAGAGATGGGGTAGAAAGAACACGGAAAGGAAGAATACTGAGGAGTTTGTTGTTTTGTTTGTTTGTTTGTTTGTTTGTTTGAGACAGGGTTTTTCTGTGTAGCTCTGACTGTCCTGAAACTTACTCTGTAGACCAGGCTGACCTAGAACTCAGAGAGATGACCCTGCCTCTGTCTCCCAGGTGCTGGGATTAAAGGTGTGCGCCCAGCTTTTGAGTTTTATTTTGAGAGGATGAAAAGCCTTTGGAAGTAGAGATGATTGCACAATCAACTGTTTTGTGAACGTATACTAAATGCTACTGAGTAATCTATCTTCAAATGGTTAATTTCATGCAAGGTTGTGGTTGGAATGACAACGTCCCCATAGACGCAGATGCTTGAACACTTGGTTCCCATTTGGGGAGGGTTGGGTGGTGCGGCACGCTTGAGAAATGCGTCACTGGGGAGGGTGGCAGGGGGCAGCTTTGAGAGTTTGTATTAACTCTTGCCATTTCCTTTGCTCTCCGCTGTGTGCCTGTGTTTGAGTGTGAACTCTCAGCTTCCTGCTCCGGTTGCCACGTTTTCCCACCATTCCTGGCCCTTACTCCTCTGAACCATAGTCAAAATGAACTCTAGCTTTGAAAAATTGCTTTGATCACAGTATGTGACCTTCAGATTTTACGGGGGTTCGGGCTGTGTCCTATGTACTCCAGGCTAGTCTCCTAGTTCATTTTAAAAGGTGAAGAAAACACAACAACATATAAAAGACTAGGGCTATAGTTCAGTGGTAGAGCTCTTGTGTCCCACATCCGAGGCCCTGGGTTCAAGACCCAGAGATGATCAGAAATCCACTATGTAGGCAGTGAAAGGTAAAGTCCAGATTGCATAATGCTAAAGCTAGAATCAATGGAAAGCAAGAAGCAGACCTCCACAATGGGGCACAAATGACCTAAAACAAAAGCACAATAAAGGAGACTTTTTCCTGTGACCTACACTCCTCCCCAAACTCTTTGTGGCAACTAAGTTAACAGGTGAAGGTGTGAAGGACACGTGTCTGTTTAGGACGCTCAGAAAAGAGACCCTCGGCACAGACTAGCAACTGCTTAATGCAAAAACTTCGCAAAGCGAAAGCAGAGCAGTGTGGCGTGGCTCGGCATATATTTGCAAAATTAATGAGAGAGATTCATCTGGACATGTTCTGGTGGCATATTTTATGGAGAGTGTAAGTAAGGAGTCACATGAGAACTCACACACCACAGCAGACCCAACACTTGGAGACTGAGGCAGGAGGATGAACACTCAATGCCAGCATGGGTTGCTAAGTGAGACCTGAAAAAAAAATTCAAAGGAGGAGGGAAGACAGTTTTGAAAGAGAGTTAAAAAATGAGAGACAGACAGAGAGAGAGAGGGACACAGACAGGGAGAGAGAAATATACACAGGGAGAATATTTGAAAGAAGACGAAAGCAAGAATGACCTCAGTATTTCAATATTTTGTCCAAAAAAAAAGAGATAAGAGAACCAGGAACGTGGCTGGGGTAGAACACTTTCCCAGCACCCATGGGATGCTGGGTTCAAGTCCCAGCACCACATAAAAAAGTTTTCAAAGGTAGTGTGGCAAGAACCACTATTTTCAGACACGGTGTTCATGAAGAGGGCAACTAAAGAGATGTTACGAATGTGCAAAGAAAACATGGCAGAGCTTTCCCGAAACATACACTTGAAAGTGAGCTTTGTGTCAGAAAAGAAAAATCAAGTCAAAGGGTAAAGAAAATGGAGATGTAAGGATGATGTGTAAAAGGGTTATACAGAGAGTCGGGGAAGTCAAGCATCTACTTACCAACTCAAAACAAACTGAAAGACACCAGGTTAAACTGCCATGTTGGAGGAAAAGGGAGACAGGGAGACAAACAGAAAACCTTAAAAGCAAAAAAGGATATTTGAGACTGTTGTATTCAAGAGACTAAAAAAGCTATTTTCTTTCCTTGGTTTCAGCAAATTTCATAAGTATTTACCAAGGATTGTGGAAAAACTAGTAAGGACCCACAGCTCAAATTAGAAATATTTGTAACTATGTAACTATGGCCCAATAAAGGACCAAGATAAGGTTAAAGCAGCTAACAGTCAGGAGACAGGCTTGCAGTGGGAGGGAAGCTGGGCAGCGGAGAGCAGACGGGCAGTTACACTGACAGCAGCCATGATCCCAGTTTCCTTAAGGAGACAAGGACCATCCAAACCGGCCCAACCTAAAGGATCCGCTTCTTTAAACTGATGCCACTGTTTCTCACTGAGAACTAAGGCCAAATATGGGAGGGGGAGGAATATTAAACCAGGAGGCACCATCACCCCAGGCTACATGGAAGGAGATTGGGCAGAAAGAGGGGTGAAAGCTGTGACCAGGAGTCCAGACTTGGGGGAAATGGGAGGGGAGTTTTTACATTCAGCTCTCCTAAAGCCTTTAAAGGGATACAAGAGTGACAATGGCTTCTTTTCAAAATTCTGAGGCCTGCTTCTCTGCCCAGTGCTGACACTCCCCAGAACGGCCAGATAACTATAAAGTTAGAATATCTAGATCAGCTTTGAAAATGGGACAACTCACAACCGCTTGGCAGCAGCTCTGACAAAGTTCTAGCAGAGATAGAGCAGGCGGGAATTCCTAGGGGACAGATGGGTGTCACTGCTCAGAATGGCGCAGTCAGATAATAAGAAAGCTGAGTAAGTGGATGTGTGACTCCCACAGAAACCTGACAAATACTGCTTGTGGTAGGTCCAGGTGAGGACCGGGTGCCTCCTCTACCTCAGAGCAAACACATGGAGAAAATTAATCCATAGCCAGCAGTGTGAGACGCCCCTGCCAGACACCCTCTCTCTCTGTGGTCGTCTACCCTCATAGATACTAAGTGCTGATGAGGTGAGAGCCACTGGGGGTGGGAAGACAGTAGTAAACAAACTGCACATAACCACTGAATTGTGTGACCTGTGTGACCTGTGTGATCTGTGGGACCTGTGTGATTTGTGTGACCTGTGTGACCTGTGTGATCTGTGTGACCTGTGTAACCTAATACAGCCAATGGCCACAAGTGGCCACTTAAATTTTAATTAAACTTTATTAAAACCTAAGAACAATATCTCGGTTGCCACATTTTCAAAGACCCAGAATAGCTGTGGACAGTGAGTGGCTAAGTGGTGGTTTGAATAAGAATGACCCTCATAGGCTTATATATGAGAATGCTTAGTCCTCAGGGAGTGGCACTATCTAGAAGGATTAGGAGGTGTGGCCTTGCTCGAATAGATGTGGTCTTGTGAGAGAAAGGGTTTCAAAATCCCACCCCAGGCCCCGCCCACCCCTACAGATCAGGGTACGGCTCTCAGCTCCTGCTCCAGCACCATGCCCACATGCGGCCAAGCTCTCCATCATGATGATAATGCACACACTTCTGAGTGGGTAAGCAAGTCCCCAGGTACATGCTTTCTCTTATAAGAGCTGCCTTGGTCAAGCTGTCTCTTCATGGCAATAGAACACTGACTCAGAGAGGACGTCACATGAGGAACACCAGACCTCAGAACCTGCCCATCTTCACAGAAGCAGCTTTGGGCAGCACTGGACCAGAGCAAGGACCTCCTGCTCCCCAAAGGTGTCTGTGGGATTCGCACACCCACTCTCTCAGCTTTCCTTTGAGAAGGCTAACCTGTCCGTCTAAGCCTCTGTCTTCCCACGCCATCTGAGCTGACAGAGCAGAAAGGAAAGACTCGGGCTGCTTTCTTCAAAGGGCAGGAGAGAAAACCACCAGACACTGGACTAAAGTTGGTGGATTCAAATAAGACAAAGCCCACCATTCCAGAGGAAGAATGCCGGAGAAGAGACACACAGAAAGCAGGAAGAGAATAAACAAGCCATGTCCTATTACTTTCTGAGATGTAGGGTGGCTTTACCAGGACATAACACTTCTGGAAAGGGGTCAGATTGAGGTCAAAGAACTCTATCCAGAGGAGGTAATTGTTCAGATTAAAAAACATGACAGCATTAAAAAGAAAAAATAAAAGCTTGGGCAACTTTGGTGACACACGCATATAATCCCAGCACTTAAGGGGCAGAGGCAGAGGCAGAGGGATCTCTGTGAGGTCAAAGCTGACCCGGGCAGGGAGGCAGGTGAGTTCCCGGTTAAGTCGAGAGTTACATAGTAAGGCCTGGTTTCAAACAAGTACACAGTGGTTGCAGGTCAGTAGTTATGAGTACCATTATAATAGCATCTACTATAGGAATCAGCACAACAATAGGCCACAGACAGCGGAGGACCCACCAATGAACCAATTGCACATGGGTGATGAAGGGTTTATAAACATAATCTATGAAAAATATCACTAAACTACAATGGGGGCTTGGAGATGTGACTCAGCAGTTAGGAACACTGACTGCTTTTGCAAAGGACCCGGATTTGGTTCCTAGCACATGCAAGGCAGCTCACAACTATCAGCAGCTCCAGGTCCAGGGAATCCAACTTCCTCTTCTGGCCTCTAAGGACATCAGGCATGCACATGGTACACAGACATACATGCAAGCAAAACACCCATATACATAAAACAATAAAAAATTTAAATAGTTTAACAACAATTAAATTTAAGAAATGGAAACCATCTGAAGAGAAGGCCCCAGAGGAGAGTACATGGCCTGCATCAGGAAAGCCAGACAACCAGAGATCTGCTGCACCACACCTTGGCAGCCAGCAGAGGCAGGCAGCTCTGAAGGAGAATGCAGGCACACATGCCTGACAGGAAGGGCTATCACAGAGGAGCCTGCCACACCCACAACCCTGCCACCAACACCCATAATTACAGCCATGCACTCAATGTCGCCTTTATTCCTGTCCTTGTAACCTTGTAACCACGAAGAGTTGTTTCCTGGTGGCTTCTTGCCTCACCTGCCTCCTCGAGTACACAGTTCACTACAGTATATGTTTCCACACTGCAGTGTCTATTGCTGAACAAATTCATTCTCTTTAGAAAACCTCACGTTGCTTGTTGTTTGGGCTGGTGGTACCTATGTGATACCAAAGACACACATCAGATGTGGTTTTCAACCTCCAACTACAACACAGATTTAAAAAGAAAGATAATGTCCAGTGTTGCCAAGAAGATAGGAATAGTGAAGACATCATATAATCTTTGGGGGGTGGGGTAAAAAAATTGGAAATTTAATAAATTTACTACTCTGCACACACGACAAGAAGCAACATTGCGCTATTGGCCTTTTGCAATATTTTCCTCTCAAGAGAACTGTCTCCAGTAGAAGATATGAAATCCAAGACTTTTCTATGAGAGGAAATGCCAAGACAAGATTTCTGTAAATGCAACCAAAATCACACAAACCAGAAATCCCTTTGGTCTCTAAAGGCATCACACAGCGCTGGGACAGCCATTGCAAGGGCCAGGTGTGCTCTCTGAGAACCAGGCATTATCTCCTCTGCCAACCTGAAATCTCAGCTCTTGGGAGATTTCTTCTGCTTTGATGTAACACACCAGATAGAAAAAGAATTAAGCCATTTCTGAAGCAAACTGTATTAAATAGCAGGAGGAGAATGGAAGTAGCTTACACAGCGCATCACCTCAACAAAGAAAAACTGACGAATGACTGAGATCCATAGCCCCCTGACCTGTGGTGTCACACACCAAAGTCACCTGCTGCGACCCACCTATCATCCCTAAGGCTCATGTCATCTTAGCCACAGTGAGAGACACAAGCAGAGAGAAGACCTGGATTCAACCACCATCCCTGTTCACATAAGGCCCTTAATGGACCAGCTATGTCATTGTTAACAAGTTACACAATGTCTGTGTGCCTCAGTTTCCCCATTTCAAAGTGGAGAGAACCGTATATTCGTGGTGACAGTTGGGAGTGATGAAACTTGCACAGTGACCAGGCACTGGGTCTCCATCCTCTTTGCAATAAAAATGGAGTTTGTCACTGCTTATCAAGTGTAGAAACATACATTTGTATCAGTAAACTTCAAAGGAACAAAAAGATAAAATAATAGCTTAAGGGTAAAACAATCAAAAGGATAAGAAGGAAATGCTGGCAAAGATGTGGAGAAGAAGCTCTTACAGGCCCGTGGTAGAGAACAGAGCGGAGGTTCCTCCATAGCATCATCCAGCAGCCCACTGCCGGTATATGCCCAAAGGAAATGACGTCAGCATGCCGCGGAGCCAACAGAATGCCTAGAGTACTGAACTCTATTCACAAAGGCCAGAACAGGAATCAGCTTAAGTGTCCAAACAGAGAAGAATGGAGAAAGACAATGTGGTACCGGCACCCACGGAATACTATGCCACCCTAAGAGGCAAGAAATGCTGTCGTTTGTGACAGCGTGAATGGATCTCAGTGACATCGTGCTAAGAAGCCAGGCACAGAAGACAGCACTGTATAATGTCACATGTAAGATGAATCTGAAATCATTTGTCTCATGCTATGGGAACAGAATAATGGTTAGCAGACACTGGCGGGAGGGGGTGGGGGGCACAAGGCGATCAGTGGGTACAAGAATATAGCTTGGTGTTCTGCGGCCTATGGGGTGAACATAATTAGCATCAATGCTTTATCTCAGAAACTTGGAAGATAGGAATTAGAGTGAGCTCACCTTAAGGAAATGATGAAAAGTAAGACAACGGATGGACATTTTATCTGAGCTGATCCCTAACCAGTGGATTCATAAATCAAAGAAAACATCAAAACCTCATTATGTACAAAAATATGTGCATTAAAAATTAAAAACTTATCTTCTCTTATAGTACTTTAATGTTTTACATGGTAGTTTTAAATGCATAAAAATAAGTTGGAGAAAAAATAACTTGGGGGACTAATTTTCTACCCACAAATAACTAAAAATTAATTTTCATCTTTTAAACTCAAACACATCCCTCCTGATATTTTGATACAGTTCACACTTAATAAATTTGGTCAATTTCAATTTCATCACACTGACAAAAAACTGAAGAAACTTGGTAATTATATAATATAAATTTAGTGATAACCACAGTGCAAGCACTCCATCAAGTACCTCACCATACACACTATCGCGGAGAACCCATATCAGGCATGTACAGGCATGTACAGGGGAGGTCTCACCGTCTCCATTACACACGAGGATAAGCATGTACAACAGTGTGCCCAGGCAACTGAGCAGAGGTGAACAAGGAGCATCTGCCCAGGGAAGCTGACAGCACCAACATCCCAGCATCTGCCCGTTCCTACGAGGTATCGCTACAGCTTAGGACCACTCTCAGCCACCAGGCTTTTTCAGACCAAAGCATCAGCTCTACCATGAGCCTCAGCTGTCTTGGCAAGGACAGGCAGATGGACAGACAGAAAGAGAAAGAAAGGAACAAAGAAAGACAGACAGACAGACGCACAGAGGAGCTGGAAGATCCATTCTACCTGCCTGCACCCCCTCAGGGTCTCAGCTGTCTCTCCCTGTCCCCTCTAGGGAACGGGGCCAGCTACCATGACAGTAACTAACAGGCACCTGCCTGTGCTCCCCTCTTCTCTGACTTTCTTTCCTACTTGCTTTCTGGTTTGAGGCCACCTTTGAAAACAACAGAAACAAACAAGCCCACGAAACCCTACTCCGCACAACTCCTTGGTTCACAGTCTGGTTACTGTGAAACTCAAACCAAGAAGGCAAATGACGCAGCTCAGCTATACACCACAGCAGATTCACACACCTCCAGGGCACCACTTAGAGCAGGAGGGAGACAGCAGCGTGGCCTCCTGGATGGCAAACCTGCATCCCCCTCAAGCCTTTGAAGGGGTCTGAAAAAAGGCACCTGTCTTTTAACCCATTAATTACGCGCTTTCATGCTGCAATGTAGACTGTCACCCTGTCACAGAAGGTGAAGAAGAGCTGAGAGACTAGGTCACCAATCAACCAGTGTGCTCACGCTGCATCTACCTGCTCACACTCACTCCGTCACCTCCCTCACTGCCTGCCACCCATCTGCTCTCACCACCCAGAATGTCACCAGAGTGTCCTACATGAGCAAATCAGGGGGCTTATTAAGAAAAACCCCGTATCATAAACTAGGCCATTTTTTACCGAGATTGAGATTTTTCATGCTGTGAAAGATATTAAATAAATCCAGTAAGTGTCGATGCTCAGTCAGTAAAGGGCTTGTCACACAATCATGAGGATCTCAGTGCAGATGTCTAACCACACCCTCGCACGCCCATGGCCCCTATACCCCTCACCCCCCACACACATCCCCGTGTTGACTGCCACGTGCAGCAGTCCCACTGTCAGGGAGGCAGACAGTAAAGCCCCACAGTTGGCCAGCCAGCCTGGCTCAGTCAGTGAGCTCCGGGTACAGGGGGACCCTCTCTCAAAAACTGAAGTCGATGTGGTGGCTTGAATGAAAATGTCCCATCGGGGCTCATGTCTTTGAACACTTAAGGCCCGGTTAGTGGTGTTGTCTGAGGGAGGTTTAGGAGGCACAGCCTTGCTGGAGGAAATACATCGCTGGAGCAAGCTTTGAGAGCTGAAAGTCTCTCGCCATTTCCAGTTCACTCTCTCTGCTTCCTGCTTGAGGTTTAAAGACATGAACTCAGCTGCCAGGCCTCTGCTCTGCCATCATGGACCCACCCTACCCCCACCCCTCGGCGTCAGCCTCATCCTTCAGTTGCCTTGGCCATGGTCTTTTATCTTGGCACAGAAAGGTACAGTGGAGGAGCTGAGCCGACAGCTCAGGGGCTAAGGGTACCTGTCTTGCTTGCTTCACAGTATCCACTTGGCAGCTCGCAGCCAACTACAACTCTAGGTCCAGTGGCTCCTACATCCTCTTTTGCCTCCACGGGCACTGCACACATGTGATGTGCATGCTGACACACACGTAAGACACTCTTACTCAAAATAAAAATAGTTTTACAGCAATTGAGAAAGATACCCGACATCAACCTCTAGCTTCCATACATGCGCACACACATGAGCATGTAGATACACTGCATGCACATGTGAGCACACACAGACACACACGCAACACACATATGCACACACATACGCACATACACACACGCACGCATGCACGAACATATACACACATGCACACACACGCATGCACTAAATTAAAGAATAACATCCCACAAATTAGTATTTAAACAAAACATGTACTTTTTGATCCAGGCTCCAGAAATGTTCATACCACAGTATACTGACACTGACCCCCAAATGCAAAACAGGGGTTGACATACTTTTCTGTCAAGGCCGAGCAGTAACAGAGTTTACCCATCCCACTAAGTGCAATGCACGTCTGTTACAGAGTTCAGCTATCTAGGTTGTACAAAGCTTAAGCAAGTGAACACCATGTGTCCCAATAAAACTTTATCAACGGACACAAAAGACAGATTTCATGGCGTTGCTCAATTTTGTTGTCCATCATGTGGTTTTCAACCATTCAAAGAAAAGGTGAGGCCACCCTGGGTTGAAGAGCTACACAAAGGAACAGGCGACAGGTCCTATTCTATTCCACAGCATACTGAGAATGGACGCGTGGCATCTAGCTCAGGTAACTTTACATTTATGTAAGGAATCAGCGTTGCCGGGAAGAGGCCAGACGAGAGCCATCCTGACACGTGCTTTTGTGTGCTGTGCTGGCTTTGAACGGGAGGGGAGCGGGGAGGGAGAAGGCAGGTTGCCCCAAGTTCTGGAATGACGCTTCCCAGCTCTCTGACATTGAGTGGGTTCTATTTAACCTGACCATGCTGTCGTTCCCTTTTCTGTAGGGGGAGGGCCACCACAGTGCCTCTCAGGTACAGTTATCATAAAGGATTCGAGGAGACCCTTGCAGCCTCTGAAACCTGCTGCACAGCACTTCTGCAAAAATAAGGCTAATCAGTATGTGATTAAGACCCATGCAATGGCTGGCTCAGCGCAAAACATTTTTCCTGAATAAGAGGGTTGTTGTTGTTTTTTGGGGTTTTGTTTTTTGTTTTTTTTGGTTTTTTGGGGGGGGGTTGTTTTTGTTTTGTTTTTTGTGGGGTTTTTTGTTTGTTTTTGTTTTTTTATGGTTTTTTTTTTTTTTTTAGCTTTTAGAAATATTGACTTCCAATCTCTAAGAAAGTAAAAGTCCACACTATACATAATTTTTTTAAATAGTGAAATTTTCATTCTGGCATAACATCCCAGGGTTCAGCTATCAGGAAGGAGTCTAGAAACCCCTGGTTTCTCCAAGAGGTGTAAGCTCAGCCATGAAGACAGAGCACACACAGAAACAGTGACTCACAGGTCACATAGCAAGTGTGTCTAAGGGCCTCTTTGTGAGGGCAGCTTGCAAGGTCTAGAAGGAAAGTGCAAGATAAATTGTGTATAACAAATATTGCCATTATCCATATGTGTACCAGGCTGGGGTAACAGGAGATAGAGGAGACCCACAGATTTGGGGAGAAAGAGAGAAAGTATAAAATGACAGTTAAGCTCAGCAAGCTGTTCTCAGCCTGGCTTTGAAAATGGGAAGGAATTTTCCAAGTAGAAATAACTGAACAGGCAAAGGCATGAATGGGCACAGGGCTTCTAGAGGGTGGAGTGGGGAGGGATTGGGGCAGGGGTGATAGCAGGCAAAGAGAGAGGGGGTGGTTACAAGCATCTCTCCACTAGAAATGTCCTGGACGTGAAATTAGAGTGTCTGTCTACCCAGGCTATTGAGGGGAGCCCTGGGGGGAGGAGGCAGTAACAGATCAAATGTATCCGATGGCAACAGAGCGCGGTGTTCTGTTGTGAGGAACGACACTGGGGCATTCAATGGGGATGGACAGGAGTGGTGGGGTGGGAGGACTATTTAGTTAGGCAGCATCCACATGGGACTTAGAGACTGGAGAGCAAGGAATTAAGAAGAAGACACTGAAAGGAGGAGCTACAAAAACAGTGAAGAAAGAAGGAAGGAAGGCTGTAGATTCTAGACAAGATCGATAGAGCAGTCTGCGGGTCTCTAACAACTGCTCAGGGAAAGGCTGCTAGTTTCAAAGCCAAGAACAGTCAAGGAGCCTGGAAGAAATAAGATAAATAAAGCATGAAAATAAGAGAAGAAAGCATGTACAGCCATACACACACTTTCTCCCAAGGGTGCAGATAAGCAGGAGAGAACGGCTACAGTGTCAAACATTCGCAAGTCCCTCCCTAGGCCCCGTGGATTACCTGCAAACCTGGGACACGTACACGGGTTCAAGGAATCTAATTCAGTTCTTTTTAAAAGCAACTATGAACACAAAACAAACAGTGAAACACTGTCTTTTCCGCCGTGCAGAAGAATTGACTCATCCTTGGAAATCACACGTTCGCATCCCAAGGGCTATCAGCACAGAAGGGACCCCGAGAGATGAGAAAGCCTTGTGAGCTCCAACGTGACCCTTGGTCTTCCTCACTCAATGCATTTAAGGGTCAGAGGAAGGAAGTATGTCGGCCCTGGCACTCATAGGACATTAGCTGAATTTCTCATGTGGTCCCGTGTATTAATATTATGAGGATCGCTTTAACAGACGGCTGCAAAGATTGCGTTTGTCAATACCCAGTACAAACAAAAAGCACCCCATAAACAAAGCTCTGGGAATGACTCCAGGCATTGGCCCCATATCGTCCCCAGTTACAGATATGGAAGCTAGACCCAAGAGAGAGATAAAGTTGCTCCCCCAAGGTCACACTTTATAGTTTCCTCACTCCTTTAGGACACCTAGTTTCCCACACTCTGAGTCCTACTATCTTCCTGGCATTCCATGTCCCTCCAGTCACAGTGAACTCCAAAGCCTTCAGCCCATTCTGCGATGTGGTCCTTACAGCAGCTGCTAAGTCAATCGGGAACCTCTTTCCAGAGGAGCCGATCAACCCGCACAGCTCTGTAAGCACAAACGCAGCCTGGCAACCCATGAGACCCCCGCTGTCCACCAACATCAACAGAAGTTCACTTCATGAAGACCTGGCTTCACAATGAGTTTGTCAAGGTTCAAAATGAAACTTCAAAATGAGTTTGGGTTTCAAAGGAGTTCGGTTCAACAATGCCTGGGCAAGGGCAAAAGCGAAAGACAAGAAAAGAGAAAGTTCTCTGTTTTCCCAGAGGTCCTATCTCCATTTCTTCAGGACCCACTGGACCTCCATCCCCTGCAGAAAAGCAAGAGAAGTGAAAGTGATGAGCCCTTGGTACTGAAGATTTCCATCCTTGCTACTCATGGTCAAATGATGGAATTTTATTTCCACTCCATGAAATTTCTTTGTTGCATGCTAGCCTTTCCGCATCACCCCCACTCCAGGATGCTTGCATGAAATAAAGCAACAAATTTTAAAGCTATGTATGGCTATGAGTTCTATGAGTTATGGCAAAGCCTTGGTTCTACTTCATCTCTTGGTAGCTTTTACACAACTGTGTGAGACTGCCCACTCATGTCAAAGCCTGTGTCCCACTGGTCCACCCACTCAGGACTCTCATACCCATGGCTGATCACATCACAGTCCTTGACGGATGCCGCCAAGCTCTTCACATAGGCAGATGCTCTGGTCAGTTCAGTTCAGTCTTCGCCCCATGAGTTTTCTGTGAACATTCCCACAGAAGGCCAAGGGCTGCCTCTACAGGGACCCATTTTAGCTACTGAGAAAAAGTACTAGCAATGCCATGTGCATCATCTACTCAAACCTGACAAAAAGGCAACCTGTGGGCAAGTGATTCAAAGCCACTCTCATCTACAATGCTAAAGGGCTGCACAAAGCAATGGGACACATTAGTTTATCACACCCATCTTTCAGCACCCACAGTGTTTTAGAAATTTAATTACCAATATTTCAAAAATAGAAATCTCATATAAAAATTTGAATACCCTCCTCCCAAAATGAGGAAGACCTCCGAAAAGTAGGCTAGCAGGGTCAGAGGCATGCAGGCCAGCACTATCTACCGGAAGCTCATGAAACACTAGCAGACAGCTTCCCAAGTACCCACTGTATGTCAGGCAAGGGAGGCTTGGGACACCATAAGGAGTAAACAGGACAAGAAATGATTCAATATTACCATCAGATAAGAAGTGACTTAACACTGGATGATATGAAGGACTTTTGTTTCAGAAGATGGGGTAGATGTACTTTCCAAAGTCATCCTAGTGACTACAGCTAAAGCTTTGGGCATTGTCTACAGCTCAAATACAAGAAGAGGCAAGAGGAGACAAGAAACATCATGGCCAGAGACACTGGTCATACTTCACCCCCCTGGGGAAATTAATGGCATGTTAGTGAGTTCCCTAAGTGTTAGAGCTGAAAAAATTGGCAACCTAAAAATGCCAGTGAGCTCAGAGAAATAGTGTTCCTAAAAAGGCCTGCTCTCTCTCTCTCTCTCTCTCTCTCCCATAGAGCAAGCAAGTGGCCAGCTAGAGAGGCAGAAAACTCTTACACAGTAATCGCTTCCCTGGGGCCATACTATAAAGGAAGAGAAAGGTAAAGATAAATGATGGGTGGAAGGAAGATAGATAGATAGATAGATAGATAGATAGATAGATATAGATAGATAGATAGATAGATAGATAGATGTTAGATAAGATCAGATAGATTAGGTAGGTAGGTAAATGGACAGACATTAGAAGATAGGTAGGTACGTACATACATTCATACACACATTCACACAAACATACAAACACACAAAGGTGGGTGGATGGATAGACAGATCCACTGACTGACCGACCCACCCACCAACCAACAACCTGTGGCCCCACAATTCACTTCAGCAAAAGATGACAGAAAGACTAAACTTCCACCTTGGACCAGACTGTAATGAGCTGCCTTACTGACCCCTGTCCCCTCTTTGTCTACAAGGTGGTGTCAGAGTAGACACATAGCACTGTCATCGTGCTAGCTAGTACAAACCCACTATCCCCCCACCTTAGTGTCAGGGGAGGCCATGTGGGGAGCCCAACTTCCACTTCCACTGATGGCAAATGAGGTTCCCGTCCTCCTGTCAAGTGGAGGAGGTCAGACAGCCTGAGTGGAGAGTCAGTTCATTCATCGTGGCCAGTGGTGATGATAATTCCACCCTTTCCAAGGTGCAGGGTGAGACCAAGTGGGCATCAGTAACAAACTATCTCCACCACTCCCAGAGAGAGAGGCATCAGTGGGGCCTGGTGAGAGGCATCAGTGGGGTTCCTCAGGAACAAGGAAGCAACAAGCAGAGTTTTAGACAGGAACCTGGGCCCTTCCTCCACCTTGGAGCAAATAAGAGTGACATTCCCTTTATGACCAGAGCAGTGCCAATCAAAACCAATAAATCACAGATGTCTAAATAGGACTCAGAGTTTCATAATAGCCAAATGCCCAGATTTCAATTTTTTTTTTTAAGAAAATCACTAATTCCAAGAACCAGGAAGATTTTAGGTTGAATGAGTAAGGAAAAAAATCAATGGATGCCAACGCCAGAATGACAGAAGCATGACAATTACAATAGCATCAGTTTTCAAAGGGGGCAACATTTCATTGGCAACATGCTTGAAGCAAGTGAGCAAAGAAGAAATTTCAGCAAAGATGTATATATAGATGATGTAAATGAGA
This sequence comes from Acomys minous, assembly GCF_964271855.1. Lineage (NCBI taxonomy): Eukaryota > Metazoa > Chordata > Mammalia > Rodentia > Muridae > Acomys > Acomys minous. The sequence continues at coordinate 117,571,067 of NC_140484.1, read as the reverse complement.
TTCGAGAATTGAAAAGTCTAAAATCAGAATATAAAACTCTGTGCAACTCACCCAGAGTGTAGGCAACAGAAATGAAGTGCAAGACAGGGTGATACAAATTACCCAACCTGAGCAACAGAGAGGAAATAGCTGGGAGGAGAGAGACAGCCCCAGGGACATGGAAGATAACAAAACATTCAATATGTCATTGGAAGCCCAAAAAGAAAGGAGAAAGAGAGCAAGGCTGTCAAGCACTCAAAGAAATAGCAAGTAAAAATTCCAAATTTGGCAGAAGACATAGTCTGCCAACTCAAGAAGCTAAGTGAACAACCAACAAGATAAAGATGAAACCTACCTACATCAAGACACCATAGTCAAACATCTACAACCAAAGACACCAAAAACATCTTGAAAGCAGAGACAGAAATGGCACCTAAGTGACTCAAATTATACCAGATTAGAAATCACAGTCAAAAGATGAGCTTGATACACATAGCCAGTACACAGATGGAAAAGGTGTTCACCCATCCTTAGCCATCAGGGAAATGCAAGTCAAGCCTACAGCTAGCTTCCATCTCCCTCTAGTCAGAATGGATATTAACAAGGGAATAAATGATCACAAATGCTGAAGAAGGTACAAAGGACGGGATGGGGAGAAAACCCCCATGTGATTGGTAGGCACGTAAATTAGCCTAGGTACTTACACATATCATCATGAAGGTTCCTAAATAAGACATAACATAGAGCTTCCATAGGATCCAGCTACACCACAGCTAGGTCTACACACACAAAGGACTCTGAGTCCACATGGCACAAAAACATCTGTACTCTTCACAATGGTGAGATATAGGACCAGCCTAGATATCCAATGACAAATGAGCAGATACAGGAAATGCGTTATACACATCCAGTGGAGTAGTATTCAGCCATAAAGAATGAAATTAAATCACTTGAAAAAAAGTAAATAGAGCTAGAGATCATCATGTTAAGGCAGACAGGGGGAAAAAGCATATTTCTTTTGTTTTACAAGTAAAAGCTAGATTTAAAGTGACGTGGAAGAAGAAGGGACCATTTGGGTGAAGGAAAGATACTGGCAGAAGGGAAGGAGGACGTGGTTAAAGCACATTGTATATATATATTTGAAAAATCTCACAATGAAACCCATCACTTTTGTACAATTAATATATACAAATGTTGAAAAAATGGGGAAAAGGGCTTTGAACCAGGAACAACAGGGCAGCTCCCAGAACCAGAGGAGGTGGGTGCAGAGGGGCTTGCCCAGCAGTGCAAGATGCAGCTTAAAAGGCAAAACACAGAAGCAATATGGAGGAATCAGATGGGCAGCTTCCTTGTTTGGCAGTAGAGTGCATGGCTGGCTGTTTGTGGTTGGCTAGAGCCGTGTGTGTTGCACTCTAGGATATATTTGGTTTTAATGTTGTGGTTCGTGTGGGAATCCAAAGCACAGCCTTGGCTGATGGCCTCCTGCTTAGTTAACGTAACATCATGGAGGTCAGAAGACAGAGCCACAACAATTTCCGAGAGCAGAAAGAGAAGACTCACTGCCACAGGTCACCCATCCATAGCAGAAATCCTTCAGCAGAAAAGGCAAAATGAAAGCATCTCAGATGGAAGAAAGTTAAGAATTTGATACCAGTCTCTTATGCTGACAGAATAACTGAGAAAACAAGTTCTCTTAACAAAAAAGGAAATAATAAAAGAAACTTGAAACATTGGAAAGAAAGGCAGAAAACAGTAAGTAAAAATACAGACACAAATGCTTCTCCTCTTGAGCTTTCTAAATGATTTTGATGGTTAAATCACAAACTACAACACTGCCTCATGTGTGAAAAGATGGAATATAATTAATGTAACTATATTGTAAATGGGGAGAAAAGAAATAAAGGGAAGTAAGCTTTCTACATTTAACTTTTAAAACAATAATATTGGTAAGTTGTTTATATTTATTATAATACCTAGACTATACTCTACCAATCTTTACAAAAATATTCTTATGAAAATACTACACAGAAGTAAAAACTAACACACAGAAAGGTGGAGTCAAAAATAAAAGAAATTCAAAACAGAGCCAACAAATAAAATGGTAGCCTTGGGCTGGAGAGATGGCTCAGTGGTTAAGAGCGCCACTGAGTTCAATTCCCAGCAACCACATGGTGGTACTTGTACAACCATCTGTAATGTGATAGGATGCTCTCTTCTGGCCTACAGGTGTACATGCAGGCAAAACACTATACATAATAATAAATAAATCTTTAAATAAATAAATAAAATGGTAGCCTTTAGCTCTAACATGTTAATAACTACATTAAATGTAAACGGCCTAAACACAACAGTTAAAGAACAGACTGGAAGAGTGGATTAATGTAGCATGGCAGTTAGGGTTTGAATTTGAATGTTCCCTTCGGGTCACATTTTGAATACTTTATCTCAAAACTGCAGTACTCTTTGGAAGGCTGTGGCAACTTTAGGAGGTCAACCTGGCTGGTAGTAATGCGTCACTAGAAGGCAGGCCTTTGAAAGCACCATTCATCTCAGGGTCTGGACCTGCTCCTGGTCAGCACCATGTGACTGCCTGCCTTCCATGCTTCTACCGCTGCAGATGGGATCACTCCTACCACCATTCTCCCCTATGACAAACTGAAATTCCTCTGAAACTGTGAGCCAAGATTAACCTTTTCTTCCTTGAGTTGTCTCTGTCCAGTATTTTGTCATAGCTAAACATCCAAAACAAAATCTGACTGCACCTTATCCAAGCAGCACACTTTAAATATTGCAACATGGGCAGGCTGAAAGCAAAGCAAAGCTCATAGCTACATTAATATCAGATGAACATTAGAGCAAAGAAAATGACCACGGTGGAAATTGACATTTTAAGTTTGGGCTTTATTTTATTACCAACCAATGAAGATCTGTCACTAGACTAACATGGCCTTAGATACAAATTTTTGCTTTATTTTAATATATACTAATGGAGCTTATATGGTATTTCAATAGATACATACAACATGCATTTGTTTCTCTATATCTGACTTACTTTATTTAACAAAATATACTACACTTCACAGGATTCCTGTGGGGAGCCATGCCAAATTCTGCCATGTCAGAAATCCTGTGCTTAGGCTGCACGCTGTGACCTTTGAGTTGCTGACCTTTGCCTTATGAGGTCTTGTGTTCCAGGCTACCCTTGGACTATTTACTTTTGAAAGAAGCAGGGACGTCCCAACTTGGACCACCCAGAGGATCAAGGAAGTTCTTACAGGGAACTACTCAGAGAACTAGGAAGTTCCACAGGGAGCGATTCAGGCTATTGTATTCTTGAGGGGGCGGGGCTAAGATGAGTGAGATTAGAGTAGATCCTATTGACCTTGCTCTCTATATATTCCTACTAGTCAGCATTAAAGTGAATCTTGATCAGAAATTTCCTGACTTGATTCGTTATTTCTCGTGTCTCTGTATCCTTCTTTCAATCCTCACTCCCTCTTTCAGGTGAACCCTGATTCGATTTTTCCAGCGGGCCGGACACGACAGATTTCATTTTTTCTTTGTGGCTGTATAATAATCCACGTGCGTCACAATTCTCTACTCACCCCTTCACTGAGGCACCGACGGTGATGCTGTAGCTCTCGTGACTAGCACCACTATACGCACAGAGGTGCATGTGGCTCTTAGGCACCCTGCTCTCACTTTCTTTGCTTGTACACCCAGAAGGGGACTAGCTGGAAAACATAGAGCTCCACACTGTTGTCCACAGTGGCTTTTTAAATTTATATCCCCACCAGCAACGGATGACTTCCTTTCCTCTCCAGCATTTTTAATCTTTTGCTTCCTTGAGCTGTATCTTCAGGCAAGCGCCCAAGCACTGTGAGTGGGCAGATTGGATGTAGGAGGACAGCACAGAGGTCTAGCGATGGAGTCAGAAGCCACTGCAGCCTCGGGGGTGCAGAGCAGAGGAGCAGAGCAGAGGAGCAGCGGCAGAGATGAAGAATAGTACGCAACTAAGCACACACGTTCAGAGCAAAGCCAGGAGGAAGACCACCCCAACAAAACTAGTGGTGTGACCGAGGAGCCAAGGATCAGTTCTGTGCTTTGTTTTGTTTTGTTTAGTTTTGCTTTACTTAAGGGGCTGAACAGATGTTTGAGTTCACCAGTAGGAAAATGTGAGAGAACACAGACAAAAGTTCCAGTTTACCCATCTCAACCGTAACACCTGCGCGGATGGATATCTGCGAGGAAGGCAGCACTGAGTGGTGTCTGTATTTAGGAGGAACATGTTAGCTGGAAATACAATTTTGAGATTCACCAGTACATATACTCTGTCTAGACGTGGGTAAGCCTCCCTGAGAGTGCGCCAGCCGGCATGGTGCAGTACTGTGCAGTCAAGAGGTGAAGAAGAGCCCTGGAGGATCAGCTGGCTGACTGAACTCAAACCCTGGCAGGTGCTATCGTCAGACAAAGGCAGACTGGCCAAACGCTGCTGAGAGTTCAGATGGGGAAATTACTATTAAACTGAAGGGCACTTAAGACCTAAAGATGCGCGGCCTCAAAGCACAGACGAAAACTCAATTAGAATGGGTTAAAAAGAAAATGGGTGACAGAAAACCAAGGCAGAGTATGAACTTCCTCAGAGAACCTGCTGATAAGGGAGACGAGATTTTAAAAAGGGAGGGCACAGCTAAGGGAGGATTTTTTTTTTCTTTTTTCGAGATAGAAGAACTCATATCTACGTGCTTATGGGAATGACTCCAGAAAAAAGAAATGTACTGAAGACAAGAGCAAAGCCCATGAGACAATGAAAACGAGAAGTTCGGGGGCACCGTGGAGTGAGTGGTCACTTGTATTTGTTGTTTGTCACACAAAAGAGCAGAAAAACACCTACACGTGAGCAAGCAGGGGACCTTGGGACTCCTGGGGTGCAGATAGAGACATGGCTGAGGGACTGTGACTGGGATATGAGATTCACCAGGGTGGACCTAAGTCACAGAGCCTGAAACAGCCACAGCGCTGCTACTGATGTGTGAGACAAACAGGAATCATCAGGGCTGAAGAACAGTGCCTCCCTGAACCATACAAGATGGCGGATGCCTACAACCTCAGCACTGTGGAGGTGGAGGGTCAGAAGGCCAAGGTCATCCTCATCCACGTAAAGAATCAGAAACCAGCTTGGGTTACATGAAACTGATAAAAGAAAGAACCAGGAGCTGGGTGAAAGGCCTCACCAGGAGCAGATCAGAGGGCTGGGGGTGCAGCATATGCCTGTGATGACACTGGGAACGCAAAGGCAGAGGCCAGTGGGAGGCCGCTTCATAGAAGACCAGGAGCAGCTAAAGCCCAGCCAGCAGCAGGTGCAGGATGAACCTGCCTCGCAGCCCCAGTGCGGCTGCTCTCCCTAGGTGTCAGGGACAAGAAGGCCAGCAGACTCTAACTGCCCTCATGCAGCTAGCTGAGGTCCAACATCCACAATATGTCCACCTGTTACTTGGCTGAATGAAGTACTGTATCCATTCCGTTTACTAACGACTTTATTTTCTGGGTGAAACCTGTCAGTCATCATGTCCCGATACACATGGCACACACCCCTCCACGTACTTAGTACCATACAATTTGCAATCAATGTACTTAATAAAGCTAAAAAGCTAATCTCACAGTGAGGAGCTCTGGTTTCCAGTGTGCTTTAAAATCAAATCCCAAGGGACACCCTGGGCTATAGTTTTACTTCAAAGAACAAAAAATAAGAAATGTTTGGGTTATACTGAATCTTTCAGTTATTAAAAAATTCAAAATCAATTTGGTTTGGACATCTACTCTAGGACCCTGACTTTTAAACCAACGTGCACAGATTTATGGGTTAATTTATACAACAGTCTGTGTGAAAAGACAGCAAGAATGTTTTATTTTTACTATATTTTTCCAATGCATCTAAGAGAAAAAAATTAATCTATGGATTTTGCAAAGCACATTTTTCTTTTTCTCTGATGAGAAAGTGAAACAAAAGGCAAACACTGTCTCCCTAGAGAATCTCATCACTTACCAGGGCCATCTTTCCCTGAAGCATTTGCCCATAAATGGCCATCAGCATAGTCAGTGTCTGAGGGGGATATGTCAGGGCCTCTTGCGGCCACTCAGCCTTTCTCAACTTGATATATTAAAAGAGAAAGAACAAGTTACCAAGAGGCTAAGTTAAGGGCTTTCCATCCCCTACAGATCATGTGACAGAGGTATGAGCATTGCCCCATAAAAGCACAAAGAAGAAAATCCAACATGGAGCCTATAAGGCTGCTGAAGACTGGGTGGTTAAACTCGGGAGAGGAAGAGAAAAGCAATGGTACTGGTCCCTGGACTTTGATGGGAATATGACACGAGTCACTAAGAGGTTAGAAGGTCCTGGAATGGAAAGAATATGTCTATTAGTACAGCATCCAGGCCTGAGAACCCACCAGCAGTGGGGTCTGAGCCTCCCTCATCAACTGTGACGACTGTCCAGAGAAACTACTATGAAATAAAACACAGCCAATTTGATGCGGTGAGTGGCCGAATGGATGCGCTACCAGAGTGTGTCTCTATCACTTGTGTAGTGAGCAGTACTTAGCAAGATGCCACCGTGTAGCTCTAAGCTATTTGCATTTCCTTCTAGCAGCTCCACCTGCATCCCTGGCTCTATTTAAAACTCTGGTAAAGAGTTTTGAAAGTATGCAGTGACAAACTCAAGAAACCTGTCACACTGAGGCATCATCTCCAGGGCTGACAGACAGCTCCTCTTCTGGGAAGCAAAGGGCTCTCTCTGTTCCTCAATAACTGCGAAGAGGTAGGAAAGGAGGAGCAGTTAGCCAGGACATTGACTCATTTTACCCTGCCATGGTCCAGACTCCCTGACTTGTTTTTAAAAAAAAAGCCCTTATTGTCTTTGTCTTTCTCTGAAATGTTTTAAGTAAATTAAGAATTTCAGAATTGAGGCACACACACCCCCATACAAAGCCTATCCATCCATGGAGGGACAGATGGATGGATGAACAGTCTCTCTCCCACCTCCCCCGCCTCGTGTGTTTGTGTGGGGGTACTTACAACTCACATACTATGCAGCTCACTCAAAGTGTACAATCCAGGGGCTGCAGAGATGGTTCCACAATTAAAAGCACTTCCTGCTCCTCCAGAGATCCCAGGTTCAGTTCTCAGCACTCACCTTGGTCCTCTTTTGGCCTCTTTGAGTGTGCACAAGCGCAAGCATGCGTGTGCGCGCGCGCGCACACACACACACACACACACACACACACACACACCTTTAAAAAGTTAAAAGTACAATCCAGTGGTTTTTAGTCTACTCAGAGTTTGGCAGACACTGCACCATCAAGTTTATCATGGGCCTGACCTCTGAATCCTCTCATTCATCACACAGAGAGCCAAGAAGGCCCAGCTAAGTCACGTCTCATCTCCAAGCGCATCATGGCAAGGAGCTAGCCTTGAATCCCTGGGAATTATCAGCCACTGACATCATCCAGGACTCCATTCTCCCTGCCCCTGGGAGGGCTCGGAGTGAATTGAGGCCCACTGTGAAAATTATGTTTGAGAACATCTGGCATTTTTTATTACTCTGCTCCCCTGTTTTTTTAAATTAAACACAACCTAACTTTCCCAAGCCCGTTGCACGGCATCGTTTCTAAGAAAGGACCTCTAGAACTGGGGCTGGGGACTAGGCCCAGTCAGGAGCGGGCCTGCCTAGCATGCAAGCAGCCTCGGGCTCAGTTCTCAGCGCTGCCAAACGTGTGCGTGGCGCTGCCCGCCTGTAACCCAGCCCTGGCAGAAGAAGCAGGAGCCTCAACAGTTTTCCATTATGTTTGGCTGGGTAACCAGGCTGAGGCTAGCCCAGCCTACGGAAGACCTAGAAGAGGGGGAGAAGAACGGAAATGTCTAGAACAGGTTTGAAACTTGACTAGCAGGTACTTTAACCTCAGGATGTTAAAGTCCAGAGAGAATCTACGATGTGTTTCTTCTCAAATGATTTCAGAGAAAGGGGAGCAGGGGGAGATTTAGACCCCAGGTAGGAACACACCGGCTGCAAGGACAGTGGTGACTGAATGGACTCCTGTCACAGTATGTTTCCCAACTCCAGTAACTTCCAAAGACTTCAACCACCCACTTCTGCTCCGTGGTCAGAAGCCGTCCTGAAGCTCCCAAGGACTCAATCTGGGTGATCATGACTTTTGCTCCTATAACATCCATATCTAAAAAAGGGGGGAGCTATCTATTTATCTATCATCTATCAATCACCTATCTATCTATCTATCTATCTATCTATCTATCTATCTATCTATCCCTATTCCTTCCAAATCTCACTTATTCTTCATTTATTACATCTGCGTTTATGGAGCGCTCACTGCTCAGCACTAGTCGAGTATGGCGCCCCCTAGAGTTTCTATTTATAGACTTCAGAGCACGTCTTCACTTGCCCCAGTTCTCTCATTTTAAAATGTTCGTTTTAATTAGAATTTCCCCCAAATCAGTACTTCCAGTTCCAGACCCTGGAGTAAGATAGGCCCATGGCCCAGAGGCCAACGACGACTGAATATCCCACAGACTTTTGTTAAGTACTAGAGATCCAACAGGGAAGCCACCATCTCTGCCCTCACCCAATGGGCCCCTCCTCCAGGATTCCTATCACTCTGAATAGCACCACTGTCCGCCCTATGTCCCCTGCTGGGAACGGCCATCACTCAGTTTCCTTGTGGACCAACTGTGACGGAGGGGCTAGCAGTGTCTTTCCGACTGGGATAGAGAGGAATTTTCTAACGTGCTGAGATCTCAAGATAGATATGAGGGAGAAGCAGGGGTAAGGCACAGCCACAGATGTTAACCCTAAATGCAATCTGTCCACCTGGGTTCTAGCAAATTTGAGGCTGGGGACGGGATAGGGGCAGGGCAACAAATCCGCAGGTGCTGGCAGGTTTTACAATGTGAGCTCTACATCCGCGGGAAGAGTGTAGTATTAGAAAGCAAATTTGCTACACACACACACACACACACACACACTTTCCCATGTCCCTGTTTCCAGCTTCCTCTGCTCAGAATGCCCCCCTTCTCCTCCCACAACCCTTTCTCATGCTTAATGCCCAGATGCCATGGCTTCTCCTCCTGGAAGCTTCCCCATAAAGCCCTCACTAAGTCACCCGCCACCCTCTTGTGCGGAGGTGTGTCTAGCACGGTTTGTTTACGTGTGTGCTTTGGGTCTCATCACACTACCATCTCTTTGAGAGCAGTTGCCTGGTGCCAACCTCGAACCAACCAAGGGAAGACGAAGACGGCGGGCAAGGGAAGGGGACCACAGCGACGTGCCCCAACCAGGAGGAAGCTAAAGAGACTGCGGGGGCGGGGGGGGGGGGGCAGCCAGGGGGCAAGTACAACGCCCGGGGGGAGGGGTGGTCCCAACGGACAGGCTGGAGATTCGGGGGCAGGAGGGAGGCCTACCCGGGTCGTGGTCCCGGAGACTTTCCCCCCGTCGCTCATCTCTGAGCCCACTACCTCTGACCCCTTCACTGCCAAACCGCTCAGATTTACAACCGCCAGGGCTCAGGCGGAGACCCGAGACTCTAGGGAGGAGGCACCACCGCGCGCAGCACTAAGCGCGCGACCGCTACCCGCCTCCGCGCCCTCCGAGGCGACCAGAAACCCAGGCCGAGAGAAGCCGATGGAGACCCCCCCGAGTCCACAGCCCCGCGACCCCGTGGGGACACCGCCTCCAGGTCCCTCTCCCGCGCGCCTTCCTACCTGGCTGGCTTTGTGGAACTGCTTCTTGAGCCCGGCCACCGACATCGCGGCGGCGCCCCGCCCGGGGGTGGTCTCGGGGCTCCGCCGGGCCACGCGGCCGCGACGCTGAGCGGAGCGGGCACCCCGGGCGGTCCCCGCGCGCCCCACGGCCACGGCCACGGCCACGGCGCTGTCACACTGGCACACGCGCGCGCGCAGATAGCAACACCGCGTTTCAAGGCCCGGGCGCAGCCCATTGGCCGAGCTGCGGCGGCATGCAAATGAAGCCGCTGGGACCGCCCACGCTTCATTGTTGCGTGGCTACCAGGAGCCCTGGAGCATCGAAAAGGACCCTTGGAAAGACTGGTCATGGCTTGCACTCGGGATGCGATGCAGAGAGCCTCTTGGGACTTCTTTCGGACCGCTTGGGATGCAGCTGATTTTGAGGTTGTTCTGGATCCGAGTTCTTCTCTCTGCTCTTCTGGGACTTGATGTGAAACTTGCTTTTACTCCCTGGCAGCAACAGCAACATCCCCACTTCCCCTCCACCTCCCTGGGAGTTTTGGATTGACATGTGTTGTGAGGAAGGAACCGAGGATGTGCAAAGAGAGAAACACTACACGAACCTGGATCTGTGGTTGGGTGGGGAGAAGACAGTTGTGGGCAGCTAGGATTGTGCTGTAGGCGCACAGACAGATCTGCCTGAGCAATCTGGGGCCCCTTGGAGAGAGTTAGTTGGTGGTAGTCTAATCAACTCAGACTAGTCTTACAGCTGAGCTGAGCCCCTTGTCAGCTACACCAAGAACCACACTGTCTGAAAGATGCCAGAAACAGGATCTTCCACTCCACTCCTTACCAGAGAATTCTTCAGACTGGTCTTCAGGTGTGCCCTTACACAAGATCCTTTCTACAGGGTCTAGAGGTCTTTGTTGAACAGAGGGTGCCCAGCCATGGAAACGGAGCTTTGTATCAATTCATATGCCACCAACAAGTCTACTATTTTTCCTGAATTTATGGCTCCAAATGCCTATAATATACTTTAGCAGTGCTTCATACCAAACAAACAGCATCTAACTTTCAGTCTTTACCTAAAAAGAAATGTCCCTCTGTGGACCTTCCCAACATCTGGTCTGGAGTTAGCAGCACTCCTGTTGTCCTGGACACTTACCGTTCACACTCTTCCCAGGGCTTTTATTTGGTTCTTGCAATCCTCCAGGACCCTTAGCTCCTGGCTCCCAGCCCTGCCTAAGTCTTCATAACTTCACCCTAGTGTGACAGAGCGAGTACCCACAGTTCTCTCTGTGCCTAGATTTGCTCACAATGGCTGGGAAGCCAGTGTGGAGTCAGCAGTGTCCTTCCTCATATATGGGAGAAGACATGGCCATCTTAGTGGGCATCTTGGGTTGAGGTTAATGAGTGACTCAACACTCTGGAACTGGAGCTAGCCGACACTAGACAGAGGTAGAAGGTGAGAGGGTGGTGACCACTGGATCAGAGATGACCAGTCTCTGTAGTAAGGCTTCTGGAACTTCGGTTTCTTTAAAAAAAAAAAAAAACAGAAATATGATAAGAATGTGATCATTTTAATCCCAGGTTTGGGGATGCGGGGCTTCTTCGGACTGTTCACAGCAGCTGACTGATTTGCTTCGTGCTCTAGCAAAGGCATGGTTGTGCCAGCTGCAGGTAGTTTCTGTGATTGTGTGACCTTTGGGATTCTGGGAACTCTTCAGAGGTTATGTAAACATGAGGAACTCCAAGAGTCAGGGAAGGTACGAGGTTGATGGTCACTTAGGGAGGTTTGCTAGTAGTCATGGTCGAAGGAGAAACAAAAGGAAAGAAATTAGATTCAGAGAATTTTCTATTTCCTCTCTCCTTGTTTCCCTTCTATCTAGTGTTAAGGGGTGAACGCAGGGGGTAAAGGATGGGGCAAAGAAGAATCCACAAAGTAGCAAAGCTCAGCTACCTCACTAAACAGGTTCCGGGAAAGACGCTCTGCCCTGTCCTGAGCTAGTCTATGTCTGCGTAGGAAATGCTCAACTGATGACCTCTTCTGTGCCCAACAGGAGTTTAAACAGCACAGCCTCCGCCTGTGCCCTCTGGGGAATCACGTTCTTTCCAAAGCTAGTGGTTGGCATTTTTCCCCCATGGCTGGCCGTTTTATTAGATCTGTGCAGCTTTCATTTTGTCTTTTTCTCTTTTGAGGGGGAAGTCACAATCTGAAGGGGACACTTCATCTTAGGGGTGGGGGAAGGGAAGATGGCAGTGGGAGCATGGAGCACGGGAGCATGGGAGCATGGGAGCATGGGAGCATGGGAGTATGGGAGCATGGAGCATGGGAGCATGGGAGCATGGGAGCATGGGAGCATGGAGCATGGAACATGGGAGCATGGGAGCATGGGAGCATGGAGCATGGGAGCATGGGAGCATGGAGCATGGGAGCATGGGAGCATGGAGCATGGGAGCATGGGAGCATGGGAGCATGGGAGCATGGGAGCATGGAGCATGGAGCATGGGAGCATGGGAGCATGAGGCAGCTGGTCACACTGCATCTGCAGCCAGGAAGCAGAGAGGGGGTAACACCAGTACTCAACTCTTATTTTTTTGAACCATTTTTGTTCAGTCTTAAACCCCATTATAGAGTGGCAGCCCATGAGGGCCAGGGAGGCAAAGGGTTTCCTTCCTCAATTAAAGGTCTCTGAAATCTCCTCATGGGAAAATGCAGAAGTGAGTCTCCTAGGTGACTCCAAATTCTGTCAAGCTGACAAGTAGAGTCCACCATTGCAATAGCACATTAAAGTTTCCTTGTGTGGGCAATTGTGATAATCTATCTCCTTGGTTCATTCAAATGCAGACTTGTAGATTATTTCTTTTTTTATTTTTTTTAAAGATTATTTATTTATTATGTATACAGTGCTCTGCCTGCATGTACACCTGCACACCAGAAGAGGGAGCCAGATCTCATAATAAATGGTTGTGAGCCACCAGCCCGTAGATTATTTCTTATAATGTTTAATCTTTGAGACCTTTTGGACACAGTTTTCTTCTTTCTTTGTTTTCTTTTTTAGGTTTTCAAGTCGGGTTTTTTTGCTTTTTTTTTTTTTTTTCCCGTGTAGGCTAGCCTCACACTCAACAGAGATCTACCTGCCTCTGCCTCCTGAGTGCTGAGATTAAAAGTGTGTGCCACCATTGCCTGACTTCAGATACAGTTTTCTGTTCCAAAAGTATTTACACATGGTTTATTCATTCTATTCCTTGTTTCATTATCAGCATATATAAAACTAATAATGGCTTGGATTTTGTGCCTTTGTAAATAACATGGATATTCTATGTGTTCTATAAACACTTTTTGTTGTTGTTGTTTATTCTTTTGGTTTCTTCTTTGGTCCAAATGTTATTTTTAAAAAACAATTTAAGGGGCTGGAGAGATGGCTCAGAGGTTAAGAGCACTGCCTGCTCTTCCAGAGGTCCTGAGTTCAATTCCCAGCAACCACATGGTGGCTCACAACCATCTATAATGTGATCTAATGTGCACTGTATTCATAATAAATAAATAAATAAATATTTAAAAAAACAATTTATGACGCGACCTCCTGCCTGCAGGAAAGACGCTCGACACAAGGATTCTTCTCAATCACGCTTTATTGGGAGCGCCCTTGAAGTTGAAGCAAAAGACCCCAAACTCCCCCAGAGCTTGAGCTTAAATACCATCTAAAGTGGCGTGTTAACACCTCACAGGTTCAGGCAGAATGCCTAATTAACATATGAGTGCAGATAGGTCAACAGCTTACACAAGCGTAGTTACCATTAGCATAGTCCCCCTGACGGGAGGGGCCACTAGAGATAGCTCTAGCAAACGCATGCGTACTGGCAATTGTTTACAGGTAGCAGCACACAGACCAGCGCCATTATTGGGTGCGGCTGGCACGATCGTGGCTGGCTCCTTACAAATTTAAGCTATTCTTGAGTTGTTAAGAGCTTTTAATTGAATCTATATTAGACTATTGCTACTATGATCAAATAGTATTTTTTATGCTTTATGTATATATGGCAGAGGTTTGAAACTGTGTGATTCAAGCCAAGAGTGGTGGGGTACACCTTTAATCCCAGCACTCAGGAGTCAGAGGCAGCTGAATATCTGGGACTTCAAGCCCAGCCTGGTCTACAGAGTGAGTTCCAGGACAGCCAGAGATACATAGTGAGACCCTGTCCTGGAAAAGAAAGAAAGAAGGGAAAGAAGAAAGAAAGAAAAGAAAAGGTGTGAGTCCCACTTTCTAGAACACAGCTTTTCAGTTGATCTTTAACAGGAGAATGTGCTCTACAACAGCTCCTAGCTTGGAAGAGATTCCATACTTATACAGTCTTAAGGTGCCTTGGCCAGTTCAAGGTTTTCCCTTTACAGCATCATCACCCATCAGCCACCTGTTTAGAGATGAAGCACGGAGTCTACATGAGATGAACTATCTTTCTGATTAGACTTGGAAGTTTTGAGATATAGACAAACACTCCCATGAACTGATGGATCTTTGGGCACTTTCTAAGTCTGCCTTTGGCACCTTAGAGCAATGATTATATTATGGCGGAGGCTCCGGTGTTTCCATGGGCATCTTTCCCGGAGGCTCCGGTGTTTCCATGGGCATCTTTCCCATGGTCCTTGACTCTTCCCTGCTATTCTACTTGGATCCATATTTCTGCATGTTGTCTGTGCACCAGCTTTGGCATCTGCAGGTATTGGCAGTCCTGGTGTTTGGTACTGTGGACTCACGTCTGTCTGGGACAAGTTCAAGACATGAAAGGATCCTGTGTAGAGAGATGTAGATAGAAGAAAGCATCTGACTAGTGTTGTAAAATAATAACCTGTTATCTCATGAACCAAGTCTTAAAGTACCTTGCAAGATCTGTCTTGCAAGCTGGCTTAAGCCTTGGCCATTTCAAGCTCCCTCAGCTGCCCAACCAAGGCAGCATAGCTTCTGTTTAGAGACCTTTCCACTTTAACATCTTTGTGTTTTCCTCTAGATTTCCTGTGTGAGAACAAACATATGACGCTGTCTGATTCTGGCATCTTTTGATTAACATAACAATTTCCAGTTCTTCCATATTTCTGAAAATGATACATTTTGCTCTCTACATCATTTATACCACATTTTATCTGTAGGACGGACTGTGATTCTGACAGGAGCTTGAAGTACCCACGTGCTGGTGGAAATATGGACAGTAAACACTGCTCACCAGGTTTAGACAGAACAGGGACACTATTGGGAACTGGACCAAGGCGTATTCACATTGCACTGTGGCAAAGACCCCGTGTTTTACCACATCCTGAAAATATGAGTGAGGCTGAATTCAAAATTAATGAGCTAAACTATTTGGTGGAGCAAGTTTCCAGACCAAATGGCCTTCGGGCTGTGGCATAACTCTTTCGAGTTGCCTTTGATCAGATTAGCAGTGAGACTCAGTAGCAAAATTTTACTCAGAAAGATAGGGAAAAAATGTTCCGTTTGGGCAGAAAAAAATAGCTTGTTAAAGTTTCAGGCAAAGGATCTATAATCGTTCGAGAGATTGGTACCAATAAGAAGAATGGGGCTGGAGAGACATCTCAGAGCACTTCCTGACCTCACTGAGGACTTGGGTTCAGTCCCCAGCCACCTAGTGATGCCCGCTTCTGACCTGTAAGGACTCCTGCGTGCATACAGTGTGCATAAATTCACACAAGCAAACATATGAAATGATTAATTTAAAAAAAAATAAGACAAATATGTTGGTTGTTGTAGAACAGTAGTATCAACCTTCCTAATGCTGCAACCCTTTAACACAGTTCCTCATGCTGTAGTTACCCACAGCCATAAAAAAAAAATTATTTTGTTGCTCCTTCAAAACTATAATTTTCTACTGTTATTTGTAAATATCTGATATGTGACCCCCAAAGGGGTTGTGACCCACAGGTTGAGATTCACTTGTCTGGAACAAGAGGAAGGATACGTTGAGGGCACTGTTGGAATTGGTGAGATCTCACACATCAGAGGAGTAAAACTGCAAACTCACTTGAAGGAAGGGAGGGAGGAAGGGAGGGAGGAAGGAAGGAAGGAAGGAAGGAAGGATGGACAGGCTAATGATTATCCAAGAAGTACAGATTATGTTTGACTTTTCATTACATGTTCAGGGTTACAAGTTCAGTCACAATTAGAAAGTACAAATAGAACAGGTTTTATTTTTCTTATTAGCCCTATAACTCCAATTCGAAGAATCTAGAGAAAGTCTCCACCAAAACAAACACGTTTATTATATGACAGCCTGCTTTTAGGCTGTCAGTGTTTGTAGTTTTAAAACACTCCAGATGAACAGAAAGTATCTGAGCCAGTTTTTTTATGACTAGCAAATACTAATACCTAACTCCTTTTACTATATCATTTCATCATCTATGCTATAAAGTAGGAAAATGATATTTTAGCCAATTTATCTTATTTACTGAGTTCTATTCCTCCAGGGAAATATCCTGTATGATTCCTCTGTCTTTAAATTACATTTTCAGAGAGCTCTAAGCGTATTGTAAAAGGAAGTCTTGAATCTTTTCTCCTGGCCAGTCAGAGTTTGTCAATTGTTTGTGTTTACCCTGCATCAATTGTACTTTTTGAGTTTACTTAGAGGCAGATACCTCAAGAAGATTCCTGGAGTTATGGCCTCCTTATCTGTGCTCATCATGAGCTCCAGGGCATAAGGAACACTTCCACATAGAGCCAGACAAAGTTTAGGACTTTCCTAAAAAGACCCAGACATTATTTTCTTGGGGAAAGACATAAAATTAATCACAATGTAGGAATTCCCTAAGAATGCAACAGGCAGAGACCGAAAACCTGAAGCTAGAAAACAGAATGACAGCGATCACAGCATTCAGCTCAGCTTTGCTGGAACCGCCAAACAACTGTGTTGCCTTCATGACTGTCATTGTTTCCAGTGGATATGGCTGGACTAAGAGGGTAAGTGATTTTCCTGTTGAACTGTCTCTCCAGCTCTTGATTTAATTGTTATACAAGGATGTGTTGGTCTTTTTGTCACTGAGACAAATACCTGACAGAAATAACTTAAGGGCTGTTTCAGCTCTCATTTTCTGTGAATTCGTTCTGTGGTTGGCTGACTCCATTACCTTAAGTTTCAAGCCAGGATGAGCATCATGGTGGCGGGACACATGGCAAAAAGATACTGTTCTTCTTCATGGCAGACAGTAAGAAAAGAAGGTCGAGGAGAGACCAGTCACAGCCCTCAAAAGCACTCCTGTACTCATCTATTCATCCTGTTAGTTGGTCTCCTAAAGCTGCTATTGCCTCCCCAAATTGCATTATCAACTGGGGCGCCATAAGTTCAGCACTGTCAGGAACAGCTCATATCCAAACCGTAACAGGGTGTAAGATAGTTTCTATTGTCTGCATGCAGACATCCAGTTTTAGCAGCACTATTTTTAAAAGATGTGTTTTATCAAGCATATATTTTGTTACCTTTGTGGAGAATAAAATGGATGTGTCTCTGTGGGTTTATTTGTGTCATTTGCTCTGGTCCATTGGTCTATGTGTCTGTTCAATACCGTGCTGCTTTGATTACTATGATTCTGTATTATAACTTGAAACCAGGGACCATGATACCTTCAGCACTGCTCCTTACTCAAGATCGCTTTAGCTTCTTATGGCCTTCTGTGCTTCCAAATAAAGTTTAGGGTTTTTTTTTTTCTAGTTTTGGGAAGAATAGTCATTGTAATTTTGCTGAAGATGGCCTTGAACTTGCAGGTGGCCATTTTAACTATTGTGCTGACTCGTGAATAAGGGAGGTTTTCCAAGCTCATAATTGTTCTTCAATGTACTCAGTGTCTTATAACTGTCATTATAGAGGTCCTTAACTTTCTGGGTTATTTTTATTCCTACTGTTTTGGGAGCTGTGGTGATGGAATTTCACTGAGTTCATTAGTGCTGCTTTGTTGGAGTTATCTTTTATCCTGCTACTGTGCTGACAATTGCTAAGTCTAGGCGCTGTCTGTGGAGGCTCTGAGGTGTTTTAGCGCCAGGGTTATGCCAAACATGGATCCTTTGACTTTTTCCTTTGCTAGTTCTGGTTTTTCTTGCTGTCTCACTCTGGCTAAGAAGTTGGGTGTTTTATTGAGTAAGAGTAAAGAGAATAGACACCATTATCATATTTCGGAACTTTTCATTTTTCCCCGTTTCGTATAGATTGGCTACAGGCTTGTTATGGAGATTTACATGGAGAAATACAGGCCTTTATTATACTGATGGATGTTCTTTCTATTCCTAGTATCTTTGTACTTTTTCGTTTTGTTTTGCTTGGCTTTTTGTTTGAGTGTTTGCTTTGCTTGCTTTGATTTGGATTTCATTTTGGTTTTTTTGAGACAGGGTTTCGCTATGTAGCCTGGTTGTCCTGGAACTCACTATGTAGACCAGGCTTGTGTTGAACTCAAAGATCCTCCTGTCTCTGCCTCCTGAGCACTGGGATTAAAGGTGTGCACCCCACCCCCCCTCAGCTCTTCAAGGTTTTTATTATGAAGGGATGTTGACATTTCTCAAAGGCTCATTCCAAATCTGTTGTGATGATAATGTGATTTTTGTCCATGGTTATATTTACGTGTTGTATATCACCTACTTGTCTTTGTGAAATCAATTTTTCACCCTTAGAATGAATTATAGCATAGGATTTTTTTTTATTCACTTTACATCCTGGTCATAGCTGCATCCCTCCTCTCCGCCCAGTCCAACCCTACCTTCTTCTCCCCCAATCCACCCTCCCCTGTTCCTCAGAAAAGGGACGTGCCCCCTTCCTATCTACCCCAGCTCATCAAGTTGCATCAGGACTGAACAAGTCCTCTTTCCCTGTGGCCTGGCAAGGCAGTCCTGCCAGGGATAAGTGATCAAAAAGCAGGCAACAGAGTCCATGTCAGAGACAGCCCCTGATCCCCTTAGTAGAGGACCCACATGAAGCCTGAGCTGCCCATTGGCTACATCTGTATGGGGGGGGGTGACTAGGTCCAGTCCATGTATGGTCTTTGGCTGGTGCTTCAGTCTCAGCAAGCCCCTTTGGGCCCTGGTTAGCTAGCTCTATTGGTCTTCAGACGTACAGGGATAAAGATAGAACTGAAATTGAGGAAACATCCAACCAATGCCTGGCCCAACCCAAGACCCACCCCAAGGGAAAGAGCCAACCCCTGACACTATTAATGATATTCTGCTATGTTTGCAAACAGGAGTCCAGCATAGCTGTCCTCTGAGAGAGGCTCCACCCAGTGGCAGATGCTGAGCCACACAGCCAAACATTAAGCAATGTGGAAAAGTGGGGAGAAGGAGAAAAGAGCCTGGAGGTGATGGGAGCATAGGAACTCAGGTCTTCTGTCAGAGCAACAAGTGCTCTTAACCTCTGAGCCATCTCTCCAGCCTACCCTCCTTTTTTAGTGATGTCCCACCGAGGTTGAGCTCACGGATTGGCTATAGAAGCTAGCTCCAAAGCCTCAGAGGTCCTCCTGTCTCTGCACACACATCACCACTGGCCCCTCCCCAGTGCTGAGGTTACAGGCACCACTGCCACGCCCAGCTCCTTGTCTAAGTGCCGGCACGCCCCTCCGAGATCTTCATGTCTGTGCTGCCAGCACTTTACTGACATAGTGGTTGTTTTCTTTCGTGAATTGAAATGCATCATTCCAGGCTCTTTGTACTTTAGGATTTACACTGAGACAGCTGTTGTTTTTCTGATCCATTTGCTGCATGTGTGCGTGCGTGTGCACATATGTGCGTGTAGGTGCGCACATGTTTAAGTGTGTCCACATGGAGAGGCTAGAGGGTAATGTTGGATGGCTTCTACTATTATTCTCCACCTTATCTTTTTAAGCAGGATCTTTTATTGAACCTAGAGTTCACTGATTGGCTAGAGCAGCTGACCTGCAAGCTCTGGAAATCAAGCTGGCACCACATTCACTCCTAGCACTAGTGTTACAGACACGTGAGAGTGTACCTGGCTTTTTTTTTTTCTAGAGTGGGTACCTATCTGAACTCAGGTCCTAGTGATTTCTGTGGTAGACACTGCTGACTGAGCCATCTTCCCTGCCCCCCACCTGTTACAGTATTTTGTATCTGTTCGGCCTACAAAGCAAATACCTGACGCTGCCAGCAATTCGCCAGGCAGAGTCTGAACTGATTCTAATCTACTTGTAAACTAAACAAACTACTCTAAACCTTATAACACACATATATTCCAATCACTTGACACTATGACCCCTGGGCTGGTCCTTGTCAAGTTCCCACCGTCCTCCTCCAACGTCCAAAACCCCCTCCTCCTACCGTCAAACTTTTCTCCTCCCTTCTAGGAAGTCCCGCCTTCCACTTCCTGTCCTTCTTCCCAGCTGATTGGCTAAACAGCGCTTTATTGATGGCTGATACATTCACTTAGCATTCCTCCACAATTCCTCCTTTTAGTAAAAAAACAAAAACAAAAAACCCTTTTACCCATACAGTTATATCATTACTCCAATATACAATATATATACACAAGAACCACAAAACAATTGTTATATTTATGTTACAATGTTTTGCTGTCTTCAACCCCATCAGAGACTTGAGAAGGAATAAAATCAACTAGCTGAGTAATTAGGAAGTGCAGGTTAGCAGCTTCCAAAATGGAAAAAAAAAAAAAAATGACAGAGACACTTGGTTACCTGAATAGTCACTCGAAACTCTTTAACACGTTGGAGCATCATCTTCAGCCTTCTGGCCCACTTTATCTGACAGACATGTTAGTGAAGCAGAGACTGTTGAGGACTTGCTTACCCTGTCTTGGCACAGTTAGGCCATCAACTCCACCTGCCTCTAAGTTTGCCCATTTCAGGCAGAATGATGTCAGTGGCAGACAGTAAGGACATTTTTTTGCTCAGGGGCAGGTTTGCCACATCTGAAGCCATCTCCATATGTAGGTTCCTCGATGCTCATTACCTTCTTTGAGGTAGGCTGGGTGTTGTCAGGAGTCAACCTGTCTCATTTTCAAAGAATCCTCAAACAAAATTTCTTTAAATGCCATATTCTGTAGGTCTCTGAGGTTTTTGAAGACTTAATCTAAATATTTTACTTTGTCTATCTATTAAATCTAAGATGTACAGTCTTGTGATAAAATTGAATAGTACAATGAATTAAAAATAAACCTATTTTACCTCAATATCTAATATTCTATACCAATGAATTAAAACTAGCCTTGTGATTAACAATTAAGGCCTTAAGTTGAAGAGTAAATTCAATAATCTACTTTTTGTCCTATCATTCCTATATATTTTTATATTTTCAGAAAAAATTCCCCGAATTCAGCCTCGTTCTTTCTCTGAACAAAGCCAATAATAACACAATCAATTCTCAATGAAGATAAACTTCCATAGCCCAAAACCTTACTCAACCCCCCTTTAAGGGAAACGGGGTGGCATTCTTTTTTTAAAAGCTTCTTCGGGCTGATTTGGGACAAATAATATCTATACAGGGACCCAAATAAAACTAGGAAAATGGTTAAGCAAGCTAGAGATAGAATTTGTGGTCCAGTCTCCAATTGTTGAAAATTCAAGCTTAATAAAAGTCCTGGGTGGGACGGTCTGATATGCTGGACCAATTGGAATCAGGAGCTTTCTCCAAAGCTGTCTTAGGAGATGTTCTGAAGACAACAGCAACCGAAGCAGTTGTGGATGGAACATGAGGAATGCAGCATGTCAGCATATCAGCATGCTGGAGGATGTCCAGCATCAGTGTCTGGTACTTTAATTCTGAAATTATATACTTTTTTTTACAAGTATTATACAATTTTAAAACTATAAATACATGAGGTGTGCCGGATGCACAAGCATTATACAATCGAGGTTAGTACTGTAGTTTGAATTCATGTACGTATAGACTGACTTATCAGTAGTCTTCTTGTGATCCAGGTCTGTTTTATTTTGAACTCTTTCAAAAAGGGAGTATAATATTACCATTACCAAAGGCCATAAAAACATTATTTAATTGACATCAAAACAAGATTGTATCCTTCTCTAGGCTCTGGGGCACCTGATGTATAGGTTAAGCTGCTACCTGTCTCCCGAGGAAATGCACCCCATTTTAGAGACAAACCAATTGCCCTGAGCAAAAGAAGAGAAGGCATTAAGCCTTACATAAACTTATGTATACCTTAGGCATCTTGTACCTGGGTTTTCACCTTCTTCCTGGCCTGTGGCTTTTGTCATTTGTGCTTTCGTTTTGTCTTAGACATGCACTGTTATAAACCAAAATGACATTTAATGCTGTTTTGGACCACAGTATTTTAGGCTTCTCCTGGTCTTTTCTGTGTCACTCTGTGGGCCCACTTTTCTGTTCTCCTTAATGAGTGCACTATTGTGTCACTGTTGTCACTCTGGTCTACTCTTGTGTCACTGTTGTCACTCTGGTCTACTCTTGTGTCACTGTTGTCACTCTGGTCCACTCTTGTGTCACTGTTGTCACTCTGGCCCACTCTTCTGTCACTGTTGTCTCTCTGGTCCATTCTTCTGTCACTGTTGTCACTCTGGTCTACCCTTCTGTCACTGTTGTCACTCTGGCCCACTCTTCTGTCACTGAAGTCACTCTGGCCCACTCTTCTGTCACTGAAGTCACTCTGTTCCACTCTTCTGTCACTAATGTCACTCTGGTCCACTCTCCTGTCACTGTTGTCACTCTGGTCCACTCTTCTGTCACTGTTGTCACTCTGGTCCACTCTTCTGTCACTGTTGTCACTTTGGCCCACTCTTCTGTCACTTTTGTCACTCTGGTCCACTCTTCTGTCACTGTTGTCACTCTGGCCCACTCTTCTGTCACTAATGTCACTCTGGCCCACACTTCTGTCACTAATGTCACTCTGGTCCACTCTTCTGTCACTGTTGTCATTCTGGTCCACTCTTCTGTCACTGTTGTCACTCTGGTCCACTCTTCTTTCACTGTTGTCACTCTGGTCTACTCTTGTGTCACTGTTGTCACTCAGATTTTCTTGCTTTTTCTTCCCCCTTTACTTTTGAGAATGATATATCCATATGTTATCCAAAGAATGGTAAGCACAGACCAATAGAATATTTGAGTTCACACTCTCTATTATAATCAGTAAGTAAACACATTAGGGACTGGAGGGTGGCTCTGTGGTTAAGAGCATTTGCTGCTCTCACAGAAGACTTGAATTTAGTTCCCAGCCCCCTCAGTGCACAGCTCACAGTACCTGAATTTCCAGCTCCAGGGGATCCGATGCCCTCTCTGGCTTCCTTGGGTACTTACATGCAAGTGAGCATACATGTATACAAACACACTCAAATAAATAAAAAACTTTATCTTAAAATTTCTATTTCAATGATGAAAAACCATGACAAAAGCAACATGGGGAGGGAAAGGTTTATTTGGTTTACTCTCCATGTTCACCTTCAAGGAAGTCAGGACAGGAACTCAAACATGGCAGGAACCTGGAGGCAGGAGGCTGGTGCAGAGGCCATGGATGGGTGCTTCTCACTGGCTTGCTCTCCATGGCTTGCTCAGCCTGCTTTCTTAGAGAACCTGGGACAACCAGCCCAGGTATGGTACCCCCCCCACAAGGGCTGGGCCCTCCCCCATCAATCACTAATTAAGAAAATGCCCTGCAGCTGGATCTTATGGGGGAATTTTCTCGATTGAGGTTCCTTCCTTTTGGATGACACCAGCTTGTGTCCAGTTGGTATAAAAGTAGCCAGCATAATCTTTAAAAAGCAGTTAAGGATTTTACATAGGCAATGTTGTGATCAGAATGCATCAGGCTCCAGACATCCAGGCCAGAGCCACCCTAACACCCCCAGCCTAGAAAGAGCTTAGAAGTGGCCCAACTTCTTAAGTCTGAGACAGCAAATAAATAAATTAGAGACTGGAGTTTAGGGAATTATTTTTAAGGCTGAGAGACAAAGATGAAAAGGAGACAAAAAGAAATTTTGAGATAAATGAATTATTAAGCTGTTTTAAATCTAAAATAAATAGTTTCAATAAGTTTCCATTTTCCATTCTTAGATACTTAAAGAAAATTCAGATGTGCTGGTCAGATAGATGACTTAGTGGATAATGTGCTTGCTGCCAAGGATGAGGACCTGAGATCAACCCTAGGATCCTATGTGCTGGAAGGCGAGAACTGGATCCCACAGGCTACCCTTTGTCCTCCACACACTTGCTGTCTCTCTCTCTCTCTCTCTCTCACACACACACACACACACACACACACACACACACACGTGCATGTGCGTGCACACATGAACACGCACACATACACAAACTTTTTTTAAAAACCATCAAAAGTAGAAATTTATTTTTGGAATCATTTAAACAATCACTCTAGAGCTTGTGAATTTTTAAATAGTCTCTAATATGAAAAATTAAAACATAATTATCACCACCAAAAAGTAACATATTTTTTTTTCTTTCTCATGAAATTAATACCCATTTTCTATCTCTAGGTGGTCCACACTATTTTTATTGCAACCTAACAAAACAATTATATGTATGTAATAAATTATGTTCAATCATTTTCTATTAATACATGGCAAAAGATCCCACCCCCAAATGCCCATGAATTAGGTAATACTGTCTTTTAAACATATTTTAATATATACTTTTTATAAACCAGGTATAGTTCCTAAGGCTAGACTCCAGGGCATAAATTAGCACATCAAAGTGTTTGGACAATTCTAAGTGTAACGCGTGTTCTCCGTATGTGTTGTACAGTTACACTTGCCCCCGTGTAATGTGGTCATCTAGAGAAAGGAAAATGGTAAATAAGACGATGCAGATAAAGAAACACGGATCTCAGCACTTGGGGGGCAGAGACAGGAGGATCGCAGTGAGCTTCAAGCCAGCCTGCTCTACATAGTGAATTCCAGGATAGCCAGGGCTACGCAGAGGGACCCTATCTCAAAATGTTGAGTTAATCTTCATAAAAAGCAAAGAAAGAAGAGAAACACGGAGCTGTGCCTTTCATTTGCCTTGAGCTAAATTCCAGATCACTGAAAGGCTGGTCAACCTCTGAGTTTCTGCTCTTGGTCTCTGTGGAAGCAAAGTGCCTATACTGGCACCTTAGGCCTCTGGTGTTAGTTCCACCATGGCCTGGCTTTGGCTCTCTTTCTTACAAAAAGCTCTCACCCAGAATCAGGAGACATCCCATGTCTTTGATCCACCACCTGTCAAACAGTTAGCTAAAGCAGGCCTAGAAAATTCTCCTCCTGGGCCCAATGCCTCCTCCATGCTCCGGAAGCATGGAGACTGTGCATTCCTTGAGCCTTCACACATGCCCCCATCCCTCTCTACACATCTGGGAAAGATGCATGCCTGACCGTGAGGTAACAGAGCAGGCGGGATGAGTCCCAGATGTTAGACACGGCAGCTGGCCTTGAACTTGCAAGATCACAACTAGGAACAAATGTATAGATTTTCTTTGCTTATTGTTTTACATGAAGCTGAGGGGGAAAACAACTGACCAGTCACTGAAAGACCAGAAAGAGTTGTCATTTTAAAAGGTAGAGAAAACGCCTGAAGGATTTTATTTTAGTTCACCTCAACAGTACCAGTGGGTGTAGCTATCTGCGGCACAAGACTTTGTCCCCTGAACTCTGTAAATATTTGGTTCCAAATCCGGGTACTACTGTAATTATAATTTCCCTCTGTCTATTACAGGTGCTATTTTAATTTCCATATTGCCCCAGGATGGTTTATTTTCCATTTCAAATAAATAGATGCATATAGCTTGTGCCAGGAAGCCAAGCCTTGCTGATGGGGTTCATAAGCTGATGCTGCCATCTGGTGGTCATCTTGGGAAGTGACAGAGGCAAGCGAGTTGGAAGCCTTTTGTAATTTAAAGGTATTTGGGGGCTGTTTGTTTGAGATAGGGCCCCCATGTATCCTTCATGCATGCTATGTGGCTGAGGATAACCTTGAATTCCTGATCTCCCAAGTGTAGTGTGTGTTGGGGGTGGGGGTCTGGGTACCGAAGTTGAGTCTTTAAAAAAGCACAGCCCCTTAGTTTGCCACAGTAGCACACTTGGATGGCAAACGCGAAGCTACCGGAAATGTGTAGATGTTACTATAAGAACCTGAACGACTGACTACCAGGTGTAATGGCGCCCGCCTTTAATCCCAGCGCTCTGGGGGCAGGCAGATCTCTGAATTTGAGGTCATCCTGGTCTACAAAGTGAGTTCCAGGACAGCCAGAGTTACATAGAGAAACACTGTCTGGGACCACCCTCTGCCAAAAAATAAAAGAGCCGGGAGGGTATTCCATCACTAGCCAGATGAGGACAAGAACACGGGAAGGAGGGGTGTGGTGCCAGAGAAGAGGCCACTAGAACCCAGACCACAGCGCAGCTCCTGCGCCCCAGTTCTGGCGGCACCTGCCCACTGTCAATTTAATCTTTTCCATAGCTCTTTTCCATAAAAACCTGTGTTTTTAATACACATGATATACATTTTTTTTAAAAATCTCATGGTAATTATTTTAAATATGTTTTAATTCCTTCTTTGAAAATTCTGTACATGTACACAATACATTTTGATCAAACCTACTCTCACTCCCCTCCATACACACACACACACACACACACACACACACACACACACACACACACACACCCTATTAAGTCAAATTAGTCCTGCCCATCTGTACATGAGTGCGGCATCATTCACTGGAGCATAGATAACCTACGAGCAGCCACACCAACAAAGGAAAATGATTCCCCCTCCCTCCCTCAGGACCGTAAGCTGCCTATAGCTCCTCTTGAGCAACAGCCTCATCGCATGCAGGAGACAGCACTGCCCAGCATTCCTTCCCATGCCTCGCTTCTCACATTCTTCCCACCCCTCGTCCTCGATTTCCCCTAAGCCTTAAGGGATGGACGGGATGACACAGATGTCCCCTTTAGGGCTGAGCACTCACACCCACTTACTCTCATCACTTTGACCAGTCAGGAGAGTCTGCGCTCACCACTACTCCCTGCAAAAAGCAGCTTCTCTGACCAAGGTGGAGAGCAGCACAGATCTGTGGGTTCAGACATAAATACCTAGAAGGCAGTTTGATAACACAACTACTTAGCACAATAATAGTAGAGCCCCCCCCAACCCCCCATGACCAGCCAGGGGTCTCTAACCAGCTCACAGTGCCAGACATGGATTCCTCGTTCTCTCTATGGAGCTGGCCGTAAGTCCAAGCAGAAGGCGGTTGGTTATCCTCGTAACAGCCACGCCACTACTGCACCAATGAGCGTCTCTCACTTGGCAGGTTGTTGCTGCAGCATGTGGGGTCCAACGCTGGCTGACACCATGGGTCCTAACTCTTCTCCAGCGTCTCCCAGCACTACAAGGCCAGCCAGAGGGGGGGCGGGGGACTGGTTCCCTCTATGTCCTGCAACTAAAATGTGCAGTCTTACCAACACGAACCATGGGAATACCCTGGGGGGTTCTGTCAGCCCCTGGGGCCGCTTTGGCCAGTAACTCACAGGCAGCACCGTATGCATCCCGCCGAGACTTTCATCTAATAAGCCCACGGTTTTAAGAACGTCTCCGTCTACCCAAGTTCAAACTCCCTTTCAAGTTTTTTTTTTTTAAAGATTTCTTTATTTATTATGTATACAGTGCACATTAGATCACATTATAGATGCTCATGAGCCACCATGTGGTTGCTGGGAATTGAACTCAGGACCTCTGGAAGAACAGACAGTGCTCTTAACCTCTGAGCCATCTCTCCAGCCTCCTCCCCGCTTTCAAGTTTTTAAACTTACAAATGGGTTTCCATAAGACTTTTAATACTTTCGCTTTTGGCAACTCGTCCTCCATCTCCTCCCCGCCCCCATCTCCCTCCCACTCCTCAGCATCTGCCCCCCCCCCATATCACTCATGTTCTGCTCTCCTCTTCAATTAGGGGAGGGTTGAAAGACCGCAGGTTTCCACACAGCCTTTCCGTACACTCGTTACCTTGGTTAACTCCTCACCCGCCCTCTCGTGCCACCCTCTCCCTGATTGGACCTTTCTGCCCTCAATATCCCCTTTCCGCTTCCGTCTTACCTGTAGTATACTATCTTCCCTCCCTTACTTCCTGGCAGGTACTCCAAGTTTATTTATATTTTTTAAAAAATTTACTTATCATTTATACAGTATTCTGCCCACACGTGTGCCTGCCCACCACAAGAAGGCACCAGATCTCATTACAGGTGGTTGCTGGGAATTGAACTCGGGACCTTCGGAAGAGCAGCCAGTGGCTCTTAAACCTCTGAGCCATCCCTCCAGCCCTCCGAGTTTATAAAACAACACGTGAGGCTAGAATCCATGTATGAGAGGCCGAGGTGTGTTTGCCTCCTGGGTCTGTCTGAGGTAACGCACTCCCTATAACTTCTCCAGTTCCTCCTTTATCTCCCAATGTCCTGACTCCACTTTTCTTTACAGCTGAATAAAATCCCACTGCGTGTGTGCTCTGTTTCCATTATCGATTCACCCAATAGGTGGACTTGGAGGTTGATTCCATTTCCTAGCTACTGCAAATAGAGCAGCAGTCAACATGGATGTGCAAGCGCCCAGGAACGGTATAGCTAGGTCATAAGGTGGTTCTATTTCTAGACTTTTGAGAAACATCCAGACTGATTCTAACATGGCTACAGCAGTTTACATTCCTACCAACAACAATATACGATGGTCCCTCTTTCTACACACCCATGCCAGCATTTGTCCGCATTTTTATTGCTGTTGGTGGCCACTCTTTTTTCCTCAAAGATTTATTTATTTATTATTATGTATATAGTGCTGAAGAGGGCATCAGATCACATTATAGATGGTTGTGAGCCACTATGTGGTTGCTGGGAATTGAACTCAGGACCTCTAGAAGAGCACCCAGGGCTCTTTACTTCTGAGCCATCTCTCCAGCCTCTGGTGGCCGCTCTTAACTGAAGTAGGTGCTGACACAGGAGACGAGACAGGATCTTAAAGGAGTTTTAATCTGCTTTTCTCTGGTGATAAGGGAAGTTGATAAGGCTTAACTTTTTTTTTTAAAGGTGTTTAACAGTCATTTGTTTTTCTAGAGAACTTTCTAACCAATCCCATGGTCCATTTCTTAAATGAGTTGTTTTCTTGAAGTTTAGTTTTGATATTTCTTGGTCATAATGTACATTTTTGTCATCTATATCCCACCCACCAGAATGAATAAACATTCTTGGCTTATACTGTCCAGCGGAACGTCCTTTACAGCTGTCGGTGCTCTCTTGTCTGTCCCATCCTGCTAGCCTCCAGCCGACCATGGCTGAAGTCACATAGAAGATGGAGCAACTGAGATGCTACATTTTTAACTTTACATAATTTCAATTAAATTTAACTAGCTACATGTGGCCAGCAGCTGCCACAGGTCAAGGTCAAGGTCAGCATGCTTTATTTACCGCAGCATTCTTGCTACTAAAGAGTACTTAAGTCCTCAAGCTGCTCAATAATCGTAGGTGTTCATTTAATGAATCAATAAACAACAGGGTAGGGGAGGACCAGAAGTAGTAGGTTAGATTTAATAAGAAGTCTGGGTGGTGCTTAACCAGGAGTGATGGTAAAATTAGACGGAGTAGAACGTGCCATAGCGCTAAATGTCACCATCGTGTTGTTTATTCCAGGTGAGGAGAGCAATGGCCCCAAGAGTAGTGAGCCCGCCACGGGATGGTGTGCCTGGGCTTCGCAGACAGAGGTTAGTCTGATGCTGCCCTGATGGTCGGCTGAGGGTGGGTTCCCACAGACACCCCTGGCAAGGAGTTCACAGCAAGTGTTACAGAGGCCAGGCAACTCCCACCGAGTGTGAGCCTGGTCTTAGGGGAAGCCTGGCTCCTTAAGGGGAGTTCGGAGTTAATTACAAAGACCCCACAGCTGTTGCTGGACCCAGGCAAGCTTAGCATTTAGAGGCTGTCCTTCCAGAGCTAAATATCCAAGTCAGTCAGAAAGGGCACCGTAGACATCCTAAGACAAAACACATCCCAGGCACTGAACACTCCGCCGGCTTCTCTGTGAAGCATAGAAAAATTAATCCTCCAATCATATTTCTTCAGACCCACGGTGAGAAAAATCTTTTTAAAGTGTGGTTCCATCAATTCCAGGAGTTGACCGTGTATACAGATGAAGCAGAAAGACTTGGCTCGAGATTTCAAACCCCTCCCGTGCATGTGCGTTTGGTTACAAGGAAATAAAGAGTGTATGGAATATCATTCCCCAGATCAAGAGTCCTTTGTCCATTGCTGTAGGACTCAGCCCATAGGGGGCAGCAGAGGAGCCTGATGCTCTCTTCTGAGTGGGTGAGTTCACCAGGCCTATAACTGTGCTTGCTTCTCCACTGCTGTACTAATGAATCACCCAGGCCCGGTGAGGGTGCAGTTGTGATGCCCGTGCTCTGCATCAGGTCCCAAGGCCTGAGGTTCTGCAGTCTCTAACAAGCTCCCAGGCAGTACTGCAGCAGCTGGTCACCATCCACACGTCCATCACAGGAAGATGGTGAATGACAGTTTCTCCACAGTCTCACGGAGGCGCAGCTGTAGCTCATCCAATGCACGCTAGCTGGATGGCTAGTAAACACTAGCCAAGAGCTCCTGTGTTCTGGTGAAGAGGCTGGCTGGGAAACGGCTAAATTCAGGGTGGAGCCCGCCCTTGGTCATGGGGTGCAAGTCTCTGTGGCTGGTAAACTTTAGAGGCTAATGTTATTTGCTATCATCTTGACCCAAGTGGGCATAGAATTCTGAACAGGAATTTAGCAGATTTTTCACAAAGCATAGAACGCATCTTCTTCGTGTGAAGGCAGAATGTGGAGTAAGGCGAAAGGTGGGCCTCTGAGCATGCCCATGGGGATTGATTCCATTAACTGATGTGTGCAGATCCACCTTAGCTGTGAGAGGGGACCATCACCCGGGAGACGACTGTAAACGGAGAAACGAAGCTGAGCATTAGCATCTATTCATGGCTCTGCTTCCGTGTCATAGTAGATGTCATGTGACTTCCTTGCCACCTTGAACTGTGAGCTCAAATCAACTTCTCTTTTAGGTTGTTTTTTCATGTGTTTTATACCCTCTTCTGACTTGCACTGACATGCAGGAAGAGGAAAAAAAAAACCCCTAAGACAGGCCTCTACCCATATTGAACTGATGGTGTATAGCCCCCTTCCATGTCCTTAGTCACATGGGCCCCTGGATTACAAAGGGGAAGATTCCCAGAGTGCACAGTACATGCCAGACCCACTCTGCACGCTCACGGCAACTCTGGAGATGTACATGATCAGGTCAGGGATAAACTCAGAAGGATGAAGTGTGTGGTTTGAATGTGAAATGTCCCCAGTGAACTAACTCATGCCTGAATGTTTGGTTCCCTAGCTGGTGGCCCTGTTTTAGAAGGCTGTAGAACCTTCAAGAGGGGAAACCTCTGTGAAAGAAGAGGGTGGTCCCTGGAGACACCAGGACTCTGGGAAATCCAGTGAAGAAAGGTACAGGCATAAATGACCCAAAGAGAAAGAAGACTCTGTGTGTTACAGGTAGCAGAGCCGGAGGGGCTGGAATGCTCGAGGCTTATGGAGACTTATGGAGCCCAGATGATTCCACAGTAGCTCCAGATGCCAGACATCGAACTATCGGAGTTGGTGCAGTTTGGTCTTGCTTTGTCTCACGCTTCCCTTGATAAACCCCCTTTGATATGCCTTCTTTCCTTTTGAAATGGAAATGTTTACTCCGGGCCATTGTTTATTGGAATATATAATTTGTTTTTTTAAATTATTGTGTATGGATTACCTCTAGTCTCAGAAGACTACACAGACATTGGAGGTTGGAGTGGATGAACTTTATATTACGAGATGGCCGTGAGCCCATGGGGTCCAGGGACAGAGTGTCATGCTCTGGATGTGAAATGTCCCCTATGGGCAAATGCGTTTGAACATATGGTCCCCAGCTGTTAGTGCTGTTTAGGAGGTGGAGGCTGGTTATCGGGAGTTGGCCATGGGGGGTGGGAGGGTGGGGGGGTGGGGAGTGGGGGGGAGGGACAAGAAATGGGATTTGGTAGTTCAGCCTGACTTCCCATCAGCTCTCTGCATCCTGACTACATAGGCATGGTGATCAGCTTCTTCCACCATGTCTTCCCCACCATGACGGACTGTGTCTTTTCTAAAACCAAAGCCCAAATGAGCCTTCCCACCCTCCTTGGTTTTTTTTTTTTTCAGGCATTTTGTCATAGCAATAAGGAAACTAACTACTATGAGCATCACCCAGTGAAATGTGATTAGCCCACTTTTCAAGACTGGGATAGCTTGAGAATCCTTTGCTATCAAATATGCCAGGGTCCATTCATCGATTCATGTGTTAAATACACATCTATTGGTTGCCTACTCTGTGCTTGGGGCTAGACTAGCAGAGACGAACCGTACGGTGCATTAACCTGTGGACGCCATTCATGGTTTAACACCAACAGTCTAAGATGCCAGAGCCCACAGAGTCCACTGATGCCCCTGGGTGCTGCTCTCTGAGTAGAAGTGTACTCACCTATTCCTTTGGTGTTATCAGCTGTATACCTGAGGACTGGACTGTTTTGTGCCGTGCTGCGGCCCTTCTTTCAATTGTCATTAGTTGCATCTTTATTCTCCTCCTTAGCACATTCTGAGCTGGAGAAAAATGGCTCAGTAAGCACCTGTTGGAGCACTTGGAACTGTCCCAACTCTTTCGCTAATGGGGGTGTGTGTGGGGGGGTGAGGGCACGATGACAGACTGCTCACTTGTCTATGCAGCCTGCGAGCTCCTTCTGACCAGGCTCCTGGAAAGCACACCTCTGTACACACACCTCTACTGGGACAGAACCCGGTGGCCTTGCATCACCCTCCAGCTGAGGAGTAAACAGATGGCCTAAGATGTTACCAAAGGGGTTCCTAGTGGGAACAGGATTAAAGATCATTTAATTTTAGGCAAAGCTGTTGGGACACAGGCTTCCCCTAGACTAAGGGGCCCACCTTGAGCTCTGACCTCAGCTGACACTTCTTTGCCTGGGCTCAGGAGACACACAAAGGGCTACTCTCTAGTCTACTGAGAACCTTTCAATACGCCAAAAGGAACTCCATAGTTCAGAGCCCTCCCTAGCTCTGAAAAACTGTCTTACTACACATAGCAGCAGTTTTTAAAAAGCAACCTTAAATCACGAGGTCTAAATCCATGACAATGAACAAATACCTCGAATTTTCCCCTTTGCGGGTCTTTCTGCTGAAAACAAAACAAATCCTCAGTTACCTAATCCTGGCCACCCCTGTGCAGAACACTGAAGGCTAAAAACTTCAAAAACAGCCGTTCTCTCCTGTTTTCCATTCTGTTTTTGCCCCGCCAACCCCTCCCCCCCCCCCCACAGTCATGGGATGACCTCACCTGATTTTTATATAGAAAATTGAGTCCATCTGGTGTTGGCTTCCTCCAGCCCCCTCATCTCTACTTGAATGCAATCTGGGAACCCTTTGTCTCCCCTTTCCCTTCCCTCTGATTGTAAGGAAAATGAGCCCCCACCTTCTTTTCTCCCCTATTTAGTCTCTGTCCCCAAGGAGGAGGGAGTGCCCTCCTCACTCACAGACTGCCTTGACACAAAACCTGAGCCTCTTCCTGCACCTTGAAGTCCCCCAAAGTTCTTTCCTCTGGGAAATGAATTCCCACTCTATACAATTTTGACCCAAATTTTTTTTTTTTTTGAACTGTTTTCCCTTGGTTTTCATACCCGTGTCTGACTTCCGGTGAATTTTCTAAGTTAGATATTTCATCTTTTGCAAATAATGGAATGGACTGAAATCCTTATCTCTCTGATACCTAGAGCCTTCCTGTCTCTAAAGTGGATTCTCAGAGCTCAAGTCTGAGCATGGTTGTCTGTCCTTTAATCTGAGCATGGTTGTCTGTCCTTTACAAGACCCCCCAAAAAAGTATCTAGCATAAAAATGCCACGTGCCTTCTGACCTGGATGCCACCTTGCTGGAGGCCTGAAACAGGCCCTTAAAGACGTAGTGATACATTTCCCTAAAATTCATAGACCTATACTCTGTTCCATGCGGAATGAACCTATGACCCTCCGGCCGCCTCAGCCCTCACAGCACCTTCAGGGTTTGGGGTTCTCAGGAGCACTTACCTGAGGATCTTCCTTCCTTTGTGGACAACCTATACAAGGGGCACCCCCCCATCCATTTCTTTGGAGATATTTTGAATAACTTTAGGTGTCTATCTGCTGGTGTACTTTTGATTGTATTATTTTGATGGTTTTCAACTTTATTTTCATATTTTCAGTCCAAATTTGACCAATTCTTAGGATTTACCCAAGGTATCAAATTTAGGTCTTTGAAGTGTTTATCCTCCCCCCCCCATTTTACTGTTTAAAATTTGATTTATAGAACATGATACACGATAGCAAATTATAACACGCGAAGGGTCTGCCAAATTAACGAGACCTGCCCAGATAGTTAGGAGAAGGAAGAGGAGGAGACAAAAAGAACCATACGGTAGGAGGAGAGAGCCAATTCATTCAAGTGGTCACCATGGTTCCCCTATAAATGAATGGTTAAAAAAAAAGTGAAATAAAGGGGGGGGGCACCAAATACTTACCAATATAGCCAACCTTGTTTGCTTGCATTTTTTGTTTTTTGTTTTTGTTTTTTTACCTTTATGATTTTCCTCCCTTTCCTCCTCCACTGCCTTCCTGGGACCCACACCCACCAAGGCTGAGATAATTGAAAAGGCTGCTGGTAATACAAGCCTCTTCCCAGAAGAAGACAGGCACTCTTCAGGATAATAAAACCCGGGAGCTGTGCCAGCAGCATGGGCTAGCTGCTAGGTCTCAGATAACCCACCTGGAAGCCAGATGACCGCAATGGCCTGTTCCTCTATTGTATGGACCTGAAGCTGCCCACATCTCTCTAGCAGCCAAGCTGGGTGAAGCAGAGGCGTCCACACCAAAGGTCTAGGCCACAGACTGGCCCTGCATGCCAAGTTCACGACGACGAAGGGCTACAGTTTCAAGGAGAAGGGGGTAAAGCAATTGTGGCTTGGGGGATTCTTTGTGTTCGTAGGCAACAGACAGACAGGGAAGACCTGCTGAGGACAGCAAGGAGCACACATGTCCAGGAAGTGTGTATCAAATGCTGGCGGAGGGCTGGAGAGATGGCTCAGCGATTAAGAGCACTGACTACTCCTCCAGAGGACCCAGGTTCAATTCCCAGCACCCATGTGACAGCTCACAACTGTCTGTAACTCCAGTTCCAGGGGATCCGACGCCTTCACACAGACATACATGTATGCAGGCAAATCACCAATACATGTAAAATAAAAATAAATCTAAAAAAAAAAAAAGGCTGAAGGAAAGGCTCAAAAGCCATCCTCTTCCAGGCTGTAGGGTGAACTTCCTGCTACCTCCTAATTCCAACAGGTCAACTTCATTAAACACGCAGATAAAGACTGGGTGGAAGTAGCCTTCACTTAAACAAGAAAGCAAGATAGACTGGCTTATGCCCACAGCCACACAAAGGTGTGCTAAGGAATGAGACAGAAACTGATCGAACAGATGACAAGAAAAGCTGTTGAGTGCATGGTGCCAACATAGCCGAGCTGTGAAAGCAGTAACCTGAAGCAGACTGTGCAAAGGAAGCCGGGTGCCTGACCAGAGCTGGGGAAATGTCTGTATTTGGGGCCCAGGTACCTGCAGAGAGAAGGAAAAGGACAGGCCGCACAGTGCAGGAGTGTGAGCAGGACGGGTTTAACCCCTGGACAGGACACCGCTGTGCTCCAGATTCCCCGGTCAGCCCACACAGCCAGGGGACTGACCCTCCCTCCTTTTGCAGAAGACAGGAGATGAACAGGAATGGGATGGCGGAAGCCAGCCTGACGCTCAGGATGAGGCCGTCTTCCACCCTCCACATTCCAGTCTGAGACTGTCAATAGCCGTTCCCAGTTAAACCACTGAATTCATAGTTCCAAGTGACTGTGTGTGTGTGTGTGTGTGTGTGTGTGTGTGTGTGTGTGTGTGTGTGTGACATCAAAAGAGGATCGATAAACTGGGCCTGGTGGCGCACGCCTTTAATCCCAGCACTCGGAAAGCAGAGGCAGGCAGATCTTTGTGAGTTCTAGGCTAGCCTGGTCTACAGAGTGAGTCCAGGACAGTTAGGGCTAACACAGAGAAACACTGTCTCAAAAAAACAAAAGAAAGAAAGAAAGAGAGAGAGAAGGTAGGAGAGAGAAAGAAAGAAAGAGGAAAGGAAAGGAGAGAGAAGGAAGGAAGGAAGGAAGGAAGGAAGGAAGGAAGGAAGGAAGGAAGGAAGGACAAAGCCCAGCAGGGCAGGGGATGCGTGGCAGCCGGAGCCCGGAGCTGAGGCGGCTGGTCACAGTGCACCAGGAGTCAGGAAGCAGAGAGCGGGGTGGGACTACTGTGGCAGTTTGGATGAGAAATGTCCTCCATAGGCTTATATATTCTAACATGTTCCCCAGTTTTTGCTGTGATTTGGGAAAGGTGTAGAACCTCTCCGAATTATAGCCTTGCTGGAGGAAGTATGTCACTAGGGAACAGGCCTAACTTCCGGTTCCCTCTCCCTGCTCCCGCCACCTGTTTCTGGGTCTCCCTACCTTTATGGACTCTCTCTCTCTCTCTCTCTCCTTCTGGAACCATAAGCCAAGATAGCCTTTTCTCCACAAGTCACTTTTGCTCACAACGATTATTACAGCAACAACAAAAAAAGTAACAAATACAGCTCTAAAAACAAACAAACAAAAAACCTATAAGCCCCGCCTTCAGTGACCTACTTCCTCCAGTGAAACTCAGTGGCTCATAACCATCTACAATGAGATCTGGTGCCCTCTTCTGGTGAGCAGGCACACATGCGAGCAGAATGTGTATAAATAATAAATAAATATTTAAAAAAAAGAAAATAAAAGAAACTCATGCTCCTAAATATTACACATCCTGCCAAAACGGGGCCACCAGCTAAGGGCCAAGTGTTAAGTCACATTAGCCAGTGGGGAACCTTCCACGTTCAAACTGCAACAGTAGGTATGAACATACTGTGCAGAACAGTTAGAAACGGAGTTGAGGCAGCCTGTCCCCAGAGCAGTGAGGATAACAGAAGCTGGTTCAGGACAGCTAGGCTAGGGGACTGCTTACTTCCCCCGTAAGCCACAGAGCATCATTTGACTTCAAAAATTATAGACGTAGATTGCTCCAGTAAGAATAAATTACATTTTGAAAAGGAATTTGTCTGACATTCCTAAGAATTAAGTGTTTTGTGCATATGTGTGTGCTCTAGACAGAGAGGGACTAGAGCACGCTTTGCTCCTGTTAATTGCCTGCAGATGTGTAAATTTCTTCAGGGTATAAGGAAGGATGTCAGAAACCACAGCGTGTGACTGGCTGAAAGCTGCAACCCGCCCCCTCCCCAACCGCCCCATCCTACCTTCCAAGTTGAAAGGGCACAGCTGCCAGGGCCTGTGGAATTGCAACGTGGGGATCTTGCTATGCTTATTTGTATCTCATAGCCCTGAGCCAAGAGGCACCTGCCTTGGCAGCTAAACACAGTGAGTGTCAGGGGTAGAAGTCAGCCAGCCCTTCCACGCCACTGATGCTAAGTTCAGCTGGAAGGAGAGCTGATTATACACAGAGCAGTGGCACCTGGACTGGGGCCTCTGGGGGGAGGGGCGCAACTGGCTTTGGGAAGGACCTATCCCCGAGGGTGGAGCTAACTCCTTATCCTGTAACACTTCCTACACAAGCCTCTCAGGAGAGACACAAAAAGAAGCCATGAAACTAGTGGGTACCATTTCACTGAGTGACGGAATAGAGTGTGATGGTTGAATCACGTCTAGAAGAACTGCAAACGCATGCTTAAAGCACTGCTGTCCCACATTTGCTGGCATAGAGACTAGGCAAGCTCCTGGGTTATTAATTAGTGTCTTGACTCACTGCTTTTTTTTTTCACCTTTTTGTTTTAACCTGTGGATGTCTTTATTTTAAAGAAGTTTCTTGCCAAGCATGATGGTACATATGGGATCCCATGCCCAGGAGGCCGAGGCAGTAGGGTGTAGAGCCTAAAGACTCTCTGGACTCCATGACAAGCCCTGTCTCCAAAAAGAGGTCTGGGTGTGGTGGCACGTGTGTTGGTGTCACGGCACGTGGGGTGTGGAAGCACAGCTGGAGGATTGGAAGTTTGAAGTCTTCCTCGGCTACCTCATAATTTCTAGACCAGACTGGGCTGGTCCTGTCTTAAAACACAGAGTCAAATAAATAAATGTCGTTCTGAATTTAACAGTCTCTGACTTTTATTTTTGAAGATTTTATTGCTGGCCATGGTGGCGCACTCCTTTAATCCCAGCACTCGGGAGGCAGAGGCAGGCTGATCACTGTGAGTTCGAGGCCAGCCTGGTCTACAAAGTGAATCCAGGACAGCCAAGGCTACACAGAAAAAAATGTCTTGAAAAAAAAAATTTTTTTTATGTGTGTGTGTGTGTGTGTGTGTGTGTGTGTATGTGTGTGTGGTGTGCATGTATGTGTGTCTATGTATTCCATGAGTGTGCATGTGTGCACGCATGTGAATGTATGTGCACACAGAGCAGAGCCTTCAGTTCAGAAGTGAGTGTCAGAGCCCCTGGAACTGGAATTACAGGTATTTGTGGGTATCCAGTTGTTGGGATCTGAAGTCCACTCCCCGTCGGTGAGAACACATGTTCTTAACCTCTTGGCTCTCTCTTCAGCCACAAACTGTAGTTAGAGCTAATGTGCAGTTGGAGTCCTTATACCATTTACCCTTTGCTATTTCTTTTTTATTTCTCCCATCGATTCTTTGTTCTCCTTTTCTTCACTTCCTGCATCCTTTCGTGTAGCTTAGTATCATTGTAGGAAGCTCACAATATGCTCCTATTTCTCATGGCTCTGCTTTGTGTAATTGTTATGACACTTTGTCGTTGGCCCCTTTCTTCTCTTGAAACAAGGCAGGCTGGGCTGAAACTCAATGCAACTTTCCTGCCTCAGTCTCCAGGGCACTGAGAGCGGCAGGTGTGTATTAACATGGTCAGCTTATAGGTCTTATATGTATGTTATAGCTTCCACAACATACCTTTATTATATTTCCCTTAATTATATCTAAAATAAAAATTGGATAACAGATGTATTTGATATCTACCCAACATTTATCATTTCTAATACTTCTGTGTATGTGTGTGTACATGTGTGTATGAGTGTACTTGATATGTGTATCTGTGTATGTGTATCTGTGTGACTTGTATGTTCAGTATGTATGTATGTATGTATGTATATGTGTGTATGTGTGGCATGTACATGAGTGTATATATGTATGAGTATGAATGTGTGCATGTATTATATATATGTGTGTGTGTGTGTATTTGTATGCATCTGTGTGTATGTATGTATGTATACCTGTGATTATATCTGTATATATGTGAGTATGTATATATGTGTGTGTGTGTACATTTGCCTATGAGAATATGTATATATGTGAGTGTGTAAGTATTATGTGTTTATGTATTTATGTGTGTCTGCATGTGAGAATGTGTAGGTGTATATATATGTGAATGTGTGTATATGCATGAGTATGTGTGTCTAAGTATGTGAGTGTATGTGTGTATCTGCATGTGAAAATGTGTAGGTGTGTATACATGTGAGTTTATGTACATGTGTGTTTGTAAGTGTGTGTATGAGAGTGGGGGTATGTACGTGAGTGTGCACTTGCACCTGCCACCGCGCCCACATGCATTGACCAGAGCTGAACATCACACGTCATCCTCCACAGTTATCCATCTTTTTGCCTCGGCACAGCCTCTCACTGCACTGCAAGCTCACCCCTTTGACTAGGCTGCTTGGCCAGCAGTCTGCCCATCGCCTTTCAGTGCCAAAGTTCCCGGCAAGCACAGCCACACCCAGTGCTAGAGATCAGAACTCAGGTTTGATGCTACAATATGAGATTTGCACCAGAAGTCAATCAGCACAGTTGCCATGATCTAGAGCTTCCGGAACCGAGATAAGTGAACTTCTTGCTTTTCAGTTGACAAGTCTCAACTGTTTTACTATATTAACAGAAAATGGCCACCTGTGCCTTTCTGGAACTCCCACTGCTCAGTGTTTGTAGGCTGCCTCTGGATCCAGTCATGTCTACATTATCAGTGTGATCTTTTTGTTGGCACATTTGCTGATTTTTCTGCACCATTTTCTCAAAATATTGTGGTGAAGTTTTTTTTTTCTACATTATTATTTGTCTTTCAAGCTATTGTAACGAGAAAACAGGAGAAACTGCATTGGGAACTTCCAGACAGATAATTTTGAAAAAGTAGAAATTTCCACTTCTGCTCATTAAAACAAAGTATGTATTCTATTCTAATGTATAGACTTCCTTAATTATCTCTTTATTGTTCCTTTAATAATGTTTGTGTTTAATTCCACTATACTGTTTGCATTCTAGGTGCTTCTAAATTTATTCTGATATAATTTCCCCATTGTTTCATTAATATTTTAATATTATATCATCCTCAGTCGATTCCTGTAAATAGCACCAAATTGCATTTTACGTATTGAGAGAACACTTTAATGAGGGGGCTTAACATGTACTTTGACTTACGTGCATCACAGCTGAGCTACTCGGCTTCTGCCTGCTGAGCTTCCTCGTTGATTCTTGAAAAGGTCACTTCCCCCCTTTTCCTTTGGTTTTCCTGTGCAGGCTCCTCTTGCTCCATCCACTCTTCAAATGATCAATAAACCAAGACTTCTTGGGGTTTGCTCTGTGGTTTCATGCTCTGGGGGCATCTTATCTATTGCCCCTGGGCCTTAATCACTCTATATTCCACTGTGCACTGGCAAATCTTTATGCCTGCTCATGAGCACATGCCTTCTACTTAACATTTCCTCTCTTTTTAGATTTACTTAATTTCATGTATATGAATGTTTTGCCCCCATGTGCACTGTGTCTATGCACTGCATGTGTACTTGGTGCCCTCAGAAGACACAGGAGGACATCAGATCCCCTGGAAATGGCATCATGGGTGGTTGTGAGGCACCATGATGCTGGGAATCAAGCCTGGGTCCTCTGCAAGAGCAGCAGTGCTCTTAACCACCAAGCCTTTGTTCCTTAACATTTCTTGTTCTCCGGCTAGAAATTGGCGATACTATCTCATAGAAACATTGTAAGGATTAAGCGAAATGGTTATATATTACTTAGGGTTTAAGAGTTTTAAGCATTAAGAATGTCTCATGTTTACTTTTAGTAAGTCCTCCATAATATGTTCAGTGCCCTGAATGAGTCCCAGGCTGTGTGCTCCCTGAAGAGTAACTCACAGGACTGTCTACCAACGGCCTCATTACCTTCTCTCCAAACCTTGATTGTGCTTAAATGTCACTTAAGCCAGAAATACTTTTTTTTTGTTATTGTTGTTGTTTTTGTTTTTTGGGTTTGTTTGTTTGTTTGTTTGTTTTGAGACAAGGTTTCTCTGTGTTGCCTTGGCTGTCCTAGACTCACTTTGTAGACCAGGCTGGCCTCGAACTCAGTGATCCACCTGCCTCTGCCTCCCGAGTGCTGGGATTAAAGTCGTGCGCCACCACGCCCCCAGCAAAATATGCTCTTTGTCCTGACAGAACTCAGGCACATATACATGTGCCAATGTATATGAAAAATAGGTGGCTTTTCACACATATAGGTAGAGGGAATCTTCAAGTGCTAGGAGTGGCATTAGAAGCTGGGAAAGACAAGCCCAGAAAACAGAAAACAGTTTGGAGAAGGAGAAAGCTAAAGAGCTGGCTCAGGCTGAGGAGACTGCAGTCCTCAACATGACCAGTCTGTTATGCTAATGCAATCTACGGTCACCCATCCTGGTGAGTCTGGCCATGTAGGTTTTCCGTAGGCGTGGCTTAGAGAGGGATTCGTTCCATGGGAAAGAAATCAGTGACGCTGAAAAAGCAGAGCTGAGTTAGAGAACCGTTAAAACACCGTTTGAAGAAGCTCTTTAATTAAAAACCTGTATGCAGACCAGCCTCCGGTGTGGCTGGTGGCGTGAACGTCACCAAGTACTGAATGCATACTCCCGGCTGTGAGACAGTCGCGGGGAGGGGCCTAGCTCCAGACTGTGTCCCAAATGAGCACTGAAAGGGAAATTGTCCCCAGCTTAGCTCTTCACTCATGCAGGAGATAGTTCCCAGAAAACTTGAGGAAATTTTACGATGGGGTAGAAAATCTAACGCCTAGAAGCCACTGTGAGCCGTCTCAGGGCTGGCAAGGTTCTTCTCTTTGCTCCTGCCTCAGAGTGTCCCTAACCTCTGCTTGTCCTGTTTTGAGGGTTTCTGTCACCCTCCCCAGGTTTACTCAGATCCAATTGCATGCCATTGGGAAAGGCACAGAGCCTGCTGCTCTTCTATTAAGGATGTCCATTGTGTGGAAAACACCAGAACTCATTAAGGCTGACCACTGCATTGCCCAAGAAACACCATTCCCTCCCTCCTGGGGCATTCCTCCTTATTCCCATGTGACCCCCGGTACCTGGAGCCTCTTGGTTTCTTTGCAACTTAGGGGAAAAAAAGTATTTGGCTCGTGTCCTAGAGAATGTATTGGCCCAAGGTGACCCTCATACTGCAGATGACAGTGTTATCTGAGCACGGGCTCAGATTCCCAAAGAGAGGAACTGTCACAAAGATTTTTATTAACTAAAACTGTGCCCAGGATAAAGTCTGCTCTCAATTTTCTGTGTCCTAAATCTTTTAACAACCGTCCAGATCCTACAAGCTGAACAAAGGGTGAGGAGTACTTGATTTTACCCAATTTTCTTCTCTAAGTTTTCATGGCAGGTGTCCCCACCAGGCTTCCTGTAAAGTGTTGGCAGCCTCCATGCCACAGGCCGAAAGAAATTCAGAGGGGCTGATCAGGATCCAGGCCAACCCGATTAGCCAGGTAGGGGAAAAAAAATAACACTCTGCCAACAACAACTGTTAGCTTCCAGAGAAATTACCAGACATCTTCCGTAAGAGAGGAGGGGCGCTTCAAACACCCCTCTGTATGTTGGAAGTACTCGTCCAACTTCTCCAATCCTGAGCACTGCTTGCCTTAAAGGCTGCTCAAGTTGTCCTGGCTACAGA
Organism: Acomys minous; assembly: GCF_964271855.1. NCBI lineage: Eukaryota > Metazoa > Chordata > Mammalia > Rodentia > Muridae > Acomys > Acomys minous. Next base: position 117,528,207 of record NC_140484.1, on the reverse strand, counting down.
GGAGTGGAGCTTTCTGAGCTTTCTCTGTGTAGTTCACACACGGGTGAGGGAGCTGACGGGATGAAGAAAGACAGCCGTGTTTTCCTCTTCAAGGATGCTCCCATCTCACGCTGAACTTCAGAACGATCTGAGCATTCTGGACAGAAGCCAGGCACATGCAAATATCCTGTGGGGCTGTAGAATGGAAAGCAAATTAGAGTTGGATGGCGGAGAAGGCATGGAGGAAAATGAGGTTGGGCGGGGGGGAGGGGAAGCTAGAGCCAGACCCACAAGGCGCTGTAGTTATTGTTAAAGATCTGGGTCTGAATCCTAAACACAGTGCAAAAATCAACTCAGGGCACCTGCCTCAGCCTGACCCCTCTGTCATATTCACTACGTCTTCTGAGGAACTTTGGCACAGAGAGCAGGGTGGAGGGATCCTGGCTGGGAGGCAGCAGGTCAGAAGTGAGGAGAGCAGTTCCTGGAGGTAGAAGGAAGCAAAGAGATTTTGGAGGCATCCTTGGGTAAAGATAACAGGATTTATTAGCAGGTTGAACGATAGGAGGAGGCTCCAGAGACATGATCCTTCCCCGCTGAGATGCCAAGAGCTTAGCTCTTCTCCTCCAAACGATTACAGTCAGGAGATGGGTGAGGAAAAGCTCCCCCGAAGAGTGATGCTCATAGTCTGGGTTTTCCTTCAGCGCTGCCCTGACTTGCTGGGCAGCTGGCTGGAATGCTGACAGGGGGCACTAGAAACCAGGAGCTTGGCCTTGGAGCCTGCTGGGTAAGAAGTGTGTGCGGTGTGGCCAAAAGACAAGCCAGCCAGGAAGAGCAGAACACACCTGAAATGAGAAGAGAGCATCCCCTTTGTCCCTCCACCTCACGGTCTCCCCAGAGTTCCCCACAAGACAAAGACTAGCATTAGGCCAGCTGATAACAGGAAAAATGTTTACACCTCCCTGCGCCAGTGCCAGAGCAGAACGTCAAGGAGAGGCACGAAATACCAAGACTGGTATAACGCAAATCAAAATCGGAATGGGGTGTTGCTGTCTTTCAGCTCCTGCTGTCAGGTCAGGGGCTTCGGCCCATAGTTCTTGACTCCACTGACCTTGAGCCCAGGTAAGGCTGAACACTAGGCGGAAGTAGTCAGGTCTGTAGTGGACCGGAAGTAGCCTGGAGAGGAAAGCGTAGCAACTGGAAGGAAGCCTGAAACAAAATATAGTCCCCAAGAGTGTCTCTCCAGTGTCCTACTTCCCCCAAGCAACCCTCACCTCCTAGGTATGTGTCAGTCTAATTGAGTTGAGGTCCAGGCAAAAGGATCCGAAGTTCAGAGTCAGCCTTAGCCACATATGGAAATCAAGGGCAGCCTCTGCTACACAGGACTCTGTCTCAATAAATAAATAAATACATAGACAAACAAATACATAAATAAACAAAACCTTTTTTTTAAAAAATTCCTTAAAACTGGGACTGGTAAGAGGCAACAGTAGTCAGTGGGCTCCATTTTTAAGGACACACAGTTTTATAAACACTGTCACACCATGCAGAGATTTCTCTTTTTAACTGAGTCTTTCATCAACCACATTACTTCTTCCTAAGGGGACATAGTACTCGAAACAGGGATGGCTGTGGTCAGGATCAATATTGCACACGGAGCTGAGCTTTACTCACGTCGGCCATTGCTGCAGACGCTGCAGGGGAACCAGGACCTCCAGGGAGGGTGCTCACTTCCCTCCCCATCCGCCCTGTTACTGGGTCTGGGTTTTGAGCCACCCTCACTCAGATAGAGAGGCCTGACATGCAGTTCGCCACATTCTTGCTCATTCTTCCTCCCACTCCAGACTCGCTATGTAATAATACTACATAGAGCACAGCACACACTGGCAACTACAAAACGTAGGGATTTTTTTTTTTCCAAAATAGAATCTTGGTGGGGACTTCGGAATGCAGAAGGGACCTGGGAGGACACCTGAGGAAGGAAAACTGACTCCACGGATGTCTACTTCTTCAGACCGGTCTCTCTTCTGCCTGGCAGTCTCATATTCCAGTTAGATCAACCTCCTATATTTTCAGATACTATATTTATTTATTGCAAATTACCCTGAATCCATAAATATTTTAATACAAATACACAGTTAAATTTTTTTGTTAGATTATATGATTTTAAGAAAAAGACAGACTAGGAAACTATGTGCACCTTATGCCAGAGGCAATGGGTTCTATCTTAGCAGAGGAAGACCCTATCAGGCAGAAGACTGCAAAGGCTTCTGGGAAATATGCCAAGAGGAAAGGGCAGCATGGCTAACAGCCACAAACCCTTTAGAGTTCCAGTAAAAGGTGGGGTGTTGGTAGACACAGGAAGAACCTATGCATGACAATTTGTCACCAATCTCTAATCATGGATTATGTGCCCCTAAAGTCATATACAGAAGTCCTGACTACAAAGGAAATTGACTTAGAAGATCACTAGCACAGGCCTTAACTCAATATGGCCTGTGTCTTTGAGATTAAAAAAAAAATGCGGGCCGGGCATGGTGGTGCACGCCTTTAATCCCAGCACTCGGGAGGCAGAGGCAGGCGGATTGCTATGAGTTCGAGGCCAGCCTGGTCTACAAAGTGAGTCCAGGACAGCCAAGGCTACACAGAGAGACTCTGTCTCGAAAAAAAAAATGCACACAAACGTATACAGAAGGACAGCCATGAGGAAACATAGGAAGCAAACAAATGGCATCTATATGCCATAAAGACCTCAGGGGACACCAATCCTGTCTACAATGTTAGCCTTCTAGCCTTAAAAGCTGTGAGAAAATACGTTTCTATTGTTTAAACTGTGGTACTTGCTACAGAAACCCTAGCCAACAAATATAGCCCAAGGCAGATCTGTTTGGCCCACAGAATACAGAATACTGTTCTGGAACCTTCTACCTGCATGGTTCTCCCAATTATTGGCTTTCTTCTCTCTATTCCTGGAAACAGGACCCCCAGCCAATTTTGTGTTGCAGGGAATGGTGAACCACTCCCATTAGACTACCTTGGCAGTTGGTCAACTTTGGATCAGCAGCCTGAGAGCCTGAGACAACGGCTGATACCCCCCAGATGTGGGGTATTCCTTTGCATGGCCTACTGAGCCTGTATCCAATAACAGATCAGCACACACACCCCTTCTAATTTACTTTTATATTTTAAACATAATCTTACTTGGTGAATCATTGAGTTGCTAGGTCAGAGTTTGAAATCCAGTAACACGGGAAGAGGTTGGTCCAGGTTACAAATGCTCGATACTTGAAGGGGACCAACTACATACTTATTCAATATAGGCGGCACTCAGCTTCCCAGTCGTAACACTAGGCTCAGTCCCCAAATCCCCCAGGATGAGCCAGGAGCTCCCAATGCCAGGAAAGTGCTTCTACATCATCAGGTGAGCTGTACAAATGAGAGGTAATTTGACAAGTCAGCCAGCACAAAGCAACCAGTCAAGTCAATGCAGAGTGCTTTAATGCACTTAAGAGCCCAGAAGCAAGCCCAGGCTGGGTAATAATGGCCTAAGCACCACCAGGGACTTCCCAAGTCTAATTTCCAGCCCTGATGGCCATGGTGTTCCATCTCCATTGGGCTAATTAAGGCACAATGGAGACGGAATCTGACAGAGAAGCTCACCCTGGCCTTGCTCTAGATTTATGGGGAAGAGAAGTTGCCAAGAAGGTAAATTAGACATCAACAGGGCTTCCCCCAGGATGATGAAGTCTCAGCGGCTTGAAGACCGTGAGATTTAAAGTGAATACAGATCAATGTTAGGCAGAGAGACTGGGAGACACCGAGGGGTCCTGATTGCTTTATCATTCAAATGATTGATTCCTTCATTTGTAAGGTATGGCTAGTATTACCTATCTCAAAAAAGTTGTTGTGAGAAATGAAATATGCTAGACACGCCCTACAAGCCAACAAATGGTTGCAACTTCTAGATTATGTCATTGCTTTGCATCTTTGCTATAGTGAGATAACCCCAAAGAGACTGTCCTTGAGAAGTGAAAGTCCACTTAGCTTTCAGACTTGGAGTCTGTGCCCAGTCCCGGCTAGGTGCATATGCTACCTCGGTGCAGGGTTTCACATAAGTTATGTGTCTAAGGTAGCCATTATCCTTTCAACTTTCTCAAACAACCAGAGACTTTAGCCCCAAAATGTGTAATTATCTATCCCCCTCCTTCACACTATAATTTTAGCTCTAGGTGCTTCTCCCAGTCTCTACCTCCCCTGTCATCCACCATGTTGGATCAACATCCCAAAGAGCCATGCACTATACTGCCTACACATACAGAGAGACCCATGCCCCTCTCCTGATCATGGCCAACTCCCAGAATCATCAAATGCACATAACATCCTCCCTGATCATGACTAGCCTCCCTGACCCTGACTTCTAACAGCTGAAGCTATGATATCAGTAAAGAAAAGCATATTCTTCTGGTTAGAGCAATCCAACATTTAATGCATACACAACATCATGAGAGAGCAACCTAAAGGATCAAAGTCTAACTCATACCCCAGGTTCATACACTGAGAACTTTGATACTGTTGAGCTCTAGTTAATCAGTTGATCAATAAATTAATTAATTTATACATTAATGCCAATCAAAATCTCTTCTCTCACAGAAGCCAATGGATTATTATGACACACACGTAGACATGCAAAGGCCCTGGAAGGGTGAGCCCAATCTTAAAAAGCAGAACAACACTTAGGCACACACACTCCCCAATTGCATGCAGGTTGAGCTGTAAAGCTGAAGTTGTACAGGAATGGAGAGAACGTGACACTGGTGTGAAAACAGAGAACTCAGTTAAGAGAAAGGTGTTCAGGAATAAGGCAAGTAGATGACTGATTTTCAACTGAGGTGCTCACACAAGTCAATGGGAGGCGAGGAAGCCTTGCAACCAATGGGTTTGAGACAAGTGGCTAAACACAGAGGACTAAAGAAGCCTCCATCCCTACTGTGCGCACACACACACACAAAGTTAGTCTGAAATGAATTACATAACCGAACATAAAAGCTAAGGCTATAACATTTCTACCATAGAAGGAGGAGGAGGAGGAGGAGGAGGAGGAGGAAGAGGAGGAGGGGGAAGAAGAAGAAGAAGAAGAAGAAGAAGAAGAAGAAGAAGAAGAAGAAGAAGAAGAAGACATGGACAGCACTAAATATAAAAGAGTATTTTGAAGCCAGATGGTGGTGGTACACACCTGAGGAAGCAGAGGCAGGCAGATCACTGTGACTTTGAGGCCAACCTGGTCTACAAAGCAACTTCTAGGACACCCAAGGCTACAAGGTGAAACCCTGTCTCAGAAAACAAAACAAAAGAAAAGAACATTTTGGTAAATTGGATGACATTAAATGGAAAATGACATACCTAGAAGAGCATTGAGAATCATTGAGAAAATGAAAAGGAAAATGCACAGGCTGGAAAAATAGTTACAACACACCTGTTGTGTTCAGGATAGATTAAAAAAAAAAACCTCCTCTATAAATCTAGAATAAAAGGACAAACAGCCTGATTCAATACACAAAAATGATTTGACATAGACCCTCAAGACTCAGGAAACCTCACCCAAAGAAGAGTAGAAAGAAGATAAGAACCAGGGAGTGGGAAAGAGTGCTGGGCAGTGCTGTCCTCTGGACATGACATTGCTGTTGTATTTATGAACTCACAATGGCAGTGGCTACCTGCACAAGCCCTTCACAAGGACAATACAGTCACAATTACAGCACGGGTGGCAGAGGGGCTCAGAGGCACCCCACCCCCACCCCCAGCCTAGGAACCAACTGGCCTTTGGTGGAGTCTGGAGATGGGATAGTCACGTTCTTTGGGGGTTGCAGCCACTGCTGGGGGTTCCCATACACTGGGGGACGGCCCAGCACATGCGCAAGTGAGAATCACTAGCTGGATACTGTGGGATATTTTACAAATCAAGGGAGAGGATATGAAGTTTGGAGGGAGATCTGCTAAAGGGGTCTGGGGGAGCTGAAGAGGGAAATGGGGGCGGTGGGCATGGTCGTGATATATATATATATATATATATATATATATATATATATATATATATATATACACACACCTTGTGCATAGCATACTGTATGCACATATCAAACTCTCAAAGAATAAATTTGTTTAAAAATTTTGTAAAGATTTAAACAAACATGGAAGAAGAACTCTAATGACTAGTAAGCATATGGGAAGATACTCAGAGCCATTTCTCAGCGTGGTGTGCAAATCCAAGCCACTCCGGGATGCTGTGTCACTCAAATAGCTCCAAGCAACACAAATGGATAGCATCAAATGCTGACAAGGATACGGGGCGGCTGGAACTCCTCTGCGTTGCTGGTAGGAAGAGATGATGAAGCGACTATCTGAAGATAGTTTGGCAGGCCTTTAGAAGTCAAGCACACAATCACACTACTTTGTGCTAGGTGTTTACTGGGGGAAAATGAAAATATTTGTTCTTGAAGAGACTTGCAAACAAATGTTTATAGCAACTTCGTTCATAGTACTCCCAAACAATTGCATGTATTTGCATAGCGGATTACTTACTAGCAACGGGAATTAATGTTGCAACCAATACATGCCACAGCATGGATAAACCTCAAAATATTACATTGCATAGAAGCCAGGCAGAAAGGAGCATGGATTGTAGATGAACTGCAAGAACAGGAAACTTAATCTGTGGTATTAGAAGTCAGAACGGTAGCTGCTCCCGGGTCACAGGCATTTCCTAAAAGGAGGCAGGAGAAAACATGGCTGATGGGACTATCTCATCTCTCAGTTATAATGGTGGCTACATGTGCATAAGCATGTACAAATATCAACATATACTTAAGATGTGTGCGTCTTCCTGCATGTGAACTTTACCTGGAAAACTAACAAGGCCCAGTGGTGAGATAGTTCTGTGGGTGAAAGTGTCTGCCATAGGAAGCTAGCTGACAAGCTGGGTCCAGCAGGTTAGACAAGAGAACCAATCCACTTGTGCCTTCCACATATGTGTGGTGGCACTTGTGCCCCAGCACTCACATGCACGCCAACCACATGCATGCACATACTAATAATACAAATTTGTTCATTTAAAATAAAAGAAACCAGGGAGGCAGGCAGATCGCTGTGAGTGTGAGGCCAGCCTGGTCTACAAAGTGAATCCAGGATAGCCCAGGCTACACAGAGAAACCCTGTCTCAAAAAATGAAAATAACAACAACAACAACAGTAATAATAATACAATAAAAAGATCTTAGAATTCAAATAATTCTTGTTAGTGAGGTTTTTTTTTCCATACTGGGCTATCTTAGCAATTCAAATGTCATTTTATGTGTTTTAGGCTGGAGAGAATTAGTAAGTCCATTCTATCTGGCCAAACACATACAGACACACATAAGACAACTAATAAATGTAGAAGAAACCATAGACTTCCCAAAATGTTACTGGGCATGATTAATGCATACAAGCTCAATAAGAAACAGGATATAGAATATATCCTGTATAGGAAACATGACATGAAAGAATGCCTTACATTAATTATATTAATTAATCCCTTATATTACTTAATTACATGGAGAAACAGTGACCTCAGAGAGAAGAGACTTGGTAGATACCATTTTATCCCAATGATCAAAGTTAGCATTATCACAATCGAGGCAAGACGATGTCATGTCCCTCCTAAAGCAATATACAAACAGCCCGAGGCCTCCGCTATGGCATGTCTGCCCCAGATGAGAATTCTGAATCCAGTCATGAGGAAACTCAGATAAGGGACGGTCAGTGAAATAATTGCCTTATGCCCTTGAAAAATGCCACAGGTAAGAAAGACAAACAAGACTGAAGAACTGTTGTAAATGAAAGACATAAATAAAGATTCCTGAAGACTAAATACAAAAAATGACTCTGGGTTGTATTTGGGGCCAGAAGTGAAGAGCTACAAAGGACCAGATGGGGCAAATGTTGATCTTTAAAAAAAAAAAAAAAGATTCATTTATTTATTACATATACAGTGTTCTGCCTGCATGTACACCTGCACACCAGAAGAAGGAACCAGATCTTATGATAGATGGTTATGAGCCACCATGTGGTTGCTGGGATTTGAACTCAGGACCTCTGGAAGAGCAGATGGTGCTCTTAACCACTGAGCCATCTCTCCAGCCCCGCAAATGTTGATCTTGAATATGGATATTGCATATGGGCTGACAAGGGTCCTCTGCTGATGTAAATCTTTCCATCCTAGGTATTACACAGAAAACATTTTGGTGCCTAGAAAATACTCATCAAAGTATACTGAGATCAGGAGACAAGAGTTCACCCCTTACTCTAAAATGGTTCCAACCACCACTACCACCACCACAACAAATAAATAAAACAAAATAGGAATCATAAATAAAATAGGAGCTATGTTATTTGTACATTTTTGGTAACCTCTCTGAAAATTTTAAGTTATATAAACACTGAAAGTTTTGAAAATTAGTTCTTTTGACCATGGTTTTGTTTGCTATAATAAGCTTTTTTTTTTTTTTTTTTTTTTTTACTTCATTCCTGTGCCTTCCAGTGCATGGGGGGAAGTAAAGAAAAGGTGGGAGATTTGATGAGCCAAAACTTCCCACATCTGTGGAATCTGAATGGAGACAAGCAATCATGACAAGAGCCAACACAGCTCGAGAAGAGCAGACTCTGAGGCGGAGCTGGAAATTCAGTCTCTGTTGGGGACTCTGGAGAGATTAACGCCCGTGGGAGGGAGAGGCAGGCAGTGATGTCTGGCAAAGAAAGGCACTGGTCTGTGATGTCCAGACAGCTGCCCCGCTGCCTCCTACAGGGGAAGCTGGAACAGGAGTGGCTCTTTGGAGATATCCCAAGTGTTGGCAAAGGGCTGGCCCTCTGTAACTACATCCCACGGGAGCTTCTCTAGGAAGCGAGCACAACACTGTCAACATGGCTCTCTCTCAGTGAGGCAACTCCAGTAAGCAAACACACATTCCTTTAGTCCTGAGGGGAGCCTGGATGACGGATTCACCTTGAGCAAGCAGGCTCCACATTTCCCCCCAAGTCAGTGCCAGTCGTTGCTATAGAAACTCCACAGGGCCAGAGTTCAAGGTCATAGATCATTCCTACTCCTTAACTTGACAGCTTAGGCAGCTGGGAAGAGATACCAGAAGAAAGCAGGGCAAAAAGAGTGGTCAGATCCATGTAGAGAAGTAACAGCACTTAGCCTTCTGTGAGTGGCTGCAGAGACCTGAGAGGAGAACGGGCTCCAGAGTGAGAGGTAAACAACATACAAGCAAGTAAATAAAGACACTGGAAACTCCAAGCTGCGCTGCCGTGCTCCCGTAGACAAACCCGTCCAACGAAGATGAAACACAAACCATGCCTTCACATTAAAAGATGAAGACCTAGTGAGGTGGCTCATTGGCAAAGGCACCTGCTGCTAAGCCTGGCAACCCGAGTCCAATCATCAGGACTCTGAGGGTGAAATGACAGAAGCAAATTCTGTCCTCTGACCTCCACATGGCTGCCGTGGCAGGTGCACCCCTCACACACATGCCTAAATAAATGCTATTTCCAAGAGACTGATTGCCTTAGAGGCCAACCTGAGTTGCAGAGTGAGTTCTCCAGGCCAGGTTGGAATATGATGTGAGGCCCTGTCTCAAAAAACAAACAAGCAAATGAAACAAAACAAAATGGCAAAGTAAATTACAAGAGATTCAAAGAGAAATTCAAGAATTTTCCAAAGAGTTTACATGAATAGTACTCCATTATCTCAATAAAATTACCCAATGTGCTGAATAGTTTTATGTCAATTTGACACAAGCTAAAGTCATCTGAGAGGAGGGAATCTCAATTAAGAAAATGCCTCCATAACATCAGGATGTAGGCAAGTCTGTAGAGCATTTTCTGAGGGCCCAGTCCATTGTAGGTGGTGCCATCCCTAAGCTGGTGGTCCTAGGTGCTATAAGAAAGCAGGCTGAGCAAATCAGTAAGCAGCATTCATCTAGGCCTCTGCATCAGCTCCTGCCTCCAGGTCCCTGCCCTGTTTGAGTTCCTGTCCTAACTTCCTTCAATGATGGACAGTAATGTGGAAGTGTAAGCCAAAAAACTCTTTCTTCCACAACTTGCTTTTGATCATGGTGTTTTTATCACAGCAATAAGAACCCTAACTAGGTCACTGGACAAGATGATTTGTCTCAAAAGAAAGAGACTCAAAAGAGATGCAAAAGAAAGAGAGATGCACCACATCAAGGTGGTGATGTAACAACGATGGCACAAAAGGTAGTGATGACCTCAAAAAGAGATGAAAGAAAAGACAGAAACAGTACAGAACCACATAAAACAGCTGAAAACAGGCTCATGTTCCTAAGGATGACTGTAAAGAAATCATTCAAAATTAAGTAGGAAAAAAATGGGACTGAGATTATCAAAGAAATATAGATATGTAAAACAGAGGAAGAAAAAAAAAAGAACTAATTTGGTATTCCTAAAGAAGAGGGAAAATCTACTCAGGGAGGCAGAGGCAAGCAGGTTGATGTGAGTTCAAGGACAGCCTAGTCTACAAAGTGAGTCCAGGACAGCCAGGGCTTCTCAGAGAAACCCTGTCTCAAAAAACAAACAAACAAACAAACAAACAAAAACAAACAAACAGAAGAAGAAGAAGAAAAGAAGGAGGAGGAGGAAAATCAAGATATTAAAGAAAATGTCTTTAAATGATACTCCTGGTGAAGAGAATAAATTTAGATTATACAGAGAAGTCCTTATGGGATCTATAAGGCACAATCTGATTACATCTGAAGTGATCAGATAAACCCCAGGTTTCTTCACAGCAGTACTTGAAGAGAAATGTCTATAGAAGTGCAAGGAAAATCAAAGGTTTCTAGAGGGGTTTGTAACCAGCTAAGATGTTCTCTGAATAGATAAGCAATTGGAAACAGTCTCAAGCAAAATCTTCAGGGTTATAACTCCAGTCCAAAAATATTAGTATTCATTGAAGCAATTTAAAAATAGTTATTAGTTATATATATGTTGGCCACTCATGTGCTAAGAGCATTGTTTCAAGCTTTTTGGGTATTAAATCACTTAATCATTTTAAAAAGATTTCTTTTTAGTATTTTAATTATGTATATGATTGTTGAGGTATGTGTACTTGAGTGTAGGTCAGAGACGTCAGCTCTCCAGAATCTTGAGATACAGGCATTTGTGAGCAAACTTAGTGGGTGCTGGCAAATTTACTCAGATCCTCTATGAGAGCAATAGGTGCTCTTAAAAACTGAGCCATCTCTCCAGTCTCCCCCAAAATGGTCATTTAATCCTTTTGCTAACTACATAATGTTGGTACAATACTGCTATACTGTATAACTTCAGGAAATACCACTTACTTGTGCAGAGGAGTTTTGCATTTACCATTTAGGGCCATGGATTGTTGGTAAACAGAAAGGAGTGGGTACAAGGGAGGAGTCTAGACAAACAAACAAACAAACAAACACGTAGAAAGACCTAAGAAAAATAGTCAGATATAGACAGAGGAATTTAACCAAGAACCTACCACTCCACAGCATATTGAAACTGGACGGAGGGTTAGTCTAAGGTTGTTGGAAAGCCAGCCTTAGCGTATTCAGTTACTATACAAGACCTACCAGGAGGTGATAAATACCCCAAGGTTATAATAAATTTGAGTGGCATCCTATAGACATATCAGATTTGAGAAGATTTAAGGAAGCGATCATCTCCTATGGTATGCATTCATCCTATGTCAAGCAGAGATTAAATTCTTGGTTAACTCAGAACAGGATTATCCCCAAGACTGGAAAGATTTGACAAGAGCAATATTGGAACGTGGACCTCAGTTACAATGGCAATCTTGGTGGAAAGATAAAGGGAAGGCCACAGAACAACAAACTCAGGCCAGAGGTATTGATATTTCCCAGGACTAGTTGCTAGGTGAAGGCCAGTTGTAGGCTTTGAGCTTTTTCAAAGTTTTTGGGGTTCTGTAATGCTTATACCTCCCTTCAAACCCACTTGCCCTAGACAGGAGAGAAAAGAGGTTAATGGGAACAGGAGAAGTAGACCTTTTTAGACTCAGTTCCTTGGAGTGATTTCACCTTTCAATGTCAAGATTCCAGCAGAGCAAACCAGCAATTCAGCAAAGGTGACTACAATCACAGCAGTGGGAACCCAGAGCAGCAGCTAGAACTGAGAACCTTGAAACATTCTCTGGAACATTTCTTTCTAGAAGCATCTTGAAGCTGAGCAATGAACAGCCAAACTATAGAAAACCATGTGAAAACCAAAAAAAAAAAAAAAAAAAAAATCCAGCCTCTGGTTTTAAGCTCAGTTCTCTCAGAGTCCATACTGGGATGTTTATCAGCTGACAAAGACCATGTCCCTGCAAGAGGCGGTTCCTCTTTTAGTAGACAAACACCACGGGTTTTCTCATAAGTCTGTTTCCAGCGGACAAACACCGCATACCCTCACACAAGTCTGTTTCACATCCCATACTTGGGATCAAAACAAAAACATGTTTACATCCACTAGAGTCTTAATCTGTTGATTTACAAAGGCTTTCAGCTGGGTTTCTTTCCCATGGTTCAGAAGATATAGTAAAGCCAGAAGTGACAGAGGTGACATCACAGGTAGATCCCTGACCCCGGTTGGCGAGAGAGTGGCTTTGTCACAAGTCCAGACTGGGCCCCTGAGCCTGACCCAGCATCTCAGATGTGGTCAAGCCCTGTTGTCTGCCTCTGAATCTGGCTCCAAGAGGTTTGCAGCTGCCCCCAGGGCTGACAGCATTGTTATGTATGTTTTATTAATACATTTTCTCTCTCCCTTACTGTGCAGTCAAGACACTCAAAACAAATTGATTTTTATCAGAGCCAGCTAGCAAGAAAAAGTGTGATTGGAAGGAGCTACATAACTCAGCCGTAAGGGCTGTGGTCCTGCGCCGGCCAGCCGGTGTCTTCTTGCTCTGTCTTAAAGGCACACTTTCCAGCAGGAGAGCAGCTTCCTGTATCTCCTCCTCAGCAGGTCCAACCCCATGCTGCAGGCTACACATCCTATTTCAAACAGCTCTGGATTTCTGTCCTTAAAAAAAAAATATTTCATGCAGTTTTTTTTTCTTTTATGCATTCCTCAAGCCTGGCACTATTGACATTCTCGGGCTGGATAATCCTTTGTGGTCACGGGGAGTGGGAAGAGTCGGCTTGGTTGGAGGATGTTTCCCAGCCTCCCTTGCTTCTACCTGCTGGGTGCCAGAATCTTCTCTGGCCCCCTGCCAGTTTTAACAATCAAAAAACGTCTGAAGTGTCAGATGCCCCATTGGGACAAAACTGTGTCTGGTTAAGAACTATTGTTTAAGATGGAATTCAAGTATTTTATAACTTCTATGCTTCATGGACAATCAAGTTGCTCTCCGTTCAGAGTTTTTACAAGCCCCAGTGCAAGGTGTATTCCATGCCCTGCTGCCTCTTGGAGCGTCTCTCTGCCTCTGTATTTGCGCATTACACTGCCTCATTGATCCTTCCTTTCCTAAGTTCCATTATCCATTCATATTTTGACTCTGAGAGATGTTTGCTCAGGTCACGTCTGCTGTGCCTAATGGTCTGGGGGAACTTAAAAGCTTCCTGCCCGCAGTCACTTCCCACTATTGACTGTGCTCTTCTGGAAGAAGTATGTGGCTTTTGCACAAGTGTGGTCGGGCCTTTCCCCCCCCCCCCCCCGCCCCCCACACCACCCCATTCCAAAGCTTCAGGTGTCACCTTGTCTGCAAACAAGACGGTCGGGTGTGTGTTTGTATTCAGCGACTAGCAACATGCATCTGGATACCCCAGCAGCTGCGATGGGACAGGAAGAGCAGCTGGAGGCCACTGTGAGTAGGAGAGGCAGGAGCATCCTCTCTCTCCTCGCCCCCTCCTCATCTTTCATTCTGAATGGCTCTGGGGTTTTATTTTGAGACAGGATCTTGCTATAAAGTCCAGACTGCCCTCTTACTCCTGAGCCTCCTACCCCAGCCTTCCAAACCCAAGCATCCAAGCTTGGGGTTTCTTTCCGAAATCATGAGGCTGTTTCTGTTTCAGAAGAGTCTTCCAGGGCAATGGGAGCTGAAGGTTCCACACTGTGGTTAACTCTTACCAGCCAATGGTCATTTTTGTGATCTGGAAATGCTTCTGTGTGGCAAGTGTTGGGCCATTCAACTTTACCTAGAAATTAAAAAGAAAAAGAAAAAGATTAAAGTCAGGCCTAGTATTACAGACCTATACCACAGCCACTGGGAAGGATAAAACAAGAGCATCATAAGCCAAAGGCCTGCCTGAGCTTCCGAGCCAGTTCAAGGTCAGTCAGCTTAATCATCTTAGCCCAACTCCATCTCAAAATCAAAACATTTGAACAGGGTTAGGGGTGGAGCTCAGTTGTCCAGGACTTACCTGAAAGTGTGTACGGTCCTAGGTTCAATCCCAGTGCAAAACAGAGAGAGCGCAAGATTGCATGCCCAGACACTAATTTGCCTATAACAAAGCTGACTGCCCAACACTATGACATGTGCTATGTGTCCCAATCTTGCTTGCTGGGCCACAGCTCAAATACTCCAATTCACACATCATTTACCACCATCCACTGAAGCAGCTCAGTGCCCCACACAGATGCGACACACACCTGTCAAAACATAAGCCTATGTCCACCGTGCCACCTGCTTCAGCACACGTTCAGGTTTCTTGCTGGTTAGAAGAAGATAAATTCCTTCAAGTTGACCCATGGAACCAGACCATCTCCTCTCTTTCCTCCTCTTTAGCGCATCCCTGCCTCAGAAAGCCTTTCACCTTCCTCCACTGTATCCACACACTCCTTTCAGCTCATACCCCATCCACTCTTCACTTCTGGGGTCTCCTGCTCAGATACCCCATTTATCAAAGTCCTCTGTCCTTCATTCTTAGAGTTCAGGTCCAGTCTCGCCCTCCCTGGGGAGGAGATCAATTCATGAGGTTCTCTCGTCCCAGCCTCTGACTGTAGCAGGTTCTGGGTACCACAGCCAGACTCTCCTCCTACTTCCCAGTTCGTATTCTCCCCACCGAAAGAAGACACTCCACCCTGCGTCTGAAGTGCCCAGCTCCCCAAGGGAAGATTCTGTCTCCTTAGTACTAAGATGATCCATTTTCTCTCCACCTGTCGCTGTGGCTTTAGTTCCGACCAACGCCATCCCTTCCATGGGCAAACAAACCAGGGTTTGGCTTCTTTCTATCGCAACTGAGGAAGATAGCAAGAGGCCCGGGGAATAGAGAGGCTTTGGGATAGGGCTTGGAAATGAAACAACAGGACCACCCTCGCAGCCCCCCACCCCACCCCCGCAGCCCCTCACCCCCACAGCCCACCCCCCACCACCCCACTCCCACTAAGGAGGCAGATGACAGGGGACAGTTAAGACCACTCATTTCCTTCAGGATCTTCAGGTCTCAAATTCCTGTCAGAGCTTATGAGCTTCCTGGTCTGGCTCCTTGTTGCCACCCACCTCCGCCCTCCCTCCCCCCAAAACTCACACACACACATCCATCCCTTGCTCCACTTTTATATTCCTTTGCCCCCCACTCTACCCCCAAACCTCACACACACATCCATCCCTTGCTCCTCTTTTATATTCCTCCCTTAATTCTAAGCTATAGCCACAAGCATCAGCGTGCAGGTCCCTGGATTGCCCATGGTCTCTGTCAGCTGCACCCTACCTTCATCCACCTAACACTTCCTGGTCCCTCATTCATCTTTCTCACAGACATCATCTCTTTCAGGAACATGGGGCTGACGGCTCTCCTATGTGTGCCCCCTTGTATTTTTTTTTTACTAACCCTCCCATTGCCTTCACTCAATACACGCTGTTATTTCTACCTCCCTTCCTAGATTTGAAATCACCAGGTAGTGGAGGTGATGTCTTATTCACTGTGACAACCTCCCAGGACAGCATAGCATATGGCTCACAGTGTCCGCACAGTAAACATTAAGAAGCAAGGTCACCACAGAGACAGATTAGATTGGCTTTCTCAAGGTCCCTGGGCTAAAAGTAGCAGAGCTAGTATTCAAGTCCGTGTGTGTGTGTGTGTGTGTGTGTGTGTGTGTGTGTGTGTGTGTGTGCGTGCGTGTGCGTGTGCATGTGTGTGTGTAGCATTTCCACCTTCTCATCTCATCTGCTAGAAAGAAACCAAATGAAGATGAGAAGCCTGTTTTGTAGGTAAGGAAGAGAAATTCTAGAAGAAGAGGTTAAATGATCTCTTCCTTCCTTGAAGGAAGAGTCTCCGGAAAGGCTGGATGAAGGCAGGTGTCATCTTCCAGGGCAGGTGGGCCAGGGAAAGCCTGGGTGGAGGTGAGGGGATCTGGAAGGAACAGAGAGCAACAGCAGGGGTCCCAGAGCAACCGGTTTGGGAGTGCAGGGGACCAGACAGCCACCCCACTGCCCTCACTGGGTCTGGGGGGAGGAAATGGGCGGGGGTGTCAGACACCTCAGGTAGCCCTGGGCTACAAAGGGCCTTCCCAGATCGCCAGGCCCTCCAGGCTCCACATATATTACAGCCCTTCCCAGCATTTCTTGAGCACATCCATCATGCCAGACCCTGGCTGAGGCCTCTCCCCTCTTGAAAGAAAACAGTCGTGCAGAGCTGTGAGAAAAGAAAGCGGGCCGGTTTCCACCCCAGTGGGGCTATGTGGCTGGTACTCAAGCCTTAAAAGTATTATGTGAGGTCAATTGTATAGTTGTCTTTATCTACAAAGATGTTTTAATGTGTGCGTGTGTGTGTGTGTGTGTGTGTGTGTGAGAGAGAGAGAGAGAGAGAGAGAGAGAGAATGTGTACATATCCCATAGTACATATGGAGGTCAGAGGGCAACTTGCAGGAGTTGGTTTTCTCCTTCTACCATGTGGATCGCAGGAACTGAACTCAGAGCATCAGGCTTGGCAACAAGTCCCTCTGCCCCCTGAGCCCTCTCGATGGTGCTTGCTTTCTTTAGGCGTCTGGGGGGAGGGGGAGGCTCCTCTCAAGCCTAAAGCTTTCTGAACACGAAGACCGCACCCCTGCGTGAATTTGTGAAAAAAAGTATCTCAGGGCTTCTATTTTCTTGCTGTTAAAAGCTGCTGGCTACAAAGTTTCTGCCATGTGAAAAAAAAATAGGAGTTTTTATTTTAAAATTAGATCCTAGGGTTGATTTTTCAAGATTATGCCAAGTGTATGCACCAAATCCACTCATTCCGTCTGACCTGCAGGAACACATCTGCTCCAGGCTCGCCCCACCCGACTCCTGAGGGTGGCATATGTCTGATTCCTTTGATTAAAGAGGAGGGTTTGTTAGCGTGTCATGTACAGTATATCAAAGGAGATCAGGCACCCGTCTGCAAGTCAGATGACAAAAGCAGTGATCCGGCTGGGTACAGCTAAGCAGAGGTTGTGACGAGTCAGCCCGGAGGATGAGTCATAATTTGGAAGTGTTCATTAGCAGCGGCGGTTTGGATAATAATCATGCAGGAGTCTCAGGGTCCTCGGCGTTCAGTGAAGCAAAGCGATTTCCCAAACATCCATCTGTCCCAAGCATAGAAGGATTCCGACCAAATTGGAGAAGCACCATGGTCAGGGAGGCTCTGCAACATTTGGCAATCATTTTCCGACCTGGGATTTCTCCAGCTGTTCAGTTTAGATGGATCTAGGTTAAGACCATGGCTTACCTTTAATCAATTCATGATGAAAAGCTTTTGTTTCTGAATGGCAAGCCTGCCCCCAACACCATGTCCTTTGTATTTAAAACAAAATATACATGTTATACACACACACACACACACACACACACACACACACACACACACATACACACACATACTTGTGTATGTGCAACTTGTGTAGTTGCATAGAGAGAGACCAGCAGGGCCAATAGGAAAGCCAATCACATTAACTGTTAATGTTTAAAGTAACTGACTCCCTCACTGGCTCACCCCTGACACTTGCTGTTATGTATCTCATGGGATGTCAGCTCTCCATCTTGGTGCTAAGAGTTGGGAGCAGAAATGCAACTTGCTTCGTGTAGTTCCTTCTAAGCCTACTCAATCCTGGCTACCCACAGTGCAAGTTTCAAAGTGTCCTGTGGGAAGTTGCTAGAAATGCAGTTGCTAAGGCCTCAGGAGACTCACTGATCAGAACTTTCTTCATCATCGTCACCGCAGTTGAGGGTAGGGGTGGGGGTGGGGGTGGGGTGGGGGAGGTGGGTCAGCTCTGCAGGTCCGAAGATTAGACTTTCTCAAACATAGCATTCTTTACCTATTTCATGGTCTGGCTTGTTTGTTTGTTTGTTTGTTTGTTGTGTGATTATTCTGCCACAGATAAAATAGCTGTTTTCCCTTTAATAGCTTTCAACACAGACCCTTGGAAACAGTTTCTATTGGCCACTGTCATCAGATAACCTGTTGCATGACAGCAGGTTTCGGATCCAGTAGAACTGGAAAAGGCTCTGCTTGACCCCTGGGTACTTAAAGTCTCCAGTCTATGTGTTCCGGAGGAAGCCTCTGCCCTCTGTCTTCACGGCACGTCCAGTCTGTTTTCTGGTGCACCATCCTTAAGCAAACAGTCTACAGGGTTGAGTGGCAGGGTCACAGGGAACTCCCTTGAGCCCTGTGAGTGCTAGCCATTTCCTATGCTGAGTCGTAGACATCCCTATCCTCTTCCTTCTGCACTACAGAGGCTCCATCTGGCATGGCACGAGACTGGGGGGGGTGGCAGATGATAAACTACCCCCTACCCACACAGACATAATATTGTTTCCAAACACTGGGGCGGAACAGCTTCTAGGGTTAAATCTAGCCTACTCCTGAAGCCTCGGGGAAGTTGCAAGGAGAGATGTGAGCCTTCTCCTGTATGCCAGCCCTGGCCAGGCCTACAGCCCAGGGGCTGCCTTCCCACCGACTCCGTGATCTCTGGCAGGATGGCGGGGATGCACTGAGAAGCTGAGGCCAGGCACTGGCAAGAACACTTGGTCAGTCAGTCCTACTGCAATGCCCAGGGTGGGGGCCCAGCATGGATGCCAAGGCTGCTTCTCACTTAGGCAGTGTTGTTTTACACCCAGGGGCCCAGAGGAATTAGCTGCTAACCCAGCCCATCAGAGCTGTGCTTAAAAACCAGTCCTCCCGTCCCAGGCTCTGACATGCTCCCTTCCCATCCTGTTCCTGGAGCTGGCACCGGTTCGTTTTCTATTTGTGAATCTTCATGGATATTTAGTAGAAAGGCCAAGAGAAGAGGGCCAGGTGCTCTTTCTTTGCTCTGCCAATCTCCACTAAACCAACAGGCTGCATTGAAAGAAAAACACTAGCTAAATATTGATGAGAAGCACCTTTTAACAATTTAAAGAGTTTCCAAGTTTTTTTTGGGGGGGGGGGCGGGTTGTTGTTGTTTGTTTGGGGGTGGTGTTATGTGGGGTTCAGGGCGGGGGCAGTTGGTCAATGTGGAAGCCAAAGGTTAATCCCATGTGTCTTTCCTCAAGAGCCATCCACATGTTTTTGTTTTTTTTTCAGCAGGGTCTGTCACTGGCCTAAGGCTCTCGGCTTGGGCTAGCCTGGCTGGCCAGCAAGTTCCAAGATTTGCCTGTCTTCTCTTACCCAGTGCTGGGATTATAAGTGAGTGTCGTTGTTCCAGGCTTTGTAAAGTGAGCATCGAGGGCAGAACACAGGTCCTCAGGTTTGCCCTTTGTGCAGTGAGCACGTTAAAGACTGAGCAGTCTCTCCAGCCCTTGTTTGTTTTGAGTCAGGATCTGGATCAATAACCCAGGCTAGCTTCAGGCTCAAAATCCTCCTGTCTCAGCCTCCCCAGAGCTGGGAAATATGTGTACCATTACAGCCAGCTCTGAAGAGCACCCATCTTAAAAGCCAAAATCATGTAAATGACAAAGCTAGAAATAGCCTCTCTAAGCAAAGAGACAGGATTAGAAAGCCCTGCTTTCTCCCTTCCTTTGGCTCTCTGTCCCTTCCACAATTTCTGAGCCTCTACTGTGTACGTAGCACTTGCTTGGATGGTGAGTGCAGAGTCCTAAACAATGAGGCAGTTACCATGGTTACCAAATGAGGATGTTTCTTCTGGCGCAATCAGCATGAAAAGAGCAGAAGAGAAGACTAGCATACAAGTTGTGTCTGTCATTACTTTGTTTCCTCTTTTTTTTTTTCCCCCTCCCTGGTGGTGCTTTGGACTAAGCCCAGGATGTCAAATACACTAAATACACGAGGCAAATGTTCTTCCCACACCCCTCACCCGGGTCTAATTGATCCTTGTTTTCAGGTGGCTGACCGGCACCCTTGACGGACCAATGGGGTAAGACATAAGTCAGGGCAGGCAATCCTGTCAAGTACTTATGATGACTCAAGGACTTTGGCTCACATGGCATGTGACAAGCCAGATGAGACCCACCCCTCCGCAGGTAATTTATAATTTCTAAGTACATCTCAGGCCCACAGGTGCTAAACTAGCTGTGGGAGGGAAGTTTCCTCCCAAACAGAGCGGCCTGCGCTCGTCTCTGTCGTTGTGATAAGGTGCCCTGACAAAAGCATCCCGAGGGAGAAGAGGTTTGATTTAGCTCACAGGTGCAGAAGATAGCCCATCATTGCGGACAAGTCATGGCGGCAGGAAGAGCTGTGGAATCACAGCCAGGGTCAGCAGCAGACGGACTGTGCTCAGCTGGCTTTCTCCGCTCAAATATAGGCCGGGCCCCAAATCAAGGAACAACGGTGCCGCCCACTCTCACACCGGATCTTCCGGCTTCAATCAACACAATGCCGACAGTCCCCTGGAGACACGCCCACAGGCCAGCCCGACCTAGACCCTCTTCCCAGCTGATTCTAGGTTGCGTCAAGCTGACAGTCAAATTAACCATCACACATGACTATAAACTAGACGTGTCATGTGCAGAAGGGACAGCCAGGGCCAGAAGCACGAACATCCTAAACCAAATATGCTAAAGATCTTCTCCTTCCTCTTTATCGATCCAGCCCTTTGTAGCCACTGACCTAAGTGTCATGTGCAGAAGGGACAGCCAGGGCCAGAAGCACGAACATCCTAAACCAAATATGCTAAAGATCTTCTCCTTCCTCTTTATCGATCCAGCCCTTTGTAGCCACTGACCTAAGAGTGGTCTTTTTGAGGTGAGCCCCGAGAAAGGCGTGGAGGGAAGGAGAGTGAGCACCTCCGCGATCACCCTCCTGGGTTCAGTAGGAACAGCTGGCCTTGCCACACGAGGCACTGGAGATGGAATCCGCTCCTCTGCCACCGTCACAGCCACCCTGCAGTTGGCGTCCTCTACCCGACGTCTTTCCCACCCATCCAAAAGACTGAAAGCTGAGTGACCACCTGCTGGCCGTTCCAGGGAGGGTATGGGCCTGCCCTCCGTCCTCACTTCTCCCCCACTCTCACCTGTGTAGCAGCTGTGCGAGCTTGAATTCTGTCTGAGACAAGCAGAACAGCCACCCTGGTTGACTGATGCAGCCAACCTGTAGCATTCCCCCTTGGGCACGTGACTCAATTCTTTATCTGGGGCACAAAGTGAGGGGCTTCTGAAAAAGAAGAATGCTTTCTCTCCTGTGTGACAGCACTCTTGGAAGAGATCTCACTCATCCCTCAGAGGGCCTGGTATTCGTGTGTGAAGGCAGCCATCTTGATGCGACTAAGAGAGAGCAGGCTTGCTCAGGGTGGAGTTTCCAGAGAGAATGCAGTCAGAGTGGAGAAGCTAAGAGCACTGTTCATCGCTTGCTTGCTCCCTAAGCCACCAAATCAAAGCCGCTGGGTGGGAGGACCACCCAGCTACCTCTGGTCTTCAGCTCCTAAGAGTCCATAAATCTCCTTATTATCTGAGCTAGTCTGAGTTCAGCTTTCTATTTCTTGACCCCGAGCCTCGAGATAAAACAGAAAGAGTAACTTTCTCTGGGGCACTACACACCTCCAAATGCTCCTTTTTTTTTTTTAAAGTAAACACACTGGATGACTGTAACCCTTGAGCAAACACATTATGAGTTTAACTCTGAATTAAGAAGTTAAAATGGAGCTGGGTGTGGTGGCGCACACCTTTAGTCCCAGCACTCAGGAGACAGAAGCAAGTGGATTGCTGTGAGTTCAAGGCCAGCCTGGTCTACAAAGCGAGCCCAGGATAGCTCTCGAAAAAACAAACAAACAAACAAAAAAGTTAAGATGGATAGTCAGATCCAGTGGGCACTAGGGACCCCCGCATACACACCACATAAAGGACTGAATGGCACCCAGTGAACAGATAGAAGGAAACACATGGCCGTACCAGCCCGTGCTATCTGACTTTCTAACAATAAGCTTATTTTCCTGGTGTTTGACACTCTCGTAGCAGTGTCCCCATTTGCTTTTAAGCTCAGCCTTTTTGGCAGCAGCCCTCCTGTCACACAGCATCCCGTCACAAAAGACAAAGGTCTCCGGAGACCCACAGTCACCTTCCCCTACATCCCGTAAGACGACTTCCCTCCCCGGCACCACAGCCTACCCACCATGTGTGCTTTGCACACCAGAGTCCAAGCCAGAGCCTTGCTGCAGACTTGAAAAATTTAAGCTCCAGTATCCAAGATAAGTCTTTTTTAAAATAAATAGAGATAAGCCAAGGCACAGCTGCCCACTTGGATATTTCTCCTGTCTTGGTTCTTTTATCTTCTCTGGCTTCGACGAGGAGCTAAATCTTGAACCTGAATTTGAACCTGAGTGTGCTTGGTACGGTTCCAGAAACATCAGACCCACAGGTCCTCCAGAGCATGGAGGGGGTGTGCTTTCCTGACAAGAAAGAATTCCAGGGGTCCTTGGGAATCCTGGGGTTATCAGAGGCCTCAGCAGTCACAGCTGGGAAGGCATCCAGATAGTTTCAGTCAACTGTTTGCTTCCCTGGTTCATACTTGCAAACTGGAGTCAGCACAGAGCTCCTAGGCTGCCCCCTCCCCCCCCAATAAAGTTCTTCTGAGGTGGAACTGTGTCCGCATCAAGACAGAGACACGACGAAAAAGCCTCCGCTGGACCACTGCTTCAGGAAACACTCTCAACCAGTCACACATCCCTGTCTACAGCCCCTGAGTCCCTTCCTTCCTGCAGCCTTAGGTTGGTGGGCGCAACAGCATTTATGCAGGGACCAGATGCATTTGCACTATCCCCAGTACTCTTCCATGTTTAGACAACTGGTCCATTTTGGAAACCTGTAAAACCTTTGGAGGATGGGGCCCACTTGGAGAAAGTGGGTGACTAGGAGGTAGGCCTCGGGGTTTCTAGCCTGGCCCTATTTCCTTTCCTCACGTTTCAACTTTCACAGCTAATGTCACACACCACGGTACCCGGGCACGAGCATCTCCAAAGCACGAGCTAAAAACAAATCCTCCTTTAAGGCGCTTGTCAGGTATTCTACCACAAGAACAAGAAGAAGAAAAGTAAGGACCACAGAGAGCCGCTCCTCCTCAAAGTGCATTCTCAGCTGTATCCCTGCCTCCGCCGCATCGCCAGCCTCTGTGCTATGAGCAAAGCCATCCCGAGTGTACACAACGGTGTAGCGCAATGCTTTGTACACTCTAAGGTCTCTGACATGCCAGCCATTCTTCCTGTGGCATCTGTGCCCTTCCCTGGTGTGCCAGCACAAAGCACTGAAAATCACCAACAGTGTAGTTCCACACGATAGCTATCCCCAAGTATGTGGGCCGGCACACCAGGCGGTCATCTCCAACTCCCTTCTTATGCTCTCCCGTAAACAACAAATCATCAACACACAGGGGTGTGTGGAGGCTCAAAGCCAGTGATGCGAAGCGGTCCCCCGTCGAAGTTTCTGTGCGATTCCTAATGCACAGTGCCACCCATGCCTCTACCTGGTAACGCTAACTCTCCTCTCTCTTGCTGTCACACTCTTCAGGGGCCATGTCCTGCTCTCCTCTTGTGGGGAAACCAGCTGTTGGATTAAAACTGGCAGCTGCTGTGCCAGGAAAATGACTGCATTGGACCATACCTCCCCTCCCCCACTGCAGTTGGGCCAGGTGAACCGTAACAACTCCGGGGCCTGCAGACAAACACTGGGCAGGAATCGGCCACATCTGCCCATGGCAAGCTGTTGTGTAGCTATTTCCTCTGAAGTGAAACATTCCTTCCTTTCTTTCCTGTTGCTGTGATAAAATACTTTCAGAAAAGTAACTTGGAGGGCTTTTGGGGGGATCAAAGTTACGGTCTGTGATGGCAGGGAAGTTCAAGGCAAAGGGAGCAGGAAGCAACTGGTCACACTACGGCTGGAGTCAGAAGAAGGGCCATGAATGCGTGCTTACAGCACTCAGCTCAAGTTCCCCCTCCCTTTTGAGGACAGCTGAAGGCCTTCTGTGGGGTGGGTCTTCCCACATCAATTAAAGTGATCAAAATAATCCCCCAAAGACCGGCCATAGCCCTTCTCCCTGATGAGCCTAGGTTCTGTCACGTTGACAATCAGGCACCAACCGTCATCATCATCATCTCTTGGAGAGAGCGGGGGGTCATAAGATTGGGGAAGCGGGGATGTCTACAGGGCCTGGGAAGCTAAAGAACGGGCCAAGATTCACAAGTCGCCTCCCCACAGTTAATAACTGCTGCTAGAGAAGCCGCTCTGCTCTCCAGGGCAGAGAGCTCTGGGATGCAACTTTTGTGACCTTTCGCTCACATTAGGGTGGGCCAAGCTCCCAACAGGGACTCCAATAAAATCATCAATTCCCCACTAGATTTACATGGAATCACATCTCTGGTCTGTCACTGGCGCCCTATCTGGAGTGAATAGATAGGTGTCTGTTCACATTTTTCAGGGAAAAATTACACAAGTGCCTTGGAGTCCCCCTGAGTAATCAGCTGTGTGCTCAAGGCTTCATCCCCAGCCAGAAGGATTTTGGATGCTTTGTGATCCATGGGAGAGCCACAGAGCCCTGTAAACCCGGCCCTACGCACAAAGCACTGTGTGGTGGTAGTGAATGTTGTCCTTACTTGAAGTTGAATGTGCTCAGGAAATTAGCTTCACACTTAAGCTTAAGCTGCAAAGGGAGACTCTGTCTCAAAAATAACAAAACTAAAAATAAAACCAAACAAGCAAACAGGAGGTTTTACACTTAAACATAAGTACATACATTTACACATGTTATAAAAATATATACTGTATATAAAATCACAGATGGTACACACAAATAGTTAGGATGGTACATTTTATGTTCTGTGTATTTTACCACAAAGATATTAGGGAAAAGATTGAGGTGAAACAGAAAATTATGTTCTTGAATTTTTTTATTTGTTTGCTTATTTATTTTTGAGACAGAGTTTCTCTGTGTAGCCCTGGCTGTCCTGAACTCACTTTGTAGACCAGGCTGGCCTTGAACTCACAGAGATCTGCCTGCCTCTGCCTCTGCCTCCTCGAGTTCTGGGATTACAGGCATGGGACACTGTGACCAGCTGGAAAATTATGTTCTTCTGCTCAGAATGAGGAAAATCTTTCATGATGTAAAGCATTACAACTTTGACTGCAGAAAAAGAAAAGACTTCCAAAAGCAAAAATGTGTTCAAAGTCAAAAGGCAAACGATGTAAAACTCTTCACAACATAACGAGCAGGGGTTCCTAGCAGAGCAGAAAGAACTTCAGAAAAGTAAGAAAACGCAGAACGCACAAGGAGCAAGCATCAGTAAAGTACGCAAAGGCTGTGTACAAAAATTTACATAGGATGGAAAGATGTTCCATTCAGCCTTGCTAATAATCAAAGGGTGGAAATTTAAACCTTACTCAAAAATTTAAGCAGTCAGAGAACAGCAAACCTGGGCAAGGGGGTGAGGAGAGGGATTCTGTCACCTCTTATGGGTGGGAACATGGTTTGTACAATTTGCCTGTATATCAAAAGCTCAAAAAAAAAAAAAAGCCACTATTTGATCAGCCATTTCCTCCTAGAAATTCATCCAAAGGAAGTCCTTGCGTCCCTGTGCCCAGAGCTGCTATTGGCTGCCTGAGGACACACGGTAGGGCTAACTGTTCTCAGCAACCTTTACATCTAATAGAATGATTGGTTAAATGGTTGTTGGCAGACCTACAGACAGGAATGCTCAACCACCATTAAAAAATAATGTCAAAGAATGTTTATTGGCATGTGAAAAGATTCACGACGTACTTTGAAGTGGATAATGTAAATTACAAAATAGTACGCATAAATAGACCATGTGGAGAGAGGTCACCTCTGAGAAGCTGGTCTCACCTCCCTTGGGGCAGCTTCTCTGTGTTGCCCAGAACGTCTTCATTAACAACCACTGCTTTGTAATCAGAAGACGCACAGTAAACGCTGTTTTCAAAAGGTTTGGGGTGTGTGTGTGTGTGTGTGTGTGTGTGTGTGTGTGTGTGTGTGTCTGTCTGTCTGTCTGTCTGTGTGTCTGTGTGTGTGTGTCTGAGTGTATATATGTGCCCCCTTTATGAGCAGGTGTCTTCAGAGGCCAGAAGAGGGCGTTGGATACCCTGGAACTGAAGTTACAGGCAGTTGTGAGCTCACCCGTGTGGGTGCCAGGAACAAAACCTTAGTGTTCTGTAAGAGCAGCAAGTGCTCTCAAGCATCGAGCCATCTCTCCGGCCTCCCTCTGCACCACCACACGCACCTTTAAACTACTCATATTTGGAATTGAATTTTAAGACTAAAATGCCATACTTCTCGGTAGTCTCTGTTTCTCCGCTCTCTCCCAAACACGTTATCAGCTACCATTCCTACCTCAGTGCCCAGCCTCGCTTCCTGGCTTTCCACAAGCCTCACTATGTTATTTACAGGAGGGAGACCAGGCACACAGGTGCTTGTTTTCTTTGACCCTACCCCTCCCTCTCCCTTGGGTCTGCTATAGCTAAGCCACTTGAGGGCTTATGACACTGTGACCACGGGGACCTGCCAGGTATAATGCATGCCCTAGGACGTCACCTTCAGCAGCTCCCATTAGCAACCCCACTACATGGGGCCCATGGAACTGTATGTCCAAACCATGAGCCCTCACCTGAAACGTTCCCTATCATGTGTCCTATCTGCTCATACACACTCTGCTACTCGGGTCTTTTCTGGGTCAGGACCCCAAACATGCCAACCATATCTGCATGTAGCCTTACTACTGATACATGCCGTACAGGGTCCTGACCCTCAGAGCGTGCTGTTTCTGGGACCATCACAGGCCCTCCCTCCTGACCCCTACTACCATCCCCTGCGAGTTCTAAAGGCTGCCTTCCAGGAAGAGTAACAGAGGGTCACTAGGCAGACTCACTTCTTCGGTAGTCTCTTCCACCTGTAACAGTGGACAAAAGTTGATTGTGGCCAGGCGTGGTGGTGCAGAGGCAGAGGCAGAGGCAGGTGGATCTCTGTGAGTTCGACAGGCCAGCCTGGTCTACAGAGAAAGTCCAGGACAGCCAGAGGCACCGCACAGAGAAACCCTGTCTGGAACCCCAACCCCGAAACAAACCAAACCAAAGCAAAAGTCGATTGTGTTTCTCTTGCACGCAAAGGACAGGCTAGAGAGCAGCAAATACCCTGCAGATCAGCGCCCACCGCAGCTCCTGTCCCTGTAGAATGACTGGAGTAGGTGATGGGCTCATCTCATGACTATGGAGAGACAGAGTTTGTGGCGAATACTCAACATTCTTGGCTTAGGAGTCACCCACTAATCGTATCTTCAAATATTGTTGGGTTTGCTACAGAAGCATTTTCCCTTCGAAGAGAGATTCCCGGGGGGTGGCCTCCAGGACACCTTAGGGCCAACAGGTCTCAATTTCAGCAACAATTCTACGATATCGGATGCGCTGGAGCCCTAGTTCAGCAAAGCGGGCTTGTCTGGTGTAGAGAATGCTGCCACCAAGTAAGATTGTAGAGGCAGCCACCGCCCCTGCTGCAGAAGACAGTGACTACCTGGCCTGTCTGCGGTGGCTGTCCCGAAGGGCAGGGCCTGGCACTACCTGGCAATGACTACCTGAGGTATTTGGTGAGTCCCAGAGCCCAAGGACTAGGGAGAGAGGGCGGGGATGTCTCCAGTTAGTGTTTAAGGGACAGGAAATTCCTAGTGGCAAGATGACCTCATTCTGACAGGGCTGGGGCGAGCTGACCTGCCCCTGGCTCATCAGTGGAGCCAGTACCTTGTCCCAGGACGACCGAGGCTACAGCCCACCAGTTCTTCTGAGGAAGGCAAGCCCAGGAAGCATCTCCAGATTCTTGGAGAGACCAAAATCTTTCAGTTCTAGGAGCCTCATTTCCATACAAACAGGCAGCCCCTGGGTCAGGCCTTTCTCTGCACTACTCCCACCCCCACCATGGGTACCTGAGAAACCCAACCCCACTCCCACAGACCTACAAAACTGCCTCCCATTCAAGAGGCTACGTTCACTTGAATGATTCCTTCATCTTGGATAAAGTGGTGAAAGGGAACTCAGGCAAGTGGGCTAGCTGTCCTAAGGAAGGGGGCTTAGACTGGAGGTGTGGCCTTACAGCAGGATGGGGGAGGGGCTGCAGGCACCAGTATGTGGCCTTAGTCAAGTTGGCTCACTCTCTGCCATGGCCCTGGGTCAGGTTGTGACAGAAGGCGGGAAACAACTCTGGAGACCCTGTGTAGGACATCTTTGGATTGGGGAAATCTTACCCTCTGAGACTGGGGGCTGCAGCCATAGGCTGGAGGGCAGTGATGCAAACCTTAAGGACACAGTCTTAGCATCCCAAGGGTCCCTGAAGGGATGCGGGCTTCAGGGAGGGGTGGTATCCTCTCTGCTGAGCCCAGGACCCTGCCACTCTCTCTCCCTCGGCACGGATGCTGTTCATTCACGTTTCTTGGTCATTAATAAAAGCTCCACTGATGTCTGCCGCGCAGCTACCAGGTAGTGGGAAAGACACTATGAATTAGTCAGAATCCATGCCCTCGGGACACTCCCAGCCCATTGGGAAAAACAAAGAGAGATGTCATCCTCACAGTGAGCGGTGTAGGGAAAGAATATTCACACATAGGGGGAGGCACAAAGCACAGGGCTGAGTGAACCCCAGGAGACATCACTCAGTGCTTGAAAGCGGAACTCTCCAAGTTCTGGGCAGATCTGGGCTTGATTGCCAGCTCCACCCTAGCATAAGGCTGGGAAAGTCATTTAACTAAGCTTGGGATCCCAGAACACTGAGAGGAAACACACACACACACACACACTAACACTCTTCTCAAGATGTGGAGATAAAAGTCCTGGAACACACATTAAATGCTCAGCCAGGTGTCTGGTGTTGCCAAGGTGATAGAGGAGGCTACCTGGGACAAAAAAGAGATGCTGAAACTATTGGCGGAGGTTAGTGTGCCGGGAGGAGAGCTGACACTGCAGCACTCACAGTCTCTCTTTGCTCCTGGAAGGAAAAGAAGCTGTTTGGTGAGGAAAAATGGGGCCTAAGCCCATGAGATTAGACTCCTTTGGAATCAGCATGCTGGAAATGGGAGCAAAACCTGGTACTCAGGAGGGAATAGCAGAATTGACAGGATCTGTCAGGAGACCAGTGGTTCAGATGACGAGCTAATACTCTGTGGGGGACGGGTATTCATGGAAAGGGGGTGCAATGCATGTGTGTGCGAATGCATGTGAAGACCACAGGTCAGTGCCTTCCTCAATCCCACTTTATTTTCCAAGATAGGGTCTCTCACTTAACCTGGGCCTCACCAGCTCCGCTAGGCTGGTTGGCCAGCAAGCCCTGAATGTGTGTGGAAAGCCACCTCCCAGCTCTGGATCCCAGGTGGGCTATTAAGATACCTGGGTTTTACACAAGTGCTGAGGACCAAACTCCGGTCCCCATGCTTAAATAGCAAACACTTTATGGACCGAGCCATCTCACCGAGCCATCTCCCCGACCCCTGATGATGTAAGACTTCAGTGGGCCAGTCAGCTATGGTCGGGAGCAAAGGCAGAGTCTGCAAGTGGAGCTGGAGGACACGGGGCTCAAAGAGCGGGTCCTCCTGAGCCGTTTGTCGGAGAAGTTGCCTATCAGTCCTCACACTTGGTAGCCAGCCTGGCATGTAGCTATTACCCATAGATATTCCCTATTCGCTCTCTCTTTTTTAAATGACATTTATTTTCTTTTTTTACTGTGGAGGTCATGAGTGCCACAGCACGAGTGTAGAGGTCAGAGGCTAACTTTCCAGAGTGTCAAACCCCAGCCATCAGGCTTGGCAGCAAGGACGCATTACCTGCTGAGCCATTTCCTGGCCCCTAGTGAAGGGCCATAGCAAAAGGAGGCCAAGAGAGACGCATGCTCCACACTCTAGTCATGGCTTGCTCAACCCACTGATCTTAAAGATGAAAGGACTCCTGTGCAGCCTTGACCTCAGGACAAGCTCTGTGGCCGGCCTGACCCACTTAGAGCATTCCAGTTTACCTTGAGCCACTGGTGTTAAAGTAAGATGACTGGGCCTGCCGCCACCGCTGTGAATCCTAAGGGACCAAACTCCAATATGCTGAGAACAAAGGTAGGAGTGTACAAACCCAGAAAGAGCCTGAGCCTGTGTCTACCACAGCAGGGATGAGCTGTTTGCAGATTTCTGGTTAACTTAATGTTGTCACGTCAGATTGAGCCATCAGCTAGTTTACTGTTACTTCCAGCTGAACATGTCCTGACCGGCACACAGGTGGAGCTATCTTGTGACACAGCTCACACTGCAGTCCGCATGGGAGGACCTCAGGAATTGTGGAGCGTGGCCTCTTATTAGCTGGGGAGGCTGATAACTTGGGGCAAGATCGGAAGGTTTTGAAGAGTTTGAAACGTGGCTTCTGAGGATCTGAAAAGACATTTCACGCCACAAGAGTCCATGGATTCTGCTGCTCTGCTGTCATATTTCTGGTTAAGAATCTGTAGTCTTCAGGCAGATCTGTGAGTTCAAGGCCAGGCTGGTCTAAGGAGCAAGTTCCACAACAGTTAGAGCTACATAGAGACAACCTGCCTTGAATAAAACAAAATAAAATCTGTAGCCTTCACCAGTGATGGATATTTTTCCGTATTTGTGTGCATACCTGCATGTGTGTGTGTTACAGCACAAGGAGCTGCCATCTTAGGAATTCAGCCATGCCCACTTGCAAAAGATGAGCTTCTTGACTGTTGTACCCACATGAAATGGTTGTAGGACACTCGAGTCTTCAGCTGCTCCATCCTAACCAGTTGTATTCAATTCTTCTCTAATTACACTGGCCTTGGAGTTTGGGACAGGGGCAGGGGCAGGGGTGGGTTGTTCAGAGGATATAGTTGGGGAAGAACTAGGAAAAGGACTCCATTTACACCGAGGGGGAAATTATTATCCATGATGGGTAAAGACTTCCTAGCATGGCTGTTTCAAGGTTCCCCCCTCGCCCATTGCTCTGTAAGTAACCATAAGACCCCCACTGGTTCCTCAGGGTGGACTGTGATGTTATTGAACGTTGGGATTATAGAAAGAGGGGAGGCAGTGCTTGTTTCCCCACCACGATGAACACAGGAAAGCATGTTTGTAAGAATGTGGGCACATGTGTGGACAGGTGCACATGGAGGCTAGGGGTTGACATGGAGGATTCCTGATGGCCCACTACCGTAGGCAGTAAGAGAGGTTTGCTCAGTTGAACCCAGAGTTCACTAAGAAGGCTAATGTGGTGGCCAGCTCACTCCTAGAGCCCCTGTCTCTAGCCTTCCAAGCGATGGAATTAACATGTAGGCTGCCAGCCCCACTGGCGCATTTATATGGGTTCCGAGTTCTGAACTCACGGTCTTCACATTTGTGATTATTTGAGCTCTGAGCCATCACTCTAGCCCTTCACTAGTGGTCTTTCAGGGTGCCAATCACTCAGCGTTAAGGAAGGTATCTCTCCCTCCCACATGGAGAAGGCACTGTGTAGGCCAGAAATGCCACAATGCTAATGAGGCCAGAAGCTAGCAAGTGCCTTATTCTGTTGAGGGATGTAGAAGGAAGGAGGGAGTCCCGAGCAGATTTGTTCTGTGTACCTTCCAACAAGCCCTGCAGGTAGCTCGCAACCCAACCCCCTGAGTTCTCCCAAGATTGAGCATCACATTGATGAACCTGCTATTACCAGGCAACAGGCAAATCCCTCTCTCTGTCCTGCTATTGCTCTGCTGAGTTATCCTCTGCACCTGAGGGTACAGATTCAGATCCATACTGGCTGCATGGTCAGCCTTCTCTCCTGTCAAGATTAGAAAATGGTCAGGCTGGAGATGAAATGTACTATAGTATCTGATTGTTTTAGTGTTTGGGTCAAGTTCCTCATATACACACACATATCCACACACTCCTCAAGTCCTCTGATCTTTCCATACCTTAGAAAACTGCTGTTCATCTGATCCTTTTAGTTGGCCTTCGGTGATGTCTTCCAGGGTGTGGTGTGTGTGTGTGTGTGTGTGTGTGTGTGTGTGTGTGTGTGTGTGTGTGTGTGTAATGGGAAAGTGCCTTTGATTGTCTTAACTTTGTGAAGGGCCAAAGTCTCCAAGGACCATCCGCCAGCCCAGATGAATAATGTATTTTTAGTAGGAGCAACTGAAATCCTAACCACAGCCTTTCTCCCAAGGGCTCTCGGGCCTCAATTACTCCTTTCTTGTAGGATAGAAAGCTGCCTTGGTGGCTCAGGCCAGCCCACCATAGCACCAACAGGACCCAGCACAATGACAGACATCCGGTAGGCCCTCTGTCACCCTTAAAGAATAGATAAATGTTTATTCAGTGGTGTTCAAATCTGCGGTTAGAATTCCTTGCTTTTAAAATAGAGCATATTAATGATAGCTAATAGTGTTGCAGACAGTATGCTTTGACTAAGATAGATGAGGATTAATTATTT
Source organism: Acomys minous (assembly GCF_964271855.1). Taxonomy (NCBI): domain Eukaryota; kingdom Metazoa; phylum Chordata; class Mammalia; order Rodentia; family Muridae; genus Acomys; species Acomys minous. Next base: position 117,495,408 of record NC_140484.1, on the reverse strand, counting down.
AAGTCCATATAAAGAACTGCAATCAAGTCAGTAGAGTAGGACTTGAAAAGCATCTTACAGATATTTAAGGGGAGGTCAGTGCCAGCCTAGGAGAGGCCGGCTTCAGTGAGCCAGGAGAGAAGTCAGGTGGCTAAGGGTTGGAAAACAAATGGAGAACCAAAAATGGACTGAACCCTTTGAGGGCACTTAATTGTGGGGGGGACAGAGGGATGTCTTCAGCACCTGGCAATTTTTCACTACCCAATCACAAGCTCATACCTAAAATAACAGCAAAATTAGTCTTCAGTCTCTCACAACGTACCCGGAGAAAGAACCTTGGGTCTGCATTGTCAACTCAGTTATCTCCCATGAGAGGGGGAAAAAAACCCAACAAAGCACCACACTCTATATTCAAACCCCAGAGTCTTGGAAAGGATCTTTGTTTACCCCCCCCCCTCCCAAAAGGCTGAAAGGGACTGAGAAGCACAAGGGCAGATGGTTTTTGTCTTTTAAAGACTCTTTGAGAAGCTGATAACACTCACGAAGGGGAAAGCGCATCTCTTACGCACATTCACAAATTTTTGCCGCTACATTAACAATTGCTGGGGAGACATACGCTAGCATTCACTCACCTCATATAGAGCTCCAACAGACCAAAGGTAAGAATCCACCCAGGAGCTGTGTGGTGACCACTGAGCTTATGGGGCGTATTTACAGAAGCATTAGTGAAACCGCTGCACTGTCACAAAGTGCCCCTAGCATGGATGACAGGTTCCCCATGGCTATATTTTGAACTTGTCCCTTCACGTAGCCCTCTACGCACTTTAAGAGGGAGGTACAGGAGGTGATGGCTGGAAACTTGGGTAAATGTCCAGTGACCTGCCCCACTTCCTTCTCAGAGGGAAGGTGGAAGTCCCAATCTGAGAGCCTGTTTCAGGTAGTCATAACGCACTGATTATGGGAGCAATGGTGCTTTGTCCAATGTTTGGCTATGAGTTTCTGCATCTGTCTGGATCCGCTGCCAGGTGTAGCCTCTCAGAGAACAGCCATGCTAGGCTCCTGTCTGCAAACATAGCAGAGTATCATTAATAGTGTCAGGGGTTGGCTCTCTCCCATGGGGTGGGTCTCAGGTTGGGCCAAGCATTGGTTGGATATTGCCTCAATCTCTGTTCTATTTTTATCCCTGCACATCTCATAGGCAGGGTAAATTTTGGATCAAAGTTTTTGTGGGTAGGTTGGGTGAAGCATAGGGAGTCTTGTGGAAAAGTGGGGTGGGTGGGTAGGGTGGATGGAAGGACCTGGAAGTGGCAGGAGCTCCACAGGAAAACCAGCAGAGCCAACGACCAGGGCCCAGAGGGGCTTGTGAAGATTGAAGCACCAACGAAGGACCTAGATTGGACGTAGGCCCCCTACACAGATATTACAGATGGGCAGCTCAGGCTTCGTGTGGGTCCCCTGGTAAGGTGAGCAGGGGCTGTCTCTGACATAGGTTGCTTGCTCTTTTATTACTCCCCACCACCACTGGGCTGCCTCACCAGGCCACAGGGGAAAAGGACATGCTCAGTACTGATGCAATTTGATGCGCTTGGGTGGGTGGATGGGTGGAGCTCCCTTTTTCTGAGGAATAGGGGAGGGAGGATGGCAGAAGAGGGGAAGGGGCTGCAATTGGGATGTAAAGTGACTAAATTAAAAAAAATTTTTTTTTTAAAGATGGCAATGGTGCTGGGTGTGGTAGCGCATGCCTTTAGTTGTAGGACTCAGGAGGCAGACGCAGGCAGATCTCTGTGAGTATGAGGCAAGCCTGGTCTACAGAGCAAGTTTCAGGACAGCCAAGGTTACACAAAGAAACCCTGTTTCAAAAACAAAACAAACAAAAAAACCAACCAAATAAAAAGATGATAATGGCTTCTATGCTTGGAGGACTGCATATCACAAAAGTCACATACTTCAAAAGGAGCTCCATAGACACACCCCCAAGCCCATAGTAGGGTGTCAGGAACCTCTAGCCCTATAGTCCCAACCTCAGCCTGGGTGTTTGGCTAGGAGTAGTGAATCTAGAGCCACTCTCAGTGGAGCACTTACTCCGAGAGGCCTTAACCCTCATCACTTGGGGGAATTCTTGACAGACCCATCCAATGGCTGAAGAAAAGCCCATTGAAAAGTTATACAATTAGTCTGCTTTCCTCTTAAATTCCTGAGGGACTCTGGTGAGGAAGGAATTTTAGGGCACCCTCAGTTGGGCACAGGTGTGATATGGTTTGTCCCTCACCTTGTCCTCATGGCAATATGGGGGGGGGGCCAATAGAAACATTTCCTCCCTTCCACACTGAGATGAGACGGCCGCCAGACTGCCAGACCTCCAGGATGCCAGGAGTCTGGATCTGATCCTGGGGCAGCGGCATACCTGGCAGACAGAGCCCCCAGATCAGGCATGAAGGAGGCTGGCTGCTGCCAGTAGGAGACATGAGGCATTGTCGATCCTGTCTGGCGTGCACCTTCACTTTGGCACCCACAGACGCTGCGTGTCATGCCAGTGTGCTCTTGATCTAGCTCGAGCCAGGCTGAGGGGAGACTGGAGGACCCACAGTGTTGACTCAAAGTGTCTTTCTGTCCAGCTTTCACTGCGTCTCAAGCTCGGGTTGTCCAGCCTTGGCTCTAGCACTTCCCACCAAACACGCTTGGCAATGAACACACCTGTCACATTTCCAGCCAGAATTCTTTTTTCTCAGATAGAGTCTCATGTAGCTCAGGATAGCCTCAAACTTAACTATGTTAGACAAGGATGGCCTTAAACCTCTGGTCCTTCTGAGTGCTGGGATTGCAATAGCGTGCCATCACATCTGGTTTATGTGGGGCTGGAGACCCAGGGCTTCATGCATGCTAAGCAAGCAGTCTTTGCCTTTAAATTTCTGCTTATTTAAATACTGATACATAAAGGCACAAGGAGACACTGCTAAGGGGAAACCTTTCTGGGTGGGGTGTGATTTAATAGATTTATCATTTAAATAAAACTGTCAGAGCAAAAGGTACTGTCAGGTCCTCTTCACATAGTGTTCCTGTTGGCGTTCTTCTTAGACCAGCCCATCTATGAGACAGGGAAACTGCACTGTGAGTTCTTCCTTGTCCTGGGAGGCAGTCTAATGAATAAGGTGGTCTTAAAATGTGGCTGGACCTGGATTGAGTCCAATCTCCAGCCGTACCCCAGGCAGGTGTCCCTGGAAGTCACCTCATCTTTGAGGTAGTTGTCTCCTTGTGCAATGGTGCTAACGGCCTCTAGTTTGCAGCTGGGCGGCTTACACAAGCTGCCATACCAGTACCCACCACAGTGCCTAGCACTTGGGCAAGGGCGTTAAGTGGATGTGCTTTCTCTAAGAGCAGAAAGGGGCTCTGAGGGGTTGCTGGACCACACACGAGGCTGAGCTGGCTGGGCATGCTTCTACACTGTGCAGCAGAGGCGGCAGATGGCACCGTGCAGAGCAGAGCAGAGGGCGTTCCGGGAGGCGAACAGTGGGTTGTTTCTCTTGTGGATTCCATAGGTTTGTGGACGGTGAGGGGCCGGAGGGGAGGCTGGTGCAGGAGTGCACAGGTTTTGCCTTCAGTGGCTGCAAAAGCTCCACCTCAGTCAGGAAGAACTGTCTGGAATGTAGAAAGGTCGGGAGCTTTGTGGGGGAAAAGCGGCTGTGTCCTTTTGGATTTTGGACAGCCTGGGTGAGTATGAAGGAGGAGGTGAGTCAGGCAGGCTCGGCCCCCAGTGGGAATCCTTATTAGCTGAGGGGCTGAAGGTCGGTTCATCCTGGAGGAAGAACTCCTACCTGAGACATGCTTGTGAGACAGGCCAGAGGAGACACCAGCCCGGGGGGCCTTGGGCACTAAGGGGTCAGGAACCCCTTGGGTCATGAAAGCAGACACACAACATTTCAGGGAAAGTTTGGCTTAATCATGGCTTTACGTAAGAGAAGTGTTTCTCGAAAAGGAAAAACTGAAGACACAGATTCAAGCCGGCTGTTGGGAGGTTCTCTCAAAAGCTCCATCACGGAAAGCCCATGTGCCACAGGTAGAAGGAAAAACCCAAGTCATTTTTATCTCCTTCACTTTCTACCTCGCCTCCCATCCAGCTCCCATGCCCTCCCCATGCCTTGTTCAGTGATGTCAGGTGCTCTCTCCACTTCCCCCTCACCTGGGCTGCCCTGGCCAAGCTCACACAGGGACTTCGGTTCTCACTTCCTCTAGCCAGGGTGCCATTCCTGTTTCAGCTAGAAAGCACTTATCATGCACCCGCTCTTCTCACAGCACAGGGCATACTCGAGTGGTGGTGATGCTGCCAACTGCTTCCTCTTCCCTTAAAGTTGTCCAGAACTTCCTTTCTCCCTCTCTGTCTTCCATTGGCTGCTCTCTTCCCGTCCCTGGTAAAATGGTGTTCCAGCTCTGCTCGGCTCACCTCAGAGGACAGACTCCTGCCAAGGCCACTAATGATCAGATCCAGCCCGGCTCTTCCTCTGTTCTTGACCTTCACTTCCTGCTTCCCAGCGGACCCACAGGCTCCTCGTGCTCCTCCTGTTCAAAGCAGAGCTACTTTCTTAAGCCCTCCCGGACCTTAACCACAGCCACACTGATGCCAGGACCTCCACAAGCTCCTCCAGCTCTACTCCCCAGCCCCCTGCCTCCTTCCCAGCCAGGGCTTCTCAACCTGCCATCCCACACAAGCCTCCTTCTGCTAAATTGAATCCTATTGCTCATCCTTTCAGGGTTAGGACAGATCCTCTGCGGCGTTTCCCCAGTCGCCAGGCAGTGGTGGCCCACGCCTTTAATCCCAGCACTTTGGGAGGCAGAGGCAGGCGGGTCACTGTGAGTTTGAGGACAGCCTGGTCTACAAAGTGAGTCCAGGACAGCCAAGACTACACAGAGAAACCCTGTGCGGGGCGGGGGTGCGGGAGGGGGGGGAGAAGAAAGGAAGAAAGAAAGAAAGAAAGAAAGTAAGTAAGAGAAGGAAATAAATGAAGAATTCTCTCAACCCATCTTAAACGCACTGAATCAGACTCTAGGGGAAAGGCCTCGGGATTATATATGTCTGTGGACTTCTCCAGGTGATGCGATGCCTTCCTAAAATGGAAACAGATGAGAACATTCTAGATGACACATCAGGTGCGATGGTGGGCAAGATTTAAAGATTGTCAGGAAAGAAAGGTGCTCTGGAAGTGGAGCCAGAACCGGCAAATGGCACACCAGCCAGTGAGTTACAGCAGCCTGGAACTGAGCTTTGTGGGCGAAGTAATTAATTCCTTCATTTAGAGCTTGGGTTTGACTTGCAAAAGAGACTTGAATCAAAACACAGCAGTCTTTTCCGAAATGGTTTTTTTCAATTCAAAGCTATCTTTTATTCGCGTCCTTTAACGTAATGTTGGAGCCCAAACCCATAAACCCAAATGAAGTGCTCCTTCAAAAGATGGGCCCAGTGTGAACTACTCAGACAGGAGAGGAGCTGCCGGTAAACTAAACCCTGGGCTTGAAACGCACTGCTTAATTAGCACTCTGACTTATCAGCACATCTCTTTCTGAAGTATTTTCTAGAACAATTATCCCACTTTATATTTTGAATATGAATGGTAGAGATACCCTTGACCTTTCACCTGCCTCCCACTTGCCAGAAATATCCAAGTCTTCCTGGAGAGTCTTTCTCAAATGATTTCTTACACAGACACAGTTATTTGTGTTTTAAAATCACAACACAACACAAAGTAGAATTCTACCTCTTCAGAATCAACACTACTTACTCTCTTTGAAATGCAAAAGAAACGGGCTCCATTTCTTAATTGTTTATACTGAGTTAATCCACTGAAATCCGAACCTTGAAATTACAGTTCAGACTCGCCATGATCCCAGCAAAAGAGAAAACCCTCCGCTGAATCCAAGGCTTGAAGTTCCAGGAGAGAATTAGAGATAAGTGGCAACTGAACCACTGATGATTAAAGACAGCTCTATTGTGAGCAGGGAGCCAGCACTGTTTATGTTAACATCTGTATTTCAAGACTTATGCCTTATAGATATGAAAGTATTTAAATTTGCTGTCACATTCCGTGTAGCCTTAAATCAGCAGGGCCTGGGGTTCTGCCATGACCAAAACCAAATGTTATTTTTGAAAGCCAAGAGCTGCGGGATCAGGGAAGTGTCAGGCCATTCATCAGCAGGAGGAGGACACCACCACGCAAAGACAGGCTGGTGATGCTTTCTGGCCTGGCAGGGACTTAACCCTTTAGGTGGAAACCACTTCTTCACATGGCGAAAATAATATTCCTGGATTAATCTAGTCTCCTCAGTTTGGGAGAGCACCTGGGATCCTACACTGTAATTTAGCAGCCAGAGATTAACAAACTCTTCAGGGTTAGCCATCTAACCGAGGAGATGGGGGGAGGGGCAGGGAAGAATAAGCCAGGTCAGTGGCAGAGCTAGGAATAGGCCCCCATGTGCCCCCCCCCGCAGGCACCACTACCCCACACCCCCCCCACCACCCCCCTCTCCACCCCCCTCCCCTATCCCCCACACCCCGTGAGCTCCGGGTTCCCTACCCTAGAAGAAGTCATCTGCTAGAGCCTTCCTTGCCTAGGAATACTTCAAAATCAAACAGAAACAGCGCTTCTAACTTAGGAAGTCACTACCATAACTTAATCTGTGCCCAAGTCCTAGAAATTGCATCTGTGATCTCCAAAATGTGATGATCGATCTAAATTTTAATTTTTAAACCAAAGAAACTGTCTCACGGTTGCACAGTTTTCATTTTGAAAAAAAAAAAATTTCAGGTGTGCACATGGGTACATGTGGACGTTACATCTCACAGCATGAGGAGGGTATTAGTCACTAAAGACACAAAAAGGGAGTAGATAGGGTGATTTCCTTGCAAGCACCCAGGACCTGACTTTGAGCCACAAAACCTACCTAAAAACTCAGCCCTGGTGTTGCACACTTATAATCCCAGAGCTGAAGAAGTAGAAACAAACAGATCGGGCGGGGGGGGGGGGGCTCTCTGGCCAGCCAGCCTAGCAAATCAGCAAGCTCCATGCCAGGGAGTTGGACTGGAACCTAAAGAATAGCACAGGCAGCTTTAACCTCCAGATTCTGCATACACCCCACATACATATTTGAACACACAGGCACAAAGACAAATTTAAAATGCACGAAGGACCTTTTTATATGTGGATCTTTCTACGTGGAGGAGGGCAGACAGCTAGACAGCAGGCAGAGAGCCAGATATTAGAAACGGCGGTGTGCTGGAACTGGCCTGCTAGAGCCAGTCCCCTGCTCCCAAGTATGTCTCTTTGCAGCTTTGCCTTCAGCGTGCAACTGGTCATGCTGGCAATGTTTGTACCCGAGACACCAGCATATGCTATAAACCTGGGGAGACTGTTGGAGACGGTTAAACCCCAGTGCCAGGGGGCCGTGATGTTGCCCTGGAGTCCCAGCATTAGGAGAGCAGAGGCAGTAGGATACAGGGTCCAACATCAGCCAGGGCTTCATAGTGAGACTATGTCAAAAAAACAAAACACAGAAGCAGCGCAGAGAAGACAGGAACAGAAAGCATGACAGGCCCACGCATGGATGGCGGGCATCGGGGAAGGGTGGATGTCACTTTGAGAGGGCTGTGTGTGGAGGAGAAGCAGTAAGAACAGACACAGGCACGCCCAGGAGATCTACCTGAGTAGATGGCTCTCAAATTGACCACACATGGATTACTGGGCCCCACCCCAGAGTTTCCAGTCTAAGAGCAGGACCCAAGGAATAGAATTTCTCACCAGTTACCTGGTGGTGTCAAGGCTGCTGTCTGGGGCTCCCGCTTTAAGGACCCCTTAAGCAGATGGTGGCACACTCACCCCATGCCGGGTCAAAACAGCCTTGCAGTTCCTCTATCTCTTCACATTCCCGAGTGTGGTCAGTGTGTGGTCATGGAAACAGAGCTCCCAGGAGTTTGTTATAAAGCAGGTTTCCAGGCCCTCGCCTTAGATCTGCTGAGCAGAAAGATGCACCTCATAAAACCGTAAGGTGACTCTTAGGTGTACAAAGGCCACACTCTCGTGAGCACCACTTTCCCTAGCACGGCTGTTCCTCAGCCCTGGCTCCCAAGTTCACACCACCCAGAGACACTTTTAAAAAAGGATTTATGAGCTGGGAGTGGTGGTGCATGTCTTTAATCCCAGCACTCAGGAGGCAGAGGCAGGTGGATCTCTGTGAGTTCCAGGCCAGCCTGGTCTACAGAGTGAGGTCCAGAGCAGCCAGGGCTACACAGAGAAACCCTGTCTTGAAAAAGCAAACAAAGCAACAACAACAAAACAAGAACAAACAAAGAAAAAAAACTCACTCCCCACCCCCAAAAATGAATGGCCTGCCTTAAAAATAATGTAATGATTTAGGAATAAGTGTGGCTCCCTAGGTAACTCAGAGTACAGCTTAGAGCACTGTGACAGCTGTAAGCCTCAGTCAGAAGTCACATCCCAAGTTAAGGCAGAATGGAAATTTGAAAAGAGCAGCCAAAAAGCTACAAGGTGAACTGCCCGCATGCGCACACTCTCTCTCAAATACATGCGCACCGACACGCCATCCCATATACAACACACAGAGAATATATATAAAAAAAATACTATAGGACTTCTGTAGCAGAAGTTTTGGTGTCTCTAAAAACTCAGTTGTGTTATGTAAACATGTTTTTGTTTTAATCCCAGGTGTAGGATATGTGACTGCTTTGGATTGCCCACAGCAGCGGACTATTTGCCTTGTGCAACTCTGAGAATTACATGATTTTTGGCAGCTGCAGATAGTTTAATTCTGGGGACTCTGAGAGGAAACAAATGCCAGATCCCAGAAAGAGGGGGCCTCTGAGGAAGAAGGCTGCTGATGCCCCCACTCGCTGCTCCTGGGTGCTGTTGTCGCCATCTGATGAGAAGGTACAGACATCCTGACTACGAAGGTTGGACTTGCCCCAAGGAACCCGAAGACCCTAACCAGCAGAAAGTAGCTGAAGAGGACTGGGCCCCCTCTCCACACTAACTTTTCTCTCCTACCTGGTGTTGGGGTATTGGAAGGGATTGGGGTGGAGAAGGGAGGTAAAGGCATAAGAAACCCCAATAAGATAACTACAAAATACTAACAACCATGTCCCCAAAACATACTACATACATTCCCTCCCAAATAACACATTACATATATTCACATCGTCCCCAAACCACACAGCACATGCTACATATACACGTACCACCCTGCACACGGACCACGTACATAATACACAACACACTATTCACACACCACCAACACATACACACTACATACATACCACACGCTGCAGACATAGCTTACATGTATACACATACACTAAAATACACATACCATCCCCATACACAACACATACCACATACACCCAGATGACACACACAATGTGTGACAAACTGAGCATCTATCACCCACACACATCACTATCTCATACTGCACACACACACACACACATACCACATGCCATTTTACACACCACACATACACATACATGCACACACTGAAATGACATGAGAACTCCATGATGTATATTCCACAACGCACTCAGCTCGGAGACTATGTACTATGGAGCAGTTTGGCCATCCAGGGGCTGAAGCCTTTAGTTAGCGCTTATTTGAAAGGCATGAGGCTAAGTGAAAGAAGCCAGGTGCTTAGGACCGTCCAGCCTTTGATTCCACTTGTAGAAAATGCCCAGATAAGGAAACTATAGAGACAGAGGGGGATATGTGGTTACCTGGGACTGGGAATGGGGTAGAAAAATGATAACAAATAGACACATTGAGGAGGTGGGAGCAGTTAGAAATGTGTTGTAAAAATAGTGTATGCCTATAATTCTATAAACACATTCAGCCGCATGGATATAGCTGAGCTCGTTCCCCAGTATGACACTCACTGGCTATCCACATGTATGTGTGTATACATGTATGTGTGCATATACACATATATAGTCCGAGCCATTAGACTGCACTAGTAAAACGAGCCCATCAATACAAAAAGTATACAGACAGTTTTATATAACAACATAAGATAATTCAGCATTAAATGTTTCTACACCTTGTAATAAGCTTCTCTCCGTTGGCCTCCTGAATAGTGCCTGGTGCAGAAGTGGGACAAAGCCTGGCTCTAGTGTACACCCAAATAGAAATGTCTATGTTCCAATTACCTGCGGTTTGATTTTTTTTTTTTTTTAAGTCTTAAGCCTGCCAAACAAGGAGAGGAGGGGAGAGGTGAGAAAAGAAAGTTCCCTTAAAAAAAAAAAAAAAGCAAGAAAAGCCTTTGATGGTTTTAAAAATAGCTGCCTGACAGGGCAGGCTGAGGAAGCGGCAGGCACGGGAAAGGGTTAACCCTGGGTCTGGGAGTGAGGGCGTTGGCAGGACCCAGCTGTGGTGGTACCAGTCTGTACAGGGGAGCTGTCCTGCCTGCTGATTTATCATTCCCTAATGTCACGGGGATGGGATGTTGAAATTGTGGCTAGAATGTGAAATACGAAAAACATGAAGATTATGATTTAGCGTCTGGGCAAGATCAGCACGCTGGCTCTGGAAGAGCTAACTGGTCCCTGGAGCTTCCTTGGCTCTGGCCTGTGGTTTTCCACTCCAGCCCTTGGGTGAGGAGCTGGAGGTCAGGGCCGCAGCGCGCTGGGGTAGAGCAGACAGGCAAAGGTGGAATGAAATACAGCAAAACCACCTTCTGTGCTGTGCATGCCAGCAGGACCAAAGTCAACTTTAATTAAATGGAGACCTGATGTTGAAGGATAAACAAAACAGCGTGAGGTGTAAACAGCTTAAATCGGGATTCAAATGACACCTGTGGTGTCTAGACTGAGGCTCCTGTTAATTTGCAGTCTCTTGAGAAGATGCAGATGAGTCGGATAATATCCCCAAATTTTGCTCATTAGTAAAAATAATAGCTTGAATTTTAAGGAGGCACCAGATAAGAGGGTGGGGTTAGTGCGAGACTGATTTCAACAGTTTTCTGCCAGGGAAGGGACAAGCTAATAAGAAATGACTGGACAAGTCTCGCAGTGAGAAAATTAAAGGTCACTGCCAGTCCAGTGTGATTCTTTTCTTTCTTTCTTTTCTTTTTCCATTTCTGGGTTTTGCACATTGTGCTGAAGTTTACACTTCCACTTGTCAGTGTGGGCCCATTTGCAGGGGGAAAAATGCAGTTTCCACATTGTTGGTTGGTTATCAAAATAGGCGTTGACAACCATTCCCTCCCCTGTATGGCTTATTTTAATTGCTTCCTGTCATACCAAATGCATCTACAAATATGGACTTTAAGAATTGGCCTTAAGACATGGGTGTGCTATGTTGAAAGTTAACTAGGACAGCTCACTGCTGAACCCTGAGCTGAACTTGTTCATTCATTCATTCATTCATTCATTCATTCATCCAAAAAAGAAAAAGAACACTGCCTTGGGCACTGTATGCAAATAAGTCAAACCAGCCTTCACAAAGTGTCTGATCTACATAGTAGGATGATGTGAGGTTTGTGCCTCTGTGTGTGTGTGTGTGTGTGTGTGTGTGTGTGTCTGTACATGTGCCTGTGTGAACCTATGTATATGTGTCTCTGTGTGTGTGTGCCTGTGTGCATGTGCCTATGTGAGCCTATATGTATGTGTCTCTGTGTCTGTGTGTGTGTATGTGTCTCTGAGTATGTGTGTGTGCCTGTGTGTGCCTGTGTGTCTCAGTGTGCATGTGCCTGTGTGTGTGTGAGCCTCTGTCTGTGTTCCTCTGTGTGTGTGTGTAGCTGCACACCACCCAGAGTTCTGAATCCATTTTGTAGCAATAGGTAGGAAAAGGGTTTTTTTTGTTTGGTTTGGTTTGGTTTGGTTTTTTGAGACAGGGTCTCTCTGTGTTAGCCTTGGCTGTCCTGGGCTTGCTTTGTAGACCTGGCTGGCCTCGAACTCACGCCCAGCTAGGAAAAGTTTTATTTACTGTCTTTTTTTCTTCTGTCCAGCAACATTGGGCAATAGGACTTTGCTCAGAAGGCAGTACTTCAGGTAACTGAGCACAAGCACTCTTAAGAACTAACTTAAAGCCAGAGAGAAGGCACAGTGGATAAAAGTACTTGGCATGAAAGCCTGATGACCTGAGTTCAATTTCTGGAACCCAGGATGGAAGAAGTGAACCAGCTCCCAAAAGTTGTCCTCCTCCAATCTCTCCACCTGTATGCGAGAGATTAGGAGCACATGCACACTTGAACACCATTGCTGTCCCCGCCGCCGCCGCCGCCACCACCACATCACATACACATCACATACACATATCACTCACATACACCACATCACATACACACCACACACACACACACACACACACACATCACAAGACACAATTTAAAAAATTGTAAGGGAATTTATTTTTGAGACAGGGTCTTAAGTAACCCAGGCTGATAACCTTGAACCTCTGGTCCTCCAGCCCCCACCTCCCAAGTATTGGGCTTACATGGTGCTGGGGACTGAATTAGGGCTTCCTTCCTGCTGGGTACACACCCTGCCAGCTTAGCTACTCCCCTGCCCTGCCAAGGAAGTCTTACTGGGGCTCACTTTAGTGCAGATCTAGGCCTCCCTCTCTTTCCTTTGCTTACTATGACCCGGGTGACGGTGGCTTTGGCCCAGGCAGTCAGGACTGGGCCGTGCTCATAGCGCTCTAATTGAGCTTCTCAGCTATCAGGGCTGGCCAGCATCACAGACGTCTTCAAAGGCCCTGGCTTAGTCTTGATGTGTTGCTTCTGTTTGCAGCACAGAAGGCAACATCCCGGGAGGAGGATGCTGTGTGGGACCTTCCCTAGGTCAAGACTGTGCTTCTCCCTCCCTCTCTCCTTCCCTCTCTCCCCCTCCCTCTCTCCCTCCTCCCTTTCCCTCCCTCCCTCTCTCCTTCCCTCTCCCTCCCTCCCTCTCTCCCCCTCCCTCCCTTCCTCCCTTCCTCCCTCTCTCCCTCTTCCCTCTCCCTCCCTCCCTCTCTCCCTCTTCCCTCTTTCCCTCCCTCCCTCTCTCCCTCCCTCTCTCCCCCCTCCCTTCCTCTCTCCCTCCCTCTCTCCCTCCCTTCCTCCTTCCATCTCTCCCCCCTCCATCCCTCTCTCTCTCCCCCTCCCTCTCTCCCTCCCTCTCTCCCTCCCTCCGCGGCCTCCTTCAGTTCTCCCCTCCCTATCACTTTCCCTCCTCCTCTTGCCTCTTCTCCTCTCTCCTTGCATTTCTTTCTTCCAGGCTCCTTTCTCCTTCCCCCACCTTCCTCCCTTCTATTCCTCCTCCCCTTCTTCTCCCTTCCTCCATTCCCTACCTTCTTTCTCTTTCCTTTCTCCTCTCCTTCCTTCTCTCTCTTCTTCTCTTATCTCTGGTATTCATCATTTTTTGTCCTGACCCTGAACACTGAGGCCCCTTTACATCTTCCTTATAGGTCGCTGGTTCTCAGCCTTCCTAATGCTGCGACCCTCATGTTGTGGTGACCCCACCCCCACACCATGAAATTATTTCATTGCTATCTCATACCTGTAATGTTGCTACTGTTATGAATCACAATGTACATATCTGATATGCAGGGTGTCTGATATGTGACCCCCCCAGAGGGGTCGCGACCCATAGGTTGAGAACTGCTGCTCTGGGTTGATGGCCTCTAATCAATCATATGTGTATAAGCCCTGCTGCTGTTTCTGAGGCAGAGGAGAACTCCTCCAACCATGACTCTCTAACTCCCCAAACAGTGAAAAATACACATATCTTTGTATCAACTTCATTTGTTTTACTTTTAGAACTGGTACCAAGAAATCCAGAATCCATCTATGAATGGTGCCTGCTCCGTGGCAGCCCTGAACAAGCTGATGGGAAAGGCAGTAGGAAGTCTGGGCCCTGTCAGGGCGAGAGTGACACACAGTCTGGGTGGCTCATAGGACAATGCCACAACCTCGCCCACCAGCCTCACCCTACTCAAGCTATCTGTTTACCCCCAAAAGCCTAAAACTCTGGCACAAAGCCCCACTGTTCTGAGAAGAAAGACAGAAACACTGCTATAGCCTCTGCAGATATTTTTGTTTAATGTTGTGATATTTCCATCCTAATGTGATATGTGCTTATTGTTTTGTTTTTGTTTTTGTTTTAAAAGGCCAGGCAGTAGTGGCACACACTTTTAATCCCAGCACTACTCGGGAGGCAGAGGCAGGCTGCTCTCTGTGAGTTCGAGGCCAGCCTGGTTTACAGCACAAGTTCCAAGATAGGCAAGGCTACACAAAGAAACCCGTCTCAAAAAAGCAAAAAACATGCCAAAAAAAAAAAAAAAAAAAAAAAAAAGGAAAAACATAATCAGAAAGAAAGGAATAAAAAAATGAACATGATTTTTGCTTCTAAGAGGAAATCCTGTCAATGTTGGACCTATTTCCTTCAGGTCAGCAGTCCTCAAGTTTTCCTGGGCTGTGAAGGCCTGAGGCAGGTACCACAGATGATACAAGGACCACGCTCATTGCATAGCCTGGGGTGGGGTGGGCAGGAAGGAAGGCCTTAGCCTCAGAGTCACGACCTGGAAAGGTAACCCTCACTTCTGGAGTCTGGGCTTACTTTCCAGAGGAAAAGCCCTTTAAATTGAAAGGACTGAGAGAGGCTGTCAGGCGAGGGGACAGATGGCAATGAGGAAGTGTGTGCGTGAAACATGGGGTTAAGGGTGAGTGAAGAGCAGAGGGCGGAGGCCTCCAGGAGAAGGCCATGGTACTGGAGAAGCCAGCCAGGCCACTGGGCGGGGCATTTATCAACATGGCTTTAGCAGGCAGCCAGGCTTTGGTCCTGAAGTTTGGGATGGTTTGTTGTTTTTACTCCTTTCTCCTCCACCCCTTCAGTTTTCTTTCAATTCTGAACTTAACACTACAGCACGTCATGTTTTACACTCCTGTACGTTACTGAATGGCCGCTGGGTGAGGCGTTGTGTAGCTGTGCTCTTCTTATTAAAGGCGAATCTATCTAAATTTTTCATAAAAATAAAAAGTGAGCCTGCCTCTCCTTGTCTCACTTTTTACTCTGCTGGTTGTTCTCCAAGGTCTCCAGGTGACGGCAAATTAGATGCAGTAATGCTCCTTTGTGCCAAAGCAGAACTTGACCATCACCCAGAACCCTCCCTGCAGCGCTCTTGGCAGCGGCGGCGGCAGCTCTGCTCCCTTCCAGAATCAGACTCAGCCTCCTCTGCAAAACAGCCTGGTCCTGTGTCTGAAGACAGACCCACAGAACCAGTTTCCAGACAGCACCAAGTCCTTTCTTCCCTCTCCTGCAACTGGGCACCCTTCAGGTGAAAAAAAAAAAAAAGAAAGAAAAGAAAGAAAGAAAGGATGGGTGTCAGTTGACAAAATGCCAACAAAAAGCTTAAGACGGTAAAAAGCAGCTCAGACAAACATAGCTTTTATAGAACCTGACTCTTTCGTTTCTCGTAACCCCAACATTCATTCATTCATTCATTCATTCACCCAAGAAGGATTTGCCTGTACAATAGAGGCTGAAACTAACCTGGCCATCACTACTTTGGGGACATCACAGTGGAGCAGAGAGTCAGTCTACGGCTACACCAGGAAGTATTTTATGAGCTACAGTGCTAGGTGCTGCGAAGGTAACTGGATGTGGAGGGCTGGGAGTGCGTGACAGGGGAAACAACACTGTCAGATGAGCAGATGACTTCCGCTGCCAGCCGTGCCCTCCCTTTACACAGACATAAATGTCCTGGGGAGACAGAACATCCCCCCCCCACATCTTCAGGATGGGTGGGCTTGGCCCCAGGATGGGGAAACACCATCCTGTTGTCACTAGCTTATTAGTTAGTTTCTGATTTCCTCTGTTCTCTGAGGCGCTGAAGATCAATAACCTGGTTATAAAGATAAAAATCAAAAAACTAAATTTACACACGAGTGAAGAAGTTCTCTTGATGTAAATGTCATTTATGTACAGTTCACTGATTGCTTTTAGTTTTTATTATAAGAATTTTTTTTTTTTAGATTCTCATGAACACCCAGCATGGCCTCAAACTTGTGGTAGCGGAGGATGATTTTAAACTCCTGATCCTCCTGCCTCCACCTCCCATGGGCTAGGATTGCGGGCAGGACCCAGTAGGACCGGTCACTAATTGTTCTTTAAACGTAGAATGTTCAACTGAGCATGAAGATTAATAAAAATCCTACAGTGGCAGATTCTCAGAAGAACAAGGTAGTCCTTAGACTGCATTATTGATTTATTCTATCCAATCAAATTAGTCGGAACCTTTGTGGTTATCAGTGACAGAAAATCCAACCCCCCTGCCTCGCTTAAGCCAGTTTATCTGCTCCTGTGACTGGACAGCCCTGGCTAAGGTTAAGTGTCAGGCACATCCTAAGGCAGGGGCCAGACAACACGCGTACTCAGCTTGGCTCTGTCCTTCCAACACGCTGACTTTGTTCTCAGAAGCACTCTCCCCCTCAGGGTCAGAAGGCAGCTGCAGAGGCTCAGCTCTAAATCCCAGCGGTTAAAGGGAGCTGAAGATCAGGGCCCACCCGAGGGGCTAGGGGCGGGGCTAAAGGGGGTGGTCAGAGCTATGCTCTCTCTTTTAACAGAAGAGAGAGAGAGAAAGAACTAGATGGCAGTTCCTCTGACCTCCTTCCCCAAATCCCTAGGCTTCAAACCTCACTGTTTTGATGGGACCCATATACAAGTACAAGACTTAATAGAGGAGAAGTCACCTGGCAGGACCCGGTCCAGATCTTTCCAAGCAGAGAAAGACGTGTGAATGTTTCCAAGGACAGAACTGAGCACCTTGCCTGGCATCTGACATCCTAACCGTGACACCCGCGTGTGTGTGTACACACACACACACACACACACACACACACACACACACACAGAGAGAGAGAGAGAGAGAGAGAGAGAGAGAGAGAGAGAGAGAGAGAGGAGGAACCAGCCCACTCAGCTGAGGAAGAAATGCACTCCATTTTCTCTCTCCAGCAGTAATTCTGCTCAGTGCTGTCCCTTCCCCTTTAGTTTAGGGTCACATCATCCGGTCATTACATCACTCGGCTTCCTTTGGGCTTCTTCTTTCATCCTAACTCAGCTCCCTTCTCTTAAAAGCATTCCTGAATTTTTATGGAAAGAATAAAGCAGATGCTATATAAAATGGTTTCCCCACCACCACAGTCAATACATTTGCACAGTATTTTCTTTGTAAGTTTTCTACCTTGTACAGACACCTGGATGTCTCTGAATCTCTGTATCTATATGTATAAAATAGTATCCTCATCTAATAAGAAGAATGAGTAGAATAGAAACTTACTGTCCCCTGGAGGGGGAGACCTGGTGGCACTCAGAGGAAGGACAGCAGGTTACCAAGAAGAGACTTGATACCCTATGAACATATACAGGGGGAGGTAATCCTCCTCAGGAACAGTCATAGGGGAGGGGAATA